>NW_006352194.1:2895025-2904109 GCF_000327345.1 Myotis davidii
CAGTCTGCATTCCCACCAGCAGGGAACCCACGAGGGTTCCTTTTTCTCCGCATCCTCGCCAGCACTTGTTTGTTGATTTGTTGATGATAGCCAGTCTGACAGGTGTGAGATGGTACCTCATTGCTGTTTTGACAAACTTCGTATTCTCTCTGTGCCTCCGTGTGTTTCTCTGTAGAATGGGGCTGGTAATAGCACCTGACCCCACGGGTGTTGGGACAATACATGGCAGGCACAGAGAGTATGCTTTCCTTACACAGGCGCCTAATGGGGCAAAGGACTGGCCTGGGTTTTCCAATAAGAGCCTCAGTTCGCTCCTCTGTGGAATGAGAAAAGGAAAGACGGAAGGTTAACAGGCAAGGCATAACCCCTCTGTGTGTTTCAGGGCTCAGCTCCACCTCTGGCAAGCTGCATGGCGCGAAGCAAGTCTCTTCTCCTCTGAGGCAGACGCCTTCTGCCTCAGGAGCAAAACCCCGATGCACCCCGATGCTGTGTGCCCTCCTCTCAGCACCCGAGCCTGCAGGGGAGCCCGGCCCCAGGGATTGGCTCCGGTGAGTCTGGGCCACGTGGGGTGGCAATCCCGGCCAATGATAAGTGAGGGGGAGCCTGCTGGGAGCTACTGGGAGGGTCTCCTCCCTCTTCAAAGGGGTGACAAGGGAGGGAAGAACACCCTGCTTGCCTCTGGGTGCTATTGCTGACCCCCAAAACTGTTGCAGCCATTTGAGGACTGTGAGGGAGAGATGGACCAAGGCACGAAGAAGGGAGCCCCCAGAGAGGAAACCAGCGTGGGCCCCTGGATTAAGAAACTGGAAGCTGCCCGGCTGGCGTGGCTCAGTGGTTGAGTGTAGACCTATGAACCCGGAGGTCACGGTTCAATCCCCAGTCATGGCACATGCCCAGGTTGTGGGCTGAATCCCCAGTGTGGGGTGTGCAGAAGGCATCCGATCAATGATTTTTCTCTCATCATTGATGTTCCTATCTCTCTCTCCCTCTCCCTTCCTCTCTGAAATCAATAAAAATACATTTTTTCAAAAAATAAAGTAACTGGAATTTGCCGAATCTAGAACTTGGGTTTTTTTGTGTCAGATAAATGTCTTCATCGTTTCGGCCACTTTGGGTTGGCTTTCTGTTCCTCGAAGCTGACTGAATCCTGATAGACTCTCCCGAGCCTCAGTTTTCTCATCTGTAAGATGGACACGATAATTCCCACCTCGCAGTAACCGTGAACATTTCAGGAGAGAACATGTGGGAAAATCCCACACAATGAGGGGCTCCCTCTTGTCTTTCTGGGCCCTGCTGGCACCTGCTGCCCTCGGTAGCGTGGCTGACTCGCTTTCTGCTTTGGCCAAGCGTCCCAGCACGCCTCCCGGCAGGCCCCGCATGATGAGGGGCAGTGCAAGTATCAACCCCAGCCACATGGTGAGTCAAAGGAAGCGGGGGAACCAGAGCTGGCTCTCTGCAGGCGTGTGGTGGCTGCGAGCCTGGACTCAGAGGCCGCCAGACCTGGGTCTGAGTCACCGCGCGGCCACGGCCTGGATGAGTGTCATCAGACAGCCTCGCCACGTCTGTGTCTCAGCTGCTGGTCTGTGAACTGGGAGGAACAATGGCACCTGCCTCGCGGACATGCTGTGATGAAACGAGCAGACGCAGTCAGGTGCTTGGCACCAGTCAGCTCGAACTGGCAGTTCCCTTTGTCCTCGACTCCCCAGCTTCCCAGTTCTTAATGATCCCTGTGACTTCAGGGATCGTCTTGTCCAAGGTGTGTGTTTGTTTTTACTGCAACTTCTTCAGATAAAATCTTGTGCAAAGGAAAATTCACAGCAGCTTCATTCCTCTGAGCTGACAACTGGGAACAGCCTAACGCCCGCCCGTCAACAGACCAATGGACAATAGGGACATTACTACCACTCAGCGTTGAAAAGGAATGAACTGCCCGAGCCGGTTTGGCTCAGTGGATAGTGCGTCGGGCCCACGGACTGCAGGGTCCTGGGTTTGATTCTGGTCAAGGGCACATAAGTTGGTGGCAGGCTCAATCTCCAGCCCTGGCTGTGTTGTGCGGAAGGCAACCAATCGAGGTGTCTCTCTCACATCGATGTTTCTCTCTCTCTCTCTGTCTTTCACCCTCTCTTCCACTCTCTCTAAAAATCAATGGAAAAATATCCTCGGGTGTGCGTTAACAAAAAGCAAAAAATCAAATCAAAGGAATGAACCACTGATATAAGCACCAACATGGAGGAATATCAAAGTAATGATTCTGACTGAAAGAAGCCGGACAAGGAAAGAGTACATTCTGTCTGATCCCCTTCACACAGACGCCTAGGAAACACAAACACGCACAAGAGCCAGCAGCCCAGTGGTTCCTGGGTGGTGGACGCATCAAAAGGGGAACGAGGAAACTTTTGGGGGTGACGGACATGCTCACGATCTTGTGTTGATGGTTTCGTGAGTGTATATATACATCAAAACTTACCAAATTCTGCGCTTTAAATATGTCAGCTCATTGCATATCAGTTTCCCCTCAGTAAAACTGTAAAATCAAACTGAAACAAAAATGTCATGTGGGGGCGGGGGGTGGCCACGAGAACGGGCTGGAAGAGGTTAATGGGGGAAAAGGAGGACCCATGCAGTGCTTTCAACAATAAAGATTTAAAAAAAGAAATGTCCTGTGAGAGCCCAAGGTGTAAGAGTTAAGCGTGAAGAACGGAGCCGCTCTGGGCTGTGGAGTAGCTGGTCCTGCCCTTGGCCGCTCCCGCCAGTGGAGCAGCCACTGCATGCTCGGCCCTCTGAGCACATGAGAAACCACAGATGCTCCTGAGACAGGGACAGGCTTGGGCTGATGTCACACAGACTCCGGAGTGGAGGGAGCCAGGCCAGAGGCGGGGTTTCCTTTCTGTGCGGCCAGAGCTCTTGCCTCAGGGGGCCGGGTGGGCGATCATGGAGGGCCTCCAGGATGGCCCAGCAGCTCCATCAGTAAGCCGGCAGGAGGTCCTCGGTGCCACATCTTCCTTGGACGAGGCTCTGAGGGAGCACTGACGTAGGCAGGCCCCCGCCTCTTGTCCTCGCGGAGCTCTCGGTATAATTGGGAGCAAGAAAGACCTAGAATTGAGGAAGAATCAGAGACACCACATTTTAAAGATGGCGTGAGTGCGAGATCCCAGCGCTGGAATACGGTGACTACCAACCAAGAGGGCGCATGTGTCGGGGATGCTGCTCCTCCAGCTCTTATTTAAACACAGGACAAGCCGGAAGCAGTGCACCGGTTCCCTCCAGCTAATGTTCCTTACTTTATTTTATTATATTTTAAATATATTGTTATTGATTTCAGAAAGGAAGGGAGAGGAAGAGAGAGATAGGAACATCAATGGTGAGAGAGAATCATTGACTGGCTGCCTCCTGCACACCCCACACTGGGGATGGAGCCCACGACCTGGGCATATGCCCTGACCGGGAATCGAACCATGAGCTCCTGGTTTGTAGGTCGATGTTCAACCACTGAGCCATGCCGGCCAGGCATAATGTTCCTTATTTTATGTGGAGACATTGAGGCCCGGAGGAGGGAAGGGACTAAACTGGAACCAGAGCTGGGTGGCTCCAATTCCACATTCTAGTCACCCTCCTAAGCTGCCCCTCAGCAGGGTTGGATGGCTGGTCTTCACAGCTGGCAGCTGGCGGTCCGCTTGGTAGGCCGGGCGATGGGGGCTGGGCCTCGGGCTGGGTCCTGGACGAGGAGACCAGGGCAGGGCAAGGACAGAGGCTGAGAGGGGAGACAGCTAACCCATCCTGACCTCTCTGCCTGATGCTGGGTCAGGTGATGACAGATTTCCTCCTCACTGAGCCCTCTGGAATGCTTGGAACTCAGTGGTGACAGTCCAGAAGGGCCTTGAAGTCGAAGGAATGCTTCTAGATAAGGACCCAGAGCTGTGTCCTTTCCTTTTGACCTTTCCCCTCTTTTCCAAGCGTGGAAACAGCCACTTGGGGACACTTGGCCCACCCCGGTCAGCCTGCCCACTTCCTGCCTCCAGTTCCTGTGCGAGGATTAAGAAAAAACAATTTCTTACATTGACAACCCTTTCCAGTGCATAAGCAAGCGATGCTCTCATACACGCCCTCACTAACGTGTTTCCCAGTCCTCACAATTCAGGTGAGAATCGGCATCCCCGTATTGCGGGTACGGAGACCGAGGCTCAGAGAGATGGGTGATTTGCCTCGGCCATGGAAGTTTTCAGTTTGTTCCAGAACCTAGGTCTCAGCCTCCTAGCTTCGCCCCAGCCTTTCCCAGCTGTGTGCTTCTGTGAATACCAGGGGGTGTGTGTGATGGGAAACAGACAGGCTTGGAGACAGGCAAGCTGGGGTTGAGTCCCCGCTCCACAGCTCACCGTTGCTACACTTTCCTTGGACTGGGTACTCTACCCCTCCGGCTTCAGTTTCCTTAATCTATTCAAGGGGGTAACAATAGTTCCACCATCAGGGGTGACGTGAGAATGAACCCAGGTGACCACGCGTAAAACACTCACACAGGGAGCAGAAAACCTCAGTGACAACAGCGCCCGTCTTACCGCAGTGAGACCATGTCAGGCTGCAGCTCTGCCTTGTCCCGTCTCCTCATTGGCTGCTGGGAGGATCAAATGAGATGGCAGATGGCAAAGGGCAGGCAGTGTATGGCTGTATCGCTGCCAAGGTATGAATGGCCGCACAAGACTCGGATTGTCTGAAGTGAGGCTCCTTAAATGTCACGTCTCTCTGGACAAAAATTAACTAAGGAAAATCCTAACGCTTCCTCAGACTTGTAGTCCAGCTCTCTAGTTTCATAAGGGAGGACACTGAGGCCCAGAGAGGAGCAGGGTCTTGCTCAAGGTCACACAGCAAGCCCGGGTGGAGGCTGACCTAGACAGAACTCTTCCCGCTTGGCCATGTGATTCTTTTGTCCCCTTCCCCCGAGAGGGGGCTCACCCAGAATGACCTGGAATTGTCCATGTTTAAGGGCAAGTCAAGGATGGAAGAGGCATGTCTGGGCAGGAGCAGCCGGTGGAAAGATGAGCATGATGGGTCATGAGTCAACAGAACAGTGTGACTTTCCCACAGCGACCTTCCCCAGCGATCCTGGAACCGTGACGTAGACGGATAAAGGACCAGGCTGAGAAGGGCCTTGTCCTTCCTCTCCCAGAGCCTGAGCCCCGCTCTCCCCAGTGCACTTCAGCGGGGCATGGTCAGACAAAGCAGGACTGCAGGAGGCGAGGAAGATGAAAGTGCTTCCCATGAGGCACTGGGCTCTTTGGTATGCATGGATCAGAAAACCCAGCTCAAACTGGCATAAGCAAGAAAGGGAATGACCTAACGCCTGTATCTAAAAGTTCAAAGATAGCCTAGCAGGTGTGACTCAGTTTGAGCATCAACCCATGAAGAACCAGGAGGTCACAGTTCGATTCTGGGTCAGGGTACATGCCTGGGTTACAGGTTCTATCCCAGTAGGGGCATGCAGGAGGCAGCCAATCAATGTCTCTCTCTCACATTGATGTTTCTGTCTCTCTATCCTTCTCCCTTCCTCTCTCTAAAATCAATAAAAATATCTCTATATATAAAACCCTAATATGCAAATAGACTGAACAGCAGAACAACTGAACTACTAAACAACCAGTCACACAGAACATGGCGGGCATCGGCCGCAGTGGGATGGTGGAGCACGTGAGTGGGGGTGCCAGACCAAGGCAGGGCACTAGTCCTGTCATCGGGGCAAGCCTCTGGTGGTTACTGAAAATTCTTTGCTCCTGCACACTGCGGTCCCGCCTGGTGCTCACACCTGCTGCCGGCGCCCAGTGCCAGTCCAAATCACTTGGCGTTGTCAGCAGGTGCAAGTGGCGGCTGCCAGACCTGATCACCTCTCTGGGCTTCTCCACCTCCCCCTGCTCCTGAGGGGCGATCAGGGTAGCAGCCACCACTCGGCTCCAATCACTCCATGCCATCAGTGGGGCCAGCGCAGTCTGCACATGGGAGTGGTGGTGGCGGGAGCGGGGCTGCTGGCAGACAGGGAACCAGGGGGCCACAGCAGAAGGGGCTGGGTGGGGGCACGGAGAATGGGCGGAGACCCACCCCTGTGTTCACTGCAGCCTGGTGGCCCACAGTTTCTTTCAAGCTGGCTAGGGCAATGAAAACATATTTTTTTAAAAACCACAAAAAAAACAAAAAACAGGGATGGAGGCAAAAGAGGAAGAAAAGTGGGGAACCTAAGAAGTAGGATTGACTTCTAGGGCGTCAGCTCCTGCTGCAGGCACCCAGGGCCAGGGCACCACCTAGAGGAAGCCTGTGAGAATACTGCTGAAACCAGAGAGAGACCCAAAAAAGGAAGCTAAGCAGCAGAGATGGATGGAAAAATTGACAGATCAGAGTGTCGCTGGGCTGGGTCAGGGCCGGTTCTTCAATGTTCCAGACCCTCCTGTGCATAATAACACTATATATGATGTAACACATACACATTATCAAACAATGTAAGACTTTTCCCATATTCTAACCTCTCTGAAATCACAATGTGCCTTTAAAATGAACAGAATGCGTTGTTTAATAGATGGCAGTGCATCCTCCAATTGCCAGCATCCAAGAGCTGATGAAACATAGGTGTAACTCGCATTGATGGAGCCCTCACGCTATGCCAGGCACGAGCTGAGCCCTCTACGTGCATTACCTTATTGAATCCATGCCCAACTGAGGCCGAGGGAGGTGCTGTCACTGGCCCAGTCTCACAGAATGCCTGTGGCTGAGAAGCTATCTGAAGACGGTTCTTGTCCATTGCTACAGTGCCCTCCTCCTCTACCTTATGTCCCCAACTAGATGGTTCCACCACTACCTGATTGCTCCTCTGCTCCCATCCCCCTTTCCTGCCATATGTCAGGAGCTTCACTGGGGTAGGCACTGCATTTTGTTCATCTTTTAGGGAAGGTCAAGAAGTTGTGACACTGCTTTGATCTTTGAGCTGGACTCAGGCAGGTAGAGGCTCCCCACCCTTCCTCCCCTGTGCTGCGGAATCTGTGCTCCACTCGCCTTCCCTGCTCCAAGGAGGTGGAAAGGTGTTGATACTATCTCCAAGGGTACATGCCTGACTCCAGTTAAGGCCCCCTGGGTACATGACTGAACCCAGTTAAGTCCTCTATATAAAACTTTTAAGATATTGGCAGGCTTGTGCAGAAAACTGTCTTCAGGCTGCTCAAAATAAGCCTCCTAAGTTCCGGTGCTTATTAAAAGTGCCACCTAACAATCTGGAGTCGTCTGTCTTTTTCTTCAGTGACTCCCTGCCCTCTGCACATGGGGCCGACTTCAGGTAAGACCTGGGAAGCGCCCTAAAAGGTTGTGACCCAACATCATCTCATTTGATCTTCCCCCAAACCCTATGTGGCTGGTACCATTAATACCATTTTATCTGCAGAGGCAAATAAGGGAGACCTGTAGCTGTGTTTTAATGTTGGCATGGGGTCATTTACCTTCCAAATTTCCTAGTTATAGAAAACATTTTAAAAATGTTTTAAATATATTGTTATTGATTTCAGAGAGGAAGGGAGAGGGATAGAGAGACAGAAACATCAATGAGAAACATCAAAAGGCTGCCTCCTGCACAACCCCTGCGGATCAAGCCAGCAACCAGGGTATGTACCCTGATGGGGAATGGAACCAGCAACCTCCTGGTTCATGGGTCGATGTTCAACCACTGAGCCACACGGGCTGAGAGACAATAACTAGACCTGCATCTGTTACCTTAGGTCTCACCCCAGCTGGTTTGGCTCAGTGGATAAAACAGCCTGCAGACTGAGGGGTCCCAGATTTGATTCCAGTCAAGGGCATATGCTGGGGTTGAGAGCTTGATCCCCAGTAAGGAGCCATGCAGGAGGCAGCTGATCAATGATTCTTTCTTATCATTGATGTTTCTCCCTCTCAGAAATCAATAAAACTATTAAAAGTAAATAAAATATATTTTATCTGGCTCAGTGGATAAAACAGCCTGTAGACTGAAGGGTCCCAGATTTGATTCCAGTCAAGGGCATATGCTGGGGTTGAGAGCTTGATCCCCAGTAAGGGGGCATGCAGGAGGCAGCTGATCAATGATTCTTTCTTATCATTGATGTTTCTCCCTCTCAGAAATCAATAAAACTATTAAAAGTAAATAAAATATATTTTATCTCTTGTTATGGACTTCTTTGAGGTCTATTTTGTCAGCTATAAGTATTGCTACCCCAACCCTTTTTTCATTTCCATTTGCCTGGAAGATATTTTTCCATCCCTTCACTTTCAGTCTATGAGTCCCTTGTTCTGAGGTAGGTCTCTTGTAGACAGCATCCTAATATTAGACAAACATGGTAATTGACCGTACCTTCGCTACACCTCCCATTGGCTAATCAGAGTGATATGCAAATTAACCACCAACAAAGATGGCAGCTAATTTGCATACTGTAGGCAGAGCGGGATAGCAGGAGCCACCATCCAGGCCCCCCTGTGAGGCCCAGGCGGTTTGGGGCTCAGGCGGGGTGTGGGGTGATGGTGATCGTGGCGGCCCTGCCCCGTGTGCAGCCCGGGCGCAGGGCTCAGGAGGCAGGATCAGCGAAGCGGGACTGGGGATTGGCAAATGGGCGCAAGGTAGACCTCCTGGTCCTTCCCCCGAGCCGGCAGGCTCCTGTCAATCTTCAGTTTCTACTGAAAGGAATGTGGCGCCTCCACTGTGCAGCCTCCCAGGACTCGGACTCGCAGAATCCGGAGTGGAGACTTCAACAGGACTTCAGCGCCTGCTCAGGGGAATAACCGCCACCTCCCTACTCCACAGCTGCTTCTGTGTCTGCAAGAAACTGCACATGCTCCTCCCTGTGACATGGGCGGGGCCAGAGCCCGAGTTGAGCGGTTCCACCATAGCGATAGCAGCTGGACCAGTGCAGGGATGGAGGGAGGGAGGGCGGGGAAAGAGCAAGGGGGAAGCGCTGGTTCCCTGCTCCTCCTCCCACAGGCATGGCCCTTGCTGCTGTTATGATAAAAGGAGTTGTGTTTTTCTAACTCTGTCTGGGTAAAGGAAACAAGTGTCTGTTGACTTCTGATCTTACTCTCTGAGCTGTTAGT
>NW_006352194.1:2904134-2930666 GCF_000327345.1 Myotis davidii
AAGGACAAAGGGGAGGGCAGTTAGGGGTGAGCAGGCTGGCAGGGGGGAGGAGTTGGGGGTGATAAGGCCAGCAGGGGGGGAAGTTGGCGGTGAGCAGGCCAGCAGGGAGGGACAGTTTTGGGCAAGCAGGCCTGGCGGGGGGGAAGTTGGGGGCAAGCAGGCTGGCAGGCAGAGTGGTTAGAGGCAATCAGGCAGGCAGGCAGGTGAGTGGTTAGGAGCCACCAGTCCCAAATTGTGAGAGGGATGTCCGACTGCCAGGCTAGGCTCAATCCCTGTAAACTGGCAGTAGGACATCCTTCCAGGGGTCCCAGATTGGAGAGGGTGCAGGCTGGGCTGAGGGACACTCCTCCCTCCCTGCCCTGAGTGCACAAATTTTTGTGCACCAGGCCACTAGTATACTATATATGGGTCATTATTTTTATCCATTCAGCCACTTGATGTCTTTTTTTAAAAAATATATTTTATTGATTTTTTTTACAGAGAGGAAGGGAGAAGGAAAGGGATAGAGTGTTAGAAACATCGATGAGAGAGAAACATCGATTCAGCCGCCTCCTGCACGCCCCCTTCTGGGGATGTGCCCGCAACCCAGGTACATGCCCTTGACTGGAATCAAACCTGGGACCCTTGAGTCCGCAGACTGATGCTCTATCCGCTGAGCCAAACCAGTTAGGGCCACTTGATGTCTTTAGATTAGAGCATTTAGTCCGTTTAAAGTTATTATTGATAGGTACTTGTTTGTAGCCATTTTTATTTTTTGTGCCTATGTTCCTTCTTCCCTTTTTATTTCTTTTTACACTAGTCCCTTTAGCATTTCTTCCGAATAAAAATATATTTTAAAAAGTAAAAGTCTCCCCGAGTCTCCTCTTCTTTATAGACTAGGAACAAAGTTTTGTTCGGCCACTGTTCCCCAGCCCCAACCTCCAAAACAACTATGAGACTTGACAAATGCACGATCAGCTCTACTCTAGACTGAGTGCCCTGGATCCAAAACCTACAACCAAAACAAAACAAAAAACCGCAAACAAACAGCCCTGACCATCATTGATGTTTCTCTGTCTTCCTCTCTGAAATGAATAAAAATATATTTAAAAATAAAATAAGAGTTACCGGATGACACAGCAATTCCATTAGTAGGTATGTGTGTGTATGTATATATATATGTAGACATATATATATGAAAACATGTGCACACAAATTTGGATGTAAATGTTCACAGCTGTTTTATTCATAATAGCCGGAAAGTGCAAGCTGCCCAAATGTCCAACTGCTGAATGAACAGAATGTGGATGTCTATACAAATGAGTGTTATTCAGCATTAAAAATAAATGCAGTTAGACACACAAGAGCACAGCAAGGACGACGGGCCAGGTACAGGTCATCAGGGCGGCAAGCCCCAGATGCATAGCAATAGACAATCATTGCTATGTAGGGTGGGACCTCACCCCAGCATATCGCTGGTCATGAGGTTTGGATCCCCTGACCTTTCTTCCCTAGAGATAACATCTATGCCTCAAGTTGTGTTTCAACTCCAGGCCCAGATAAGCAATAAAACCAGCCAAGGCTGACATCAGGACCAGCTGCATTGAGTAATGACCCCCTACCCGGGTGCAGGCTAATTTATCAGTGGAGACTCCAGCCCTGAATGGTCACACCTGGAAAGCTACTGAATATTCTATTAAGATCTGTCCCAGGGACCTCCTAAACTCTGCCCTTAAAACCCTTAGAATGGAGAGCATGCAGTTCCTTTCCCTTTCCATTCCCCCACCCCTCAGGCTCGTTACCATTAGCTTCCTCACTCCCAAGCTCCAAGGGGCCCCTTCCTTTACCTCCATAATTCATTTCCTAAACCCATTTCTTCCAGGAATTACTTTTTCTACCTCTGTAATTTACCCAATAAATGTTCCCTTACCAAAAAAAAAAAAGTAGCACCATGGCTTAACCTTGAACAAATTATCCTTGAACACTGGAATAGTGATGATGGTTGCATACTGCAAATGTACTAAATACCACTGAGTTGCACACTGTAAAATAGTGAGCTTTATGGTGATGTTGTATCTTTAAAAAAAAGGAGAAAATTGCATCAAATAGGGTTATGATCAATTAAAATTCTTTAGATATCTAAACTAAAATTTGCATTACCAGAATGAATACATGTCATGTTAGCTAACAAAGGAACCTCTCTCTGTGCGATCATTGCTTTGTATGTTTTAACTAACATACAAAAACTCTGGGGTAGGTCACACCATTACTCCCCACAGAGGAAATGGCAGCACTTTACAGCGGTCGCCAACTGGTGGTCTGTGAGGTCGGAAGGTTGGCGACCGCTGCTTTAGGGGTCAAGTAACTTGACCACGCTGACACAGAAAACTATGGTAGAAATCCTGTCCTACCCGACTGAGGGAAGCAATCATCACATCTTTTCGTTTTCTTTACCTCAAACCCTGTTGGCACTGGCAAACAGAGGTAACGATTAAACATGTTTCCACCCATCCATCAGGTATTTGTACTTCTATGTCCCAGGTGCTGGGGACACAGTCAAAAACAAAAGCAAGGTCCTAGGAACCAAAAATATATCTCAGGTAATAACAGTAATTGCTGTACATGAAATAAAGGAGGTAAGGAAGCCTGTTTAAGGAAAGACAGGAAAACAAGCCAGGAGATTGGCAGGTGGCGCCTTTTAGGATGAGGGAACCATAGAAACAAAGGCCCTTAGAGAGTAGTCAGTCTTCGTGGATTGGAGGAGGAGCAAGGCGGCAGGCACGGTCTGAGCAGACTGAGGAGTGGAGATCAAGATTCTGCCAAAGCAGTCACTCCAGTCTAGACCACCTTAGTTCAGCCCCTGCAGAAGCATCTTAAGCTTTTGTTTTGTTACAAATCACTCTAAAACCCAACCTATAAAACAGCCCCTTTTCTGTCCATGTCTTTTAGGTAAAAAAATTCTCCTAAGTTTTCCTGAAATTAAGACATGTAGGCACTTTCTCCTTTGTTTCAACTGCCAGAAATTAGGATAAAATGAACTGCCCATGTGTCATGGTGCCAAAAACGTCTTTACTTCTTTCATATGAATGTTGCTGTTTTACCTTATATAATGTTGTCAACTCCAAGTTTCCTCAAAATATTTTGCTCTGCTAAATCTTAAATGCAAAAATGACTTGTTAGTAGGCAAGCATTCAACACCCCCCTCCACCCAGTCACCATTAGCCACGTGCTGGAAGGTACTAGGTTCCTTCTGTGTCAGCCTATACCAGTGATGGCGAACCTTTTGAGCTCGGCATGTCAGCATTTTGAAAAACCCTAACTTAACTCTGGTGCCGTGTCACATATAGAAATTTTTTGATATTTGCAACCATAGTAAAACAAAGACTTATATTTTTGATATTTATTTTATATATTTAAATGCCATTTAACAAGGAAAAAATCAACCAAAAAAATGAGTTCATGTGTCGTCACTGACACGCGTGTCACAGGTTCGCCATCACTGGCCTATACAGATACTACTTACTCATGTCTGGTTGACTTGCCCTGCCCGTTATATATGCTCCACCCACTTTCCCTTCATAGCACTTATCACATTAATTATTAAAATAAAGATGGTACAACAACTTCACCACCTTTTTCTTTCCTTTACCCTAACCCCACTCTGCTCAAAGTGCCAAGGGGTAAAATGCAGGCACTTTAAGATTTCTAAGGTAGGTTTCTTGCAATGTTGAGATGAGTAAGTAAAAGTAAGTGGCCAACATTTTTAAATTTAGAAATTTATTCTGTTTAATCCACAAGCTTTATATAGCTTTAGTTAAAAAAAAAACAAAAAAAAAAAACGAAAAAAACAAAAAACAAAAAAACCCCAAAACAAAACAGTGAAAACAAGACACTATTTCAAAGTCTGGGCCCTTCCAGCTTTTCAAATACAAGAGTTCTGAAGTTGTATATACCAATTGGAAGAATAAGACAAAATTATGAATGGAGCCATGACATTTCAAAAAACAAAATTGACGTAACTGAAGGATCCTTCCTGGGACTAGTTAACTGCCTTAACAAAAAAACACAACAGAACAGAATGAAATTCCAGTGTTCCAAATCAACTTGTTACACATCAGTATTAACCCACAGCGTCCTGGCAAACAGCATGCTTTCATTTTCTGTCTCATCCTAGAGCTTGATCCTGATTCATTTCAGCAGAGACTCCACAGGCAACAGGAAAGATGGTGGCATTAAAACGTTCGTTTGTACTTTTGTAGTAGTTCAACAGTGGTCTTATTTCTGGGCAACTGCAAACCATACAAGGTTGGAAGCATCATAACTTAAATGGGTGCTAAGACTCAAATGAGAAAAAGTAAAGAAAAAAAAAAAAGAAAGAAAACCTCTGGGAATAGCCAGGGGCATTTAAAGAAACCATAAAAATGCCAACAATATTTAAAGCCCCTTTTTTAAAAAGGGAACTTTTTTTTGGCTTAAAATATTTCACTCGAAATGAATTTATGTCAGCTGTCAATAAAAGAATGTCACTAATACACTGTGGACACCTTTTGCAATGTAAATCCATGCCCTTTTTTACATGGTGAACTTCAACCTAGCAATTATTACAACAAATGTTATAGTCTAAAGCTCAAACACATTTTAGCATTTTTTGAAATTGAATTGAGTACAAACCAAATAAAATTTACATCATAACAAACATTTCCACCTAAGACTGTGGGGACACTTGAGCCTTCCTCATCGATCTCAGGGCCTTTTCCCGCAGGTGCTTTTCTAAGTCGTCAAGGTTATCTTCAGCTTCACTTTCAGTCTCCTAAAAAAAAATACACCGAAAGCTCTTATCCTTAAGTCTTGAGACACTGCTAGGAGATACTAAGTACAGAACAAAATCACACTGTGATGATAGCTGCACAATTCTATGAATATACTAAACCTATCAAACCATATACTTTAAAAGGGTAAATTGTGTAGTATATTAATTATATTGAGAAGTTATTTTTAAAATATAAATTAAGTTATATGGCAGCCATTCATATTGTTATCCTTAATCTTGGCAAATTCCTGTTCTTGGTAGGTCATTGAGAAAAAGAGCAAGAGAGTTAACAACCAAGTAGCCAATTATTAAAAAAAGAAGAAAATGTAGCTGCTTGTACAAACCGAGGGACAACGTTTCTAGTACCTTCCTGGGCTCTGGCTCTGCTTCGGGCTCTCCCTGTGCTGAGGTGGCAGCGGGAGCAGCAGTGGCGGCAGGGGCTCCAGCAGCTGCGGCCACAGCCTTTTCTTTCTTGTGTTTTTTGTGTTTCTTGTGCTTCTTGTCCTTTTTGTGTTTCTTGTCCTTCTTTTTCTTCTTTTTCTTTCCACCCCCTTCTTGGTCTGAATTCTAGAAATCCAGAAAAACAACAGCAATAAATTAATCATTAAATTTCTGTTCAATTCAAACCCCACCCTTTTTTTAAATCCTCACCTGAGGATATATTCCCCTTGATTTTTAGAGAGTGGAAGGAAGGGGGAGAGAGAGAAATCAGAGAAAATGGAAGGGAGGGAGGGAGAGAAACATTGAGAGAGGCAGATCATCTGGTTGCCTCCCACACCTGCAGCACAGGTACATACATGCCCCTGACTGGGAATCGAACCTATGAGCCTTTGGTGTGCAGGCCAACATCCTAACCACTGAGAAACACTGTCCAGGGCCAAGTCAACCTTTTATATACTCAAGGAAATAACTAAATGGACCAATCTCAAGGCTTCAAAGATATTTTACACAGATTTTAAGAGCTAGAATGAACTGTGACGGGAAACTTTTTTTTTCTTTTTACAATTTTACCCAACTAACTTCACATTAAACCAGGTTTCCTGACCACAAGCTAGCTGTGAGTCAGGGTCAACCTCCAGATATAAGGAAAAGCGGCATGTCCAATAGAAAGAAGTCTCAGAACTCAGACAGGCCTGAGCTGAATTCTGGTTCTTGAACCTGTTAACTATCTGACTTCAAACAAATCTGCTCGACTTTTAAAATGAGCCCCTTTGGGTCAGCCTCTGGGCTCCAAAGGCTCCTAGTTGTGCTTGAGGGTAAGCCCTTTAAAAAAAATTTCTTTTAAATTTATTTATTTTTTTTAAAATATATTTTATTGATTTTTTACAGAGAGGAAGGGAGAGAGATAGAGAGTTAACCCTCTTCCTGAGGATCAAGTCCACAACTGGGCATGTGCCCTTGATCAGAATTGAACCTGGGACCCTTCAGTCCACAGGCTGACGCTCTATCCACTGAGCCAAGGCAGCTAGGGCAAGAATGCTATTCTTATGTAGCTTGCCAAAGACTAGATCAGTGGTTCTCAACCTTCCTAATGCTGCGACCCTTTAAAAAAGTTCCTCATGTTGTGGTGACTCCCAACCATAAAATTATTTTTGTTGCTACTTCATAACTGTAATTTTGCTATTATGAATCGTAATGTAAATATCTGATATGCTATATGTGTTTTCCAATGGTCGCAACCCACAGGTTGAGAACCGCTGGACTAGATAAAGCAATAAAGTACTTTTCATTCCATCTAGTATTTCACAGGTTGCAACGTTTCTTTTTTTAATAGAAACAATGTACAGTTGACTCTTGAAGAATGCAGGGATAAAGGATACCAACCCCCCTCGAAGTAAAAACTCCACAAATAACGCTGGCCAGATGGCTTGGTTGGAGCATCATCCTGGACACCAAAAGGTTTTGGTGGGGTATGTACAGGAGGCAACAGATTGATGTCTCACATATTGATCACTCTCTTTCTCTCCCAAAATAATCAATAAACATAACCTTGAGGACTTAAAATATACAAACAATATTTTACTCCCCCTAAATTTAATTATAGCCATCTCTCAGTACCCGTGAGGGATTGGTTCCAGAACCCCGAGGATACCAAAATTCATGGATTACCAAGTCCCTTAGATAAAGTAGCAAAAAACAATGTTTACAGTCAGCCTTCCAACTGTGGATTGAAAATACTGTTTTTGATCCACAGTTAATTGAATTCATTGATGGGACACAAGGGGGATATGGATGGTCAATTGTATATTTATTGAGGAAAAAAATACACTTATAAGTGGACCTGTGCAGTTCAAGAGTCAACTGTATTTCCCCTGTTGAAAAAATAAAAGCATTAAAGTGCAATGAAGAAAAATTCAAATCACTCATCATTTCCCTAACACTGTGGTCGGCAAACTACGGCTCATGAGCCACATGCGGCTCTTTGGCCTCTTGAGTGTGACTCTTCCTAAGCCTTAGGAGTACCCGAATTAAGTTAATAACAATGTACCTACCTATATAGTTTAAGTTCAAAAAATTTGGCTCCCAAAAGAAATTTCAATCGTTGTACTGTTGACATTTGGCTCTGTTGACTAATGAGTTTGCCGACCACTGGTCTAACACATAACCCACTGCCAGAAGTCTAGTGTCTTCTTTGTGAAATACATTTTTCCTTTATAAAAATATATTTATATAGGCACAATCTAAAATAAAAAATTGCATTGATTTGCATGATCTTACTTAGGCATCCCCAAATGTATCAAACTCTAGAGAAAACAGTAAAAATACTAAAGTGTTTTTCACCTAGATCAGTGATGGCGAACCTATGACACGCGTGTCAGAGGTGACACGTGAACTCATTTTTTTGGTTTTCTTTGTTAAATGGCATTTAAATATATAAAATAAATATCAAAAATATAAGTCTTTGTTTTACTATGGTTGCAAATATCAAAAAATTTCTATATGTGACACGGCACCAGAGTAAGTTAGGGTTTTTCAAAATGCTGACACGCCAAGCTCAAAAGGTTCGCCATCACTGACCTAGATAATAGAACCATGTGCAATTTTTTCTGTTTTTCTAGATTTTCTAAAGAGTCCAATTCAACCACCAAGATTCTGGAATTTAACAGTGTTAGATATATCACAAATTAGTGCGTTGCTAGAGTATTTTAATGGATTGCTGATGCAACCAACAACACTTAATTTGTACCGCCTTGAAGTCTATCTGAACCACAGAAAATAATGCTCCTCTGAGCTACAAAAGACAAAAAATGTTCTCTGCTTCCAAGTGACCACATTTATAATAAAAAAGCGTAATATGCAAATCGGCCGAACACCAAAACAACTGTCCAGATGACCACCCTATGACATGCACTGGCGCCAGGCCAGCCAAGGCCGGTGTTGCAATTGGTCAAGGGGCCCCGCCATCGCCCCAGGATCATCCCACAGGAGGCCCAGGTCACCAGCCGAAGGGGACAGGGCTGGGTGCGGGCAGCCGGGGGAAGGAAGGCCTACCCTTGCACGAATTCTGTGCATTGGGCCTCTAGTACATTTATAAAGGATGTCCAAAACAGATCAGACACATACCCTCGCCGGTGATGGGCTTGGTGTTGGGCTTTTAGCCTTTTTGACAGGTACCGCTGGTGACCAATTGGTAGAGGGTGACTGAGACTGGACAGGAGATGGAGGTGCCGGGGGTTTTTTAGCTGCTGGCTCAGGAGATCCTGAGACAGATCGGGAGGATGAGACTCGCCTTACAGATTGAGGGCTTGGTGAGGCAGCTCTAGACAAAGGGAAAAACAAAACAAAACATTTATTATCCAAGAACAGAGATCTTTCCTAAAAGAAAATAACCAACTACCATTATAGAACTAGATCACAAACTTTAACTCAAATTTATATCATCTAAGTCTCCTGGTATTAAATAGTTCAAGCCTCACAATCCTCTTTCCATTCTGTTGGTGATTCTTTCTGTATGAAATTAGCAATGCCAACTCCTAGTATTTTACTTAAGACTGCTTTTAGCTTTTATCAGTCTTACATAGTCATGCAAGGAATACTCTAGCCCTAGCCAGTTTGGCTCAGTGACTAGAGTGTTGGCCTATGGACTAAAGAGTCCCGGGTTTGATTCCAGTTAAGGGTACAAGCCCAGGCTGCAGGCTCAATCCCCAGTAGGGGGTATGCAGAAAGCAGCCGATCAATGATTCTCTCATCACTAATGTTTCTATCTCTCTCTCCCTCTCCCTTCTTCTCGGAAATCAATAAAAATATATTTTTAAAAAACCCCACCAAAAATGAAATATTCTATTCATCACTTAAGAGTTTAGAACCAGAAAGAAACCTATGGCATTTAGTTTATGCCATTAGGAACAATCCTGAAAACAGAAAAGGGTCTCTGAATAGTAATCAGAATTTGCTTTACAAGTTTGTATTCACAGCTTATTCTTTCTGTAATTTCATAGTAAAGGGGGGTGAAGAGAAGAGCATTTCAACATAAAGAGAGCTATGCAAGTTAATGTTCTTAATCAAAGAGCATAACATATCTTTACTTTTTTGTCTTTTTGGGTTCTGGCGTCCTGGAGACTCTCCTAATGGGCCTAGTACTTGGAGATGGGGATTGCCTTCTTTGAGGTGATGATGAGGCTCCTCTTCGAACGGGTGGAGGACTAGAGGAGGGCTGAGGAGCTCGAGGCCGTGGCGAGGGCGAATGCCGTTTGTTTGGTTGTGGTGACCGGACCTCCCGCGTAGATCGGCCTGGGGAAGACCCTTTCCTATGCTTTGATGACAATGAAGGTGAACGTCTCTTGTTGGCTGGGGAGCTTCTTTGTTTGGGAGGTGGAGAATGGGAGACGCGACGCTTTGGTGGTGGAGATGGTGATGCCCTCCGTTTAGGAGGGGGTGGGGGAGAAGCCGTTCTTCTCTTCGGAGGTGGGGAAGGAGAGTATCTCCTCTGTATTGGAGGAGAGTATCTTCTTGGGGAAGGTGAGCGCCGACGAGGGGGAGGAGAAGGAGTCCTATAGGGAAAATACATCATTAAGCTGGAAGGTCCAACAAGAAATAGTATACAAAGAAAACTAACCAGTAATTATGGCAATATAGGCACATCTCAGATACTTCAGATTTTGTTTCCTATCATTGCAATACAGCAATTTAAGTAAAAACATCACAATAAAATTCCTGTTTATCATAAAGTACTACAATAACCAGAATTTTGTATTATTTTCCATACAAACAACTGTAAACCTACTTTTGCCCCACATTAAATAGTGTTCCTACCTTTAAATTGATTTCTCTATATCGATATGTGACTCAGATACCATAAAAGCGAGCTATTTAAAGTGTACATTTTGCCCATCCCTTGTGGCTCAGTGGTTGAGCGTTGACCTATAAACCAAAAGGTCAAGGTTCAATTCCTGGTCAGGGCACATTCCCAGGGTTTCGGGCTCAATCCTCAGTAGGGGGTGTGCAAGAGGGAGCTGATCAATGAATCTCTCTAATCTGATGCTTCTATCTCTTCCTTTCCCTTGCTCTCTAAAATCAAAGGTCCCAGGTTTGATTCCAGTCAAGGGCACATGCAAGAGTATAAAGTGTACATTCAATGGTTTTTATATTTGTAGTTGTATAACCATTATCACTCCCCATTCCCAACTAGACACCACTAATCCACTTTGTATCTATGGATTTGTGTTCTGAATTTTTCATATAAATAGAATCATATTTGTGGTGTTTTCTGAATGGCTGAGCAATATCACTCTAAGCTATTTCAATCATAAAGGTTCAAACGTGCTCTAATTAAGATTCATCAAGGGTGGCGGTGGGAGATCAACCAAAGGACTCGTGTGCATGCATGTCAGTATAACCAATGGACATGGACACTAGGGGTGAGGGCATGAGCGGGGAGGTGGGGACAATAGGGGGATAAGGTCACCTATGTAATACCTTAATCAATAAAGAAAAAAAAGGATTCATCAAAGATGGACACACAGTAATGTGGTGAAGGCCTGGGTAGGGTGGGGGCTGGGTGGAAGAGGATAAAAACGGGGAGATTGGGGGACAGCTGTAATACTGTCAACAAAGATATTTAATGATCTTAATAACTATATAGATAAATAAGCAAAGTTTCTCTAATGAACTCCAACAAACATATCTGATAAAATACCTTCGTCTTGGTGGTGGTGTGGGAGACCTACGCCGTCGAGGAGGTGGAGCAGGAGAGGGAGAACGTCGCCTTCTGGTGGGTGGTGGGGAGGGACTTCTCCTGCGTCGACCACTGCACCAAAGAAGAATTATAGTTGATTCTGAGTTAGTAGCATTTATAATTAAGTAATCTAGATGACACCATTTCAATCATTAACCCAAAGTGCAGCAACTGTTACTCTATCCCTCAGAGCAGTTTTCAAATTACAGTTCAAGAGTATTAGTCAAGACCCTGGGTTATGAACCACCATTTTTAAAGAATAGAAAATCAGAATGTTGCTTGCAGTAAAGATAAATATTCTTTATGAAATTTTTGTTTCAGTATATAAATATGTAGTCTGGGTCATGATATAAAATATTCTTAATGTGATGAAGGGAAAAAAGTTTGGGAACAGAGCCTTAAGAGAATTGTTTTGAAACTGGCACACACCAGAATCACCTGGAAAACTTATTTGAGCTTTGCATTCATCAGGTCTGGGCTGTGGTCTAGCCAGTGTATTTTGAAAAGACTCTCAAGGTGATTTTCCAATACCTTACTAGAAACAACTGCACTGAAGCCTAGAAAAATTTAATGTTCAAAACAGATATTTTGAATTTAACACTTATCAGTGGCTTAAAGCCCAAAATCTGGGTGTCACAGCTCCAAATTCTTGAGTTTTAAAATGTACACTGCTCAAGAGTTGCATACTGTTAACTGAAAACACTGTCCCCAAAGGCAAAGGAAAAAAGTTGTCTGACAACAGTATAGTGCTGGCCACAGGGAAGGGGCTGGGGGCTTGGTGGAGGTGGGCAAAGGAGGCGGAGGATGGGGACATCTGTAATATTGTTAACAATGAAAATAAAGTTAAAAAAAGAATTAAAAAAAAAAGTTGTCTGAGCACTAAAACTACTACATCTGAAATATACAGATTATATCAATTCATAGCCATCTTCCTAAAGATATATTAAAATATACACTAAACCAGTGTGCCACCTTTTGGGTAAAATTGTAATTACAAGTAGCCAATTAATATAATTAATTTCTTGTCCAGAACAGTATTGGTGCTGTCTTTGAGGTCTGAGGAGCTCGAGGCCATGCTCCTCATATTTCCTATGGATCTGGAAATATTTTCTAAAGTTTATTGGTCTTGGTTCCCTTTAAAATTAAGAAGAGTTCTGTTACCAGTGAAAATCCTGAAATTATTAAATTAAAATTTATATTTGTTTATGCCTTGTGTAGACTAAAACTTCACTTTGAATAGATTTAAAATAAAAGCTACAAGAGGCAAAGATATCAAGACAGATAAGCTTTAGATGAGTGAAATGTAGGCATTGAACTATTAATTAGAAAAAAAAGGACAGTTTTAAAGGGGAAGCCACTTATCAGCAGGGTTAATCAGAATTATGGGACCAAGAGAAATAGGATAACTACAGTACTGTTTCATCAAAAGGTAATGAAGATTTCAAATGGGTTTTTGACTTAAAAAGAAGAAAAGCAAAGGTTTATATTCACAAACTTTGAGGGTGAGGTGACTTAAACCAGAACTCCCAATATGTTATCAATATGCATAATAGCATAAGAGGCTATTTACTATTGATTATGTAGCTTCTCTTTTAAAAATTCTCCCAATTTGTTTGCAAAACATTAAACAAAGAGTTTCATTAAAATTGAACTCAGATTAGAATCTATTATGAATCTATCTATGAGGTGTTTATTCTGCGCCTTAGTTTCACTTGTAAAATGAAATAACTAAAGGTCCCTTTCAGTAATGACCTTCATCTGGTTTCCTGTGTTTCTATGTGAGAAAATAACTGAAAAGAGAATAAATAAAACCATAACCAAAGTAGCATAACCTAAGGAACTGCCAGAAAAATCTGATAATCACTTATAACTGGAATCTTGATACCACATGATTCTATGACCCGAAAGCTCTAGTTTTTTTTAACTGATCTGATAAAGCACACATTTCAGGGATTAAAGGGAAAAAAAGCTAAGCATTTTCTAGTTACCCTAAACACTAATGTCAAACCAAGCCTTCAAATGTGTGTAGAAATTGTTGAATAGAAAGTTTCCCTCCTAAAAACTGTGAGAACCAGTTTTCAGTAAGAGTCAATTTGATGTGTAGCCCTTAGCCTCTCAAGCATTTAGGAATAGACAAGTCCCACAGCAAGGGGCCAACTTGCTATCTCTGCAGTGACGTCTTCAGAACAATCTCATTTCACTAGCCACATTGGTGATGGGAGGTAAAAAGTTATAGATGTGACAACTACACTAAGTATGATCAATATACCGTATCCTTTAATTTAAAGGAGTATTCAATCCCCAAAGACGAGTGTTTAAGAGCATGAAAAATGTTACTGTTTTTTGTTTAAATTTTATATATATATATGAAACAAGGCTGTGTTTCCCCTCTTAAAATACTATAAATATTGAAGCATGATTCCAATTAATTATTTCTACATCTCTAAATCCCAGACACCTGATTGCAATTTCTAACATCACTAAACTTGAGGCTACTAGTATAATTTAGTACCTTTTATTTTTTTATATATATATTTTTATTGATTTCTGAGAGGAAGGGAGAGGGAGAGAAAGAAACATCAATGATGAGAGAGAATCATGGATCGACTGCCTCCTGCAC
The DNA here is from genome assembly GCF_000327345.1 of Myotis davidii. Taxonomy (NCBI): domain Eukaryota; kingdom Metazoa; phylum Chordata; class Mammalia; order Chiroptera; family Vespertilionidae; genus Myotis; species Myotis davidii. The sequence goes on from NW_006352194.1 coordinate 2,917,719, forward strand.
ACTCCCTACTGGGGATTGAGCCCGCAACCCGGGCATGTGCCCATGACAGGAATTGAACCCGGGACTCTTCAGTCTGCAGGCCGACACTCTATCCACTGAGCCAAACCAGCTAGGGCAGTACCTTTTAAAATGTGGATACACAAAACAAAAACATCCTGGTGTAGGGTAATAAACATTAGCATTGATTTCACTGTAATGAGAAATCTCTTTTCCAGTAAAGAAAATAGTTCCATAATTTGGGGAGTGGAAGAAATCTTACCACTAAACTAATTTTGCAAAGTATACAAATTTATCATTAAGACGATGAGTAAAGAAACCAGGGTTAATTACACCTGGGTACAGAATACCTTAGCAGTGGTTCTCAATCTTCTAGCCCTTTAAATACAGTTCCTCATGTTGTGACGCAACCATAACATTATTTTCGTTGCTACTTCATAACTGTAATGTTGCTACTGTTATGAATCATAATGTAAATATCTGATATGCAGGATGGTCTTAGGCGACCCCTGTGAAAGGGTTGTTCGACTGCCAAAGGGGTCGCGACCCACAGGTTGAGAACCACTGATCTAAAGCGATCTTGTTTTAGGTTTTCATTTTTTAATTGAGAATAGTTACTTTCACGGCACAAATATACTGCTTAGGCTCCACTACAAACATTGCTGACTGGTTCTAAAGAACCTTTCCAAGAAAACCCTTTTATTAATGAGACTACCTTCAAAAACTGAGCCAAAATAAGACAATGGGAGTTTCAGGAAGAACAAATACTTAGAAATTAAGTGGCAGCTAAACCTCCGCAAACAGAAGACCAGTGAAGATATAGTCTAGTGCTATGTCAATGGCACAGGTAAGACCTAGCTTTGTTACTTTGTAACTCTAAAAACTCACTTTACTACTTCTGGGCCTGTTTATTTCATGCATGAGATAGGCCTACATTAAAGATTTCTAGGTATGATTTGACTTTAAAATGTTAGGTTTCATGGTCACCCAGACACTGATAATCAAAAAGGGTCAATGAAAATATGCAAACCTACCTTCCTACCATAGGAAGCACTGAGCAAAGGCCAAAATCTTGCATTCCTTTTTCACTTTTTGAAGTCTCTCCATAGTTTTTCTTGTCTTCCCTAATGTCACCATCAAGTCCTTCCCCACTAAACCTGAGGTGCTATTACTACAAATACTTTAACTGCACAAAAATATAAGTTCAAATAACTCTCTAAAATGAACAGTATATACAATTCTATCATTAAATTGATGTGTAAAGAAGCATAATTAAAAACTAAAACTGAGGACCTTTTCCACAGCCATACATTGTATACCTAGGAATGGAATAAGGTTACCTAAACAGTAAATAAAGTCACTAAAACTTTGACATGTAATCCTAAGTTACAAAGTAGTGTCTAACCAACCTTTTAGTCATTGGCGATTGCCATCGCTTTCCCATCTGCATCCTGAGAGCAGTGGAGAAAAACAAATGTCAAGAATTCCATTCACCAAATTATTCACTTCAATGGCATTAAGTATCACTAATGGAGATATATTTTTTAAACAGGAATCATTTAACTGGTATTCTTTTTGTCATGCACACATATCACATGGTGGTACAAACCTTACGAAGTTCTCATTAATTAGCTAATAATCACCAAACAATGCAACCCCCTACCCAACACAATGTGACCATTTCCTTCTGTCCTGGAAATGGAGTTAGCCAAATTCTAAAATAAGCCCATAGCCCATCCCTTTATTTATGAAGTTTCATCACTACAGAACACAGCAATGAAGCTATTGAAGAAAAGACATTACCGAGGGGAAGTCTCTTTCTGGCGTTTTCGAGGTGATGGAGAGGCACTCCGGGAAGGGGAATGTCTCCGCCGCCTGCCTACCTCACCGTTCTTCACATGGGACCTCTTGGGTCGCTCTTCTTCTGAGGAAGATGAGGAGCCAGAATCTATAATTACACAATAAACAAAATATTACAGCAAGTCTGTGCTTAAAAGTCTGTCCACATTTTCTGAATCTAAGTGGATGGAGTGTCTAAAGCAGTGATGGCGAACCTATGACACGCATGTCAGAGGTGACACATGAACTCATTTTTTTGGTTGATTTTTCTTTGTTAAATGGCATTTAAATATATAAAATAAGTATCAAAAATGTCTTTGTTTTATTATGGTTGCAAACATCAAAAAATTTCTATATGTGACACGGCACCAGAGTTAAGTTAGGGTTTTTCAAAATGCTGACATGCCGAGCTCAAAAGGTCTGCCATCACTGGTCTAAAGATTAATTACTTTGCCCTAGCTGGTTTGGCTCAATGGATAGAGCATTGGTCCTGCTCAAGGGCATATGCCCGGATTGCAGGCTCGATCCCTACAAATCAATGCTTTTCTCTCATCATTGATGCGTCTATCTCTTTCTCCCTTCCTCTCTGAAATCAATAACAACAATATAAATAAATTCTGTTTTTGAAAAAAAAAGGATCAATTATTTCTATGTAGGTACAAACATATTTCTCCTACATATACTCGCTATACTGAGGGACATGCGTTATCTTTATATATATACAATTCTTTATTGTTGAAAGTATTACATGGGACATGCATATCTTAAGTATTTTTTAATTAGGAAATGCAGGTAGAAAAAACTTAATCAGTATCCATACCAGATGATGACTGCTGGTTCTGTCGTCTGTATTGGCGTCTCTGCTGCACAGAATCTGCTGCAGCCATTTTGCCACCTTTATCTTCTTCTGAAAGATGGATGCATTTAGAAAGTGTTTCTTTAGTTATGCATACAGAAAATGAAACATATTCGAATAGGAAAAGGGTCTTTTAAACCTTTATCTGATTGGGTCAAACAATACAACTATCTCACACACACACACACTTTTTTTTTTTTTACAAAGAAGGAAAAGCTCAAAACGCCAGCTTAACTGCTGATTTAAACCATCACCATCAAATGTAATAAACTCCTTTAGTCCTGGCCAATGTGGCTCAGTTGGATGGGCATCATAACATGCACTGAAAGTTTGCAGGTTCGATTCCTGGTCAGGGCACATACCCTGTAGGAGGTGTGAAGGAGGCAGCTGATTGATGTTTTGCTCTCACGTCAATGTTTCTCTCTCTCTCTCTCTCTCCCTCTCTAAAAATAAATTTAGCCCTGGCCGGTTTGGCTCACTGGATAGAGCGTCGGCCTGAGGACTGAAGAGTCCCGGGTTCGATTCCGGTCAAGGGCATGTACCTTGGTTGCAGGCACATCCTCAGTAGGGGGCGTGCAGGAGGCAGCTGATCAATGCTTCTCTCTCATCGATGTTTCTAACTCTCTATCCCTCTCCCTTCCTCTCTGCAAAAAATCAATACATTTTAAATAAATAAATTTTAAAAAACCTAAAGGATGATACTGCTATCCACATTGCAGATGTGAAAGAAATGAGGCTAAGATAAATTAAGTAATTAAACAAACAAAAAGCAGTTAAAGAGTGGAGCCTGGGATTCAAACTAGGTTCGTGTTACTTCAGAGTCCTAGCGCTTAACAACTAATATCCTGTAATTAATCTTTAACCAGAAGGGTTTAATCAAATGTGCTACAAACAGAATTCATCTTAAAACAAACATACACACAAAACTTACCTGATTCAGATAACTCTACTTTTCTAGGCTTGGGTGCTGGTGAAGGGGACTCTCTTTTCTCAGTACCTTTATGTTTCGTCACTAGAAAGAGTCCAGGAAAAAAACCACTTATAAAAGGAAAACAAAACAAAGCTTCACAGGACACGTTAACAATACAAACATGGGTGACTATTCTCATAAAGGATTTACAGAAAATTACAAAATTTCTGTAAGGACTTTGTCATCACCTGGGCAGTACCTGAAGTAGAAGCAAGAATTTTTAATACTGAATCAAAACACCTAATAATGATTTAGAATCTCGAGATTCACCCAAAAGAAACAACAGTTTAGAGAAATTGGGAGCTGTTTCTGAGTAGAACAAGCTTCATGCTACGTGTAACATCAACTCAGTAAACCTCTGTGTGCTACCCCACAACTTAAAACATTCTAAGGAGACCTCATCAACACGAAAGCTTTCAAACACCCACTATGAGTAGGTTCAGTAAGTAGGTAATTAAAAAATTGTACCTGCTGAAATTTTCAGAAAAAGATATTTGGTCTGAAGAGGAGGAATAAACTAGCTACCCAAGAGGCTGTAGGTTCTTTATGTACATAGAGCATATATAACCCTCACAATAGCATGAGGGATTTTAAACTACCTATAAAAAAAAGTAGACCTTCACAATAGTGAAAATAATTAAACATGAAGGTTGCAAGGTTCTTTCTAAAACTCAAAGGGAGGTTAAAAAAAAGCAGCCGCGGCTCTGCATATATAACCATAGTAGTAGGAGAGCGGTCGGTACCTTATGAATTATCCAGCTTAACATTTTCCAATTGCAAGGAAAATTATTATAGCAACTACCTTTTGTATGTTTGCTATGTTAAGTACTGTTGCTAATATCACAGTCCCCCTCCTTTTTACAAGAGGAGAGGTGTGACATTTAAATACAACTAACCTTGAAGTCATAAGGATAATTTAAGTGAACTAGGATCTGACCCTAACACTCTATTTCTGGATACAGGCTTTAATTTTCATCAACTACTACTTCTGTCTATAATAGCCAGACTTAAAATCCATTGCTTCAACTTAAAATAAACAGTGCAGAGAGATATAACTATTAATCTTATAGATTAACCTGAACATCATTTGACATTACTGTAAGAACTAAACTTGAAGACAGTATGATCCCCGCTCAGGTCCTTTACAATTTTTTTTTTAAATTTAAAGCAATTACCATGGGATGTTTGACCTAGGATACTGATACATTTCATTTAACAAACACACATATTCAGAATTCTATCAAGACTTACTCAAAGGGCAGTAACTTAAGAGAACTAGTGATCGAAATCAACAATTAAGTCCCGGTGTGGCTCAGTGGATAGAGCATCAGCCTGCAGACTGAAGGGTCCCAGGTTCGATTCCAATCAAGGGCACATGCCTGGGTTGCGGGCTCTATCCCCAGTAGGGAGTGTGCAGGAGGCAGCCGATCTTATGATTCTCTCTCATCATTGATGCTTCTATCTCTTCCTCTCAGAAATCAATAAAAATATATTTAGTAATTATTAATAAATACATAAAAAAGCAATAAAATCTCTGCTAAAGTAGTCAAACTAGAGAATTCACCACTATACTTTTAAAACCACCAGCACTTTAGCCTTGGCCAAGTAGCTGAGTAGAGGGTCATCCCAATATTCCAAGGTTGCAGGTTCAATCTTCTGTCAGGGCACACACAAGATCAACCAATGAACATATAAAGAAGTGGAACAATAAATCAATGTTCCCCCCCACCCCATCTTTCTCTAAAATCAATAAATAAAAGTTAAAAAAAGAAATAAAACAACCGACGTTTTATTAATGATTCTACCTAATAAGCTTGTTGGTCAAACTGATGGACTGGGTAAAGAATGATTAACAGCCCTAGCTGGTTTGGCTCAGTGGATAGAGCGTCGGCCTGCAGACTCAAGGATCCCAGGTTCGATTCCGGTCAAGAGCATGTACCTTGGTTGCAGGCACATGCCCAGTAGGGAGTGTGCAGGAGGCAGCTGATCGATGTTTCTCTCTCATTGATGTTTCTAACTCTCTATCCCTCTCTCTTCCTCTCTGTAAAAAATCAATAAAATATATTTTTAAAAAAATGATTAACACCTAATTAGTTATCGTGAAATATGATAGCACTATAAGTGCATTTAAAACTTGTATTTTAATAAATTCAAATAAAATAGAAAGGCTTAAAAATGTTTAGGGATATGAGGCTTTTTTTTCCTATTTAGTATTGCCCATTTCTAAAAAATGTTTTTATTGATTTTTTTTGAGAGGGAGGGAGAAGGGGAGGGGGAGAAAAAGTGAGTGAGAGAGAGAGGGAGGAAGAGAGAGAGTGAGAGAGATATCGGTTGCTTCCCGTATACACCCTGACTAGAAATTGAACCAGCAACCTTTTGGTGCATGGGATGTCACTCTATCAACTGAGTCAACTGAGTCACACTGGCCAGGGCTTTCCCATTTTTAAGTGTCAGTTTATCTTCAATGCTTGTAAAAGATTTTATAGACAACCCGTTATCTACAAACCCACATGTTTAAGTGACCACCTTGAAAAACTGGGTTCCAAAATGTGGATGTCAGAATGTATTTCCCCTAGGAAACATTAAAAGCGTGGTTGCATTTGAAAGATGGCTGGCAACTCCCTACTTAGTAAATAATACAAATTTAGCCATACATCATTTATATTTTTTTCCTGTAAAAATATGCATTTGGAGTTTTTCCTAACTCAATCTAAATGGCTTAGCTAAAGTAGTCCTTAATTATTGTTAATATTGTCACCATTAGACAAGTACACATTATATACTCCTACTCTGGTTCAATGACTGACTGAATCAGAATACTACTAATATTATAATGTTAATGTCCCATTGAGGTTTGCCCAGATGAAATTTTATCTATCCAAATGTTTTTATTTTTTGTATTCAAGGGGCAAAAATCATTCTAGTATGAAGTCAGAAATCTTCTAAGTCAATTGAAAAACCAGTATTTGGAATTTATTTCAGCAGTCCCTATGAATTCACCACATAGGAATGGGAGGCAGGAGAGGGTAATGGGGGGATAAATGGTGATGGAAAGAGACATGATTTGGGGCAGTGACCACACAATATAATACACAGATGGTATCTTATAAATTGTACACCTTAAACCTATATAACTGTATTACTTAATGTAACCCCAATAAGTTTAATAATAATAAAAAAAACTTCCATACCACAGGTATAGATCCTCTGGTAAACATAATTAACTATCCCACTGATTTCAAAGCACTTCTTTATGTACTAAGATACCACTTTTAACTATGACATGCCATTGATTACATTATATTCCAAATAATTTACCTCTTAAATCCCCCAAAATACTTTTCCTGCCTCTCTCCCACTCCATTTGCCCATCATCAATAACAGAACCTTTATTGAAAGCCCTGATTGGTGACTACTATATGAATTACAAAAGTAAAGCCTATTATATTTCGATGTCATTGCTCTTAGCTCTTATTAGCCATGAAAACTGCAAAAACTGGAATTTCTGAAATCATGGTACCAGGTGTACAGAAGCCAAAGAATTTCACCCTGCCCTCCATTCCCCTCCTCCAGAAATCAAAACAGGCATTTTGGAGTAGGAGAGTTTGACCAAGTATACATTTTTTAACTGGAAATGAGAACCCAAATTCCAGTCCAGGTTGGCTGGCCCTCACCAAATCACTTAACCTGAGAACCTATTTCTTGATGACAATCTCTAAAATTATTTCTAGCTCTGAAATTTCATCACAGATGACTAGGATCATGTTACCATAAAGTTATTTCCAAGTAGTAAGAACCAGTATTCAGCTTCAGTGGTCACAAGGCAGTCTCTGACTACAATGATCACAGTACGTCTCTGGCTAGGTCCCAGAATCCATAGGAGTAGAACTAGTCCTTTGTCTCCACCTTGACTTATTTCTTGCTTATGTACATATTCACTGTGACTTGTTTCTGAAAAGCAGCAGCTTGCGCCCCGCAATAATATATCAAAACACAAGCAGTTCATACCTATGAAGATTTTTCAAAGGTAACTACTAATTCTTAATAATTAACCTATTTTAACAGGGATGCAATGCAGTCCTTCTGTTCAGGTATACTTATTACCCTTTGGCTATATGATGCAAACAGAAAAATCATAACTTGACGTGTTTTTGCAAAGTGACACGTTTCTCCTTAAAACCCAAATGACTATAGTCTCTTTTTAGATTTCCCCCCTCCACCACTACTCACCTTTCAGATGTCTTTCTCATTCTGGCCCTAAGCACCAAGGCCCGATTCCATTCAAATAGATCCTATAGTGTGTATTTAATACTAAAGGAACAAACCCCAATAAACCACAACCTTCACTCAAGACTAACACAGTCAATATTCTACTTGCCTGGCAGGATTACAGATCATAAATTCCTCAGAAATTAATCTACAGAATAAAGCAAGAACAAAACGCAAGAACCCTGTCTAGAGCCTAAATTTAAAAAACAAATCAGCTTTTAAGAGGACAACATGTTCTTCCTCAGAGAGCACAATGTGGCCAAGAAAATAATTAAAAAGAATATGAAGTCCTCAAACAAAAAAATCTTCAGGGGTTGGGGAGTTAATTAATCTCATAGTAATACAATGATCCCTTATCATGATGATACAACTTTGATGTTACTCAAAATCAAACAGCACCGACTAATAATATAGTTCTCTACCTACTCAATGCCAGAGGGCACTGCTAAAAACGAAACACATGTAAAGTCTATTACAACAAATCTCAAGAACTTAAAGCAGGAAAGAAAAGGTGAACGAACCTCTGAGCAATTTACAAACACCACATACAAATACTACCCAGAAACTTCATACTTTGAAAGGTGAAAGGGGTGACCAACAACTGACAAGCACTTTATAAGTAAATGAAGAAAGGATATATTGTGTTCATTTGTTTGATTTTTACCTTTACCTGAAGTTCTCCCAGGAGAGACAGAAACACGACTTTTTCTTGTCCGGTTTGACTGCTGGGGTGTCGGGGAGTGACGAGTTTTTGGCGGAGGAGTTGTCGGAGGTGATGGCCTATGCCTTCGCCTTGGAGGACTTGCTGAGGGAGACAACCTACGCATTTTTCGAGGGGGGCTGGATGTCCTCTTAGGAGGCTTCTTTGGCGGTGACCGGGAACGAGACGAAGAAGAGGATGAACTACTTCCAGACAAGGATGCTGATGAACGCCTTCTTCTGTGGAATAAAGTATTCATACTCAGTAACTGCACATTTACAAAGGTTATGTACAGTTTATATAAAAATACAGCTATTTTTATCCAACTTTTGAGTTTATGTAGCTAAGCAGATAATGAATTTTAAAAATAGGAAACAAAACCATAACCTACCACAGGTAACAGCTAAAGACTATGAAGAAAGAAATTATTCTGATAAATGTATGTTTGCGTTGTCTTTCCAGTTATAAAATATGTTGAGTGCTAATAACATAACTAACCAGTCTTATTCTTCCTTAGGAATGATATCAGTGCTTTGGAGTTTGCATACAATGTTTGGGTGGCAAAGTATTTTCCATTTAGTAACAATGTCAAGCAACCTTTAGATGCATTTTTAAAGAGATGCGAAAGATAAGGAATTCATTTAGCTACATAAACTTAGAAGCAGGGGTCTCTCGAATTCTGCGGCAAAATTTGTGTTAAGTTCTGTTGCAATTATGTGTACCTGCAGAATTCACCTTTGGCAGAAGAATTCCTGAGAACCTGAAAAAAAGAAACCCTACCTTAAGTGTGAGATAAAAACTACCTGAAAGGGAATCTTACACAATCTGCAAAATATTTTGATTGCTAAATGGCTCAATTAATAAAACATGCTGTTTGCAAAACTCCAGTATAAAAATTAGCTGTTTCCACTAATCCTGTACTAGAAATAGAAAGCACCAGTATTACTTTTCTCCTGAGAAATCAATTTTAGAAGTGTGATGCTTAAACTGCCTGACCATTTATATCAGTCTCACTTATCAACAGTAACATTAATCCTATAATTTTTAGTGTTATAAAAATGGTTCAATTTACCTTGACAACTCCTCCCCACAGAAGAATATTATCTTTTTAAAAACTATGGGATTCTAAAAACTCTCAGTTTGCAGGAACAGCAAAAATTATGGAGCTTATTGTTCCCTCTCTTTATTTCCAACTTGATTCGGTCCCCTGAAAACAACCTTAAAAGATTCAAACACAAAAAATTCTGTCCGGAATATAATCTGAAGCCTAACCATCAGAGTTCCTTCTAAAAACACATGAATGCACTGATTGCCAAGAAGGCACAGAACTTTGGTACCAGTGCACCAGGCCTCTATTTTGGACAATACAGCAACAATCTTTTTTAAAAAAAATGTATTTTGCCGAAACTGGTTTGGCTCAGTGGATAGAGCGTCGGCCTGCGGACTGAAAGGTCCCAGGTTCGATTCCGGTCAAGGGCATGTACCTGAGAAACATCAATCATCAATCAGCTGCCTCTTGCACACCCCCTACTGGGGATGTGCCCACAACTAAGGTACATGCCCTTGACCGGAATCGAACCTGGGACCCTTTAGATCGCAGGCCGACGCTCTATTCACTGAGCCAAACCAGTTAGGGCAGCAACAATCTTTTTGTTAAAAGTGATAGGTCAAACATTTTACTTTGTGCCAACTTTAAGATTTAAAAAAATAGAACATTGTGTATTAACAGGGTTTCTTTAATGTCCAGTCTCTTAAAAAATAACCAGACACCAAACTGCTAAAAGGTTATATCTATGGAATGGGATTATGGGTAAAAAGAGAGAGAAACATAGATTTGTTGTTCCACTTATTAATGCATGCTGTTTGATTACTGTATGTGTCCTGAGGATCAAACCCACAACCTCGGCACATCATGACGAGGCTCTAACCAACTGAGCCACTGGCCAGGGCTGGGTAATTTTTATTTTTATTTCTGTTTGAATTGTTTATACTAAGTACTCAGTTCTATAAGGACAAAAAAACAAAACAAAACAAACAAACAAAAAGAACATTTAAAAAATATAAAAGTATATGCCCGGCTGGAGTGGCTCAGTTAGTTAAGTGGGCTCAATTCCCACTGAGAGCACATTCAAAAAAAGAACTGATCGATGCTTCTCTCTTTCTCCTGGAATCTTTATAAGGATGTCCTCGGATGAGGATTTAAAAATAAATAAATAAATGTATGTATGTATGTATGTATGTATAATTAATGCAAATAGATTATTTTAATACTGGTAAAAGCAGCTTACTGGCTCTGTTGTCATCTACTGTTCAGAAGCCAGTGGTAACTAAAATCCAAAAAAAGAGGTTAGGTGACTAATTTCCTTACTTGATAAGATTTCTTGGTGGGGTCTGAAAGGATACCTTAACAAGAGGTATCAGTAAGATGGTAGGGGGCAGGGTGGGTTGGAAGGGGTCAATGGGGGAAAAGGGTCGCATATGTAATACCTTCACAATAAAGAATTCAACAATTTAAAAAAAGATGATAAATTTCTTCTTTTTTATTTTCCAACAATAGACTAGCATTATTTTTCATTGCAAATAACAGCACACCTCAAATGAGATAGGCTCTTTGGAAGACATTACCTATCACACATGAGTTCTTTCCTCCAAGGGGACACTAATATAAAGATTAGCCTAAAATAAACGTATGGTCCACTTCCATTCACCTAACAATTTCAAATTAAAAAAAGAAAAGAAAGCTCACCGTCTCACTGGAGATCTACTCCTTCTATGCCTTGGTGGAGGGGGCATTCGTCTTGGTGGAGTTCTTCTTCGAGGAGATGGCCGCCTTCTTGGGCTTGGCCGCCTTCTAGGTGAGTATGATCTGCCGCAACAAAAAAATTAGGGCCTGAATAAATCAGGAACACAAACTAAATTGTTTTGACATAGTTTTCTCAATAGCTATATTTTCAAAAACATTTCATAGGATATAATTCCATTTATATATAGATTTTTATGGTTTAAACTGTCCTCAAATTCTCTCTGTAAACCCAAAGAATAACATTTTACTAAATGTTTTCTATTGCTTTGAAACTAGTTACCTAGCTTGGCTGGCATGGCTCAGTGGTTGAGTGTCGACCTATGAACCAGAAGGTCACGGTTTGATCCCCGGTCAGGGCTCAATCCCGTGTGGGGCTTGCAGGAGGCAGCCGATCAATGATTCTCTCTCATCACTGATGTTTCTTTTCTTTTTTTAATTTTTTAAAAAATTAATTTCAGAGAGGAAGGGAGAGGGATAGAGAGATAGAAACATCAATGATAAGTGAATCATCAATTGGCTGCCTCCTACACGTCCCACACTGGGGATCGAGCCCGCAACCCGGGCATGTGCCCTTGACGGGAATCGAACCTGGGACCCTTCTGTCCGCAGGCCGACGCTCTATCCACTGAGCCAAACCAGCTAGGGTATCACTGATGTTTCTATCTCCCTCTCCCTTGCTCTCTGAAATCAGTAAACTTAAATAAGAAAGGAAGGAAGGAAGAAATAGTTACCTAACCCTATCTAGGAGAATAGCACATAAAACCTAAGCTCTGTGCAGATCCTAAAGCCACAAATCACCTTGATCTGGATCTATGGCGCCGTCTAGGTCGAGTATGAGAAGGAGAGCGAGAACGTGTCCGGGATCTTGATTTGGAACGTGACCGAGATCTTGGTCGGGTCTTCTCCTTTTCCTTTTCTTTTTTGGAATTTTTCTCTGGAGTAGGTTCTTTAGGCTCTGGTACAGGTTCAGGCTTGGGAACTTTCAGGATATCACTATGGAAAAAAAAGAACCCACAGATTTATTTCCCCCTCTTCTACTCAGACTAAGTCATATTTTATTTTATATTTTTATTGATTTCAGAGAGGAAGGGAGAGGAGGAAAGAGAGATAGAAACATCAATGATGAGAGAGGATTATTGATCAGCTGCCTCCCACATGCTCCACACTTGGGATCAAGCCCACAACCTGGGCATGTGCCCTGACCAGGAATTGAACCATGACCTCCTAGTTCATAGGCTGATGCTCAACCACTGAGCTACGTCAGCCAGGCTTAAGTCATATTTTAAATGGAAGTTATTTATCTTTGTAAAAAGTTTTTAGCCCTAATACTTGACAATGGAGGCAAGAGCATACAATGGAGTCAAGACAGTCTCTTCAATAAATAGTGCTGGTCAGATACATGCAAAAACAATAAATAAATTGGTCAGATACATGCAAAAACAATGAAACTAGACACCAATTTACACCATACACAAAAATAAGCTCAAAATGGATAAAGGACTTAAACATAAGAC
>NW_006352194.1:2931413-2935005 GCF_000327345.1 Myotis davidii
TGGGAGAGGTGGGTGGGGGGGAGGGGTAGGGGGTCAACTGGGGAAAAAGGAGACATATGTAAAACTTCAAACAATAAAAAAGTTTTCAGCCCTACTCAGTTGGTTGGGCATCATCCTGTGCACCGAAAGGCTGCTGGGTTTGATTGTCATTCAGGACACATGTCCAGGTTGCAGGGTCAATCCCTCATAAGGGACATGCAGGAGGCAGCAGATTGATGTTTCTCTCTCTCCCCCTTCCTGTCTAAAAAAATCAATAAAAAAATTTTTAAGAAAATCTGTGAAGATTTCTCCTGAGCTCCAAAAGATCAGTGAAATCTAGTGAGAGCAACTAATAATTCTAATTGCATACATTTTCTTAAAGTGCAAGGTTGCCCACAACATTAAGAAGGGAGAAAAAGAAAGTTATATATTAAAAAATATAAAATATTTTTTAAAAATACAACCAAAAGAAAGCAGTGGTCACCTGCCAGGCATTTTACTTATATTCTCTTACACAATTTTGACTTTTTCTACAAGCTGAATAATTGAAATTTTTTTTAAAATAAATCAAGTAGTTTTGTTTCAAACTTAGGTATTGTATTTGGGTTCACTTAATAACAACCTAAAAGTGTGATATTTATGAACGAATTTTTATGTACTTGCCTAGTAGAAGTGGCCTCTTGTACTGAAGGTTCTTTTACTTTTGCTGATGGTTCTGGGAGCTCAGGAGTTTTTTCCTTCTTTTCTGGAGCAGGGGAAGGACTCCGGCTCTTGGTTCTGTGACGGGGAGATCGAGAATGACTGCGCTTTCTCTCTCTCCTGACAGGGGAAGATCGTCTTCTAGGGGAAGGAGATCTGGATTTGCGTCTAGGATGAAAGCAATTTTTTCAGATTTTTGAATAATGTGGACTGGGGGAGAGGGTCAAAGGCAGAAGTGAAGATTAGTCTTTTTAATTAAATCATTACTGTTTATATCTGAGAAGTTCCCTATGGAAATAAGATATCCTATCACATTTACTTAATAGGGAAAGGGCCAAGAAAAAACCAGGAAGGCAAGCAAAACAGTAACATTCTCTGGAATACTGTTTTTAACAGAGAAAAGCATTGACCTGCAACTCTAAATATTGGTTCTTAATTTGTTCCAGAGATCCTCAAGAAGACCAGAGACCAAGTTTTCAGAAGGAAATGATGCTTAAAAGTACAGCTGACTCTTGAACAACGAACGACGGTAGTAGGGGCACCAACCTCTAACTTTTGATTCCCTAAAAACCATTAATAGCCTACTGTTGACGAGAACATTACCAGTAACAGTCAATTAACACATATTTTGTATAGTATATGTATTGTATACTCTACTCTTATCATAAAGCTATAGAAAAAATATTAAGAAAATCATAAGGGAACATAAAAATATCATACTGATATTGTACAGAGAAAATGTATTCCAGAAAAATGACCAATACAGTTAAAGCAATATGTTCTTTACAAGAGAAATATATTAAACTTGTATAAGACAGCCTTTCTGAAAGAGAAGCCCCCCTTTCTTTTCAAGTTTCCTTTAACTTGAAGAGTAGACCTGGTTCATCAATAAGTAGTTACCTCTGATTTGTGCTTAACTCTAGAAAGCAGGTTTTCATATCAAATATATAAATGAAAGGGACAAAGAAATTACCTCCTCCCTAAAAATGAAAAGCCTAATGGAATTTTCACCTTTTACCACAAATACAGAAGCTGAATCCTGGACTTAAAAAAGGGAACCTAACCATAGTCTTATTGAAGAAAAAAAACAAACAAGCAATCTGTTTTGGGTTTAGTAAAACCATCTAAGAAAAACAGCATGGCCAAAGCCGGTTTGGCTCAGTGGATAGAGCGTCGGCCTGCGGACTGAAGGGTCCCGGGTTCGATTCCGGTCAAGGGCATGTGCCTGGGTTGCGGGCACATCCCCAGTGGGAGATGTGCAGGAGGCAGCTGATCGATGTTTCTGGCTCTCTATCTCTCTCCCTTCCTCTCTGTAAAAAATCAATAAAATATATTTTAAAAAAAATAAAACTTAAAAAAAAACAAAAAAACAGCATGAGGAATTAAAAAAGTATATAAACACCTAATGGACCCAGATTTTTATAAAGAAGCAAATATAAAGAGAAAAGATTGGACAACATTAAAATAACTCAAATTAATTAAATGCTAATTTAAACTAAAGCAATATGGGAAACAAGTCTAGATTTTGACTCAAGAATTAAGAGTTAAATAATTCACCAAGATTTGAGATAAGTATAGTCAAATCATCTATCTCAAACAACAGATGAAATATTTTAGTCCAGAGGCAAGCAGTTCACCAAGAAAATTGTATGATGGGAGAAATTCTGGGAATAGTGCAGTTAGCTTCCTTAGTAACATGTAACTTTCTACACACAGAATACCTTAACACCTAAAGTACTTATAAAAAAGACTAGGCAATGCATCTAATGTATTGTACCTTCGTGGGCTTCGAGACCTTTCCCTTTTTTCTCTGCTGCTTTCTTTTTCTTCCTTATCCCTCTTATCTTTGTCTTCATCTTGCTTTTTCATAGATGCCAACTTTTCTTGTTCTATCTGCAAAGATGATGTTTTCCAAGTAAACATAGCTGAATAGTTGAGATCAACAAGACTTTGCACATCTGACAAACACCAATGCTATAAAACTGTCATTTCATCAGCCTCTGCTTTTCAACAAGACTCTTCTTTCTTCATTCACCACAGGCACTTATTAAGATTGGTACTAAACAAATACTTGCTGAAAATTAATCTCTGAACTAAAGGTTAACAGATATTTTGAAGTTTATTTTAGAAAATCATTTTCGCCCTGTCTGGTGTTCCTCAGTTGGGCGTCGTTGTCCTTTGCATTGAGAGGTTGCTGGTTCGATTCCTGGTCAGGGCACATGCCCCGGTTGTGGGTTCAATCCCCAATAGGGGGGCTTGCAGGAGGCAGCGGATGGATGTTTCTCTCTTCTTCCTTCCTTTCTCTAAAGTTAATGAACTATTCGTTAAAAAAAACATTTAAAAATTTTTAAATTTTTTTTAGAGAGGGAGAGAAACATGATTTGCTGCTCCACTTATTAATGCATTCATTGGTCGATTCTTGTATGTGCACTGACCAGGGATCGAGCCTGCAACCTTGGGTTATTGGGATGACGCTCTAACCAACTGAGCTGCCCAGTTAGGGCCATCCTAAAGTTTTGTTTTTATTTAACATGCACTGCCTCTATAAAGAGCCTGTGCTTACCTTTTACACTGTTATTGTTATAGCAAAGGAAAACAACATGCTGTTCCTAGCTGGGTCATGTAAAATTTGAAGTGTCTCAGCAGTCTGGATACTACTTTCTCAAATCAACATTACAAAAACAAAAGATTACCTGTCTCTGTTTTATTTCTTCTTTCTTCAGTTCTAGGAAAGCAGAAGGAATTCCAGCGATGTTTTCTTGTGCACTTAAGAGCAGGGGCCACAGTTCTCCCATAAATTCTCTAGCATTTTTTCCGTTCAAAAACCCAGTCAGGTTGATTTGCATCATTTTGGAGTCTGGATTCTGCAAAAAGACATGACAGGAAGAGCAACAGGTTACTTTGAAACAAACCA
>NW_006352194.1:2935937-2969625 GCF_000327345.1 Myotis davidii
GTTGTGGGAAATAAAAAACTACCATATAATAAAAATGTTTATGAGATATCTATTCTGGCACCTCATATTAGCTCATGTATGAAGAACAAATATTAACTGGTTCCAACAATGCTGCCCATTCCAGTCTGAAGTTTAACTATAATGTAAACAAAAATTCTTTGCCTATATGTAATTGATGACTAGCTGACACGCAGCTACAACTGAAGACTTTAGTTTCTTGATTATTTTAAAAACAATATCCTTCAAATCAGAATTGCCCCTCATGCTTCACATACATGTCCATCTCATAACAGTGTTTTTAAAGAGCAGTGTATAGATTTACCCAATTGCTCTTTCCTGTCTTGTGTTTTTTTTTGTTGTTGATGTTCGGCCACTTTACACAACTCACCTCCAAACACACACTGCATCATCAAGGGAGTTGGGTCAGAGCGACATTGGGACACTCACTCTGCTGTGACCTAATAAGGTGATGGTGCTATACTTCAGACGCAAGGAATAACTTCCATTTTGGTTCAGGCCTTTTAAATCATAAATCACATTATCATTAGAAAATTGCTGTCAAAGTAACTTAACATGTAACAGCAAAATTACAAACAATAAGTTTGATTTTTCACCTGTGTAGCTTTCAAAACTATGTACCTTCACTAAACTTCCAGCCTTAATAGTTGTTTACAAAGTGAATTCTTTTCACAACAAACATTGTAAAATAACCTTCCTATATTTGTACTCCATAGAAAAAATGCAGTTTCCATAGATACACAAAATTGTCATATATGCAGAAATAAGAGTCATTTGTATAATTATTACCTTCACTTCCAGCTGGTTGAATATAAACTCAATCACAACATCATCTTCAAACCCAAGGATTTCCGTTACTCGTTTTGTTATCCAAGGCTTTATAACCTCCAAATTTACTTTGCTCATATCCACCTAATAAAACACGCAAGCAATTATTGAGTACAACTTCACAATCCTAAAGACACTCCCTTTAGAGCTTTAGCTAACAAAAACTTTTTGCTTCTGATTTTTTGTTTGTTTGTTTAGCATGGTACAAATTTGGCTCATTCTTATTTGGTAGTAGTATTCTGTGTGTGTGTTGTTGCTAAAAGGTGGAAGAGGTTTATGTTTTCCTTAGCATTCATATTACAGTCCATCTCCAAAACAATCATAAAATGTTTGAATAAACTGTGCTATACAGGTACAAAACAGTTTTATCTGGAAGAATACCTTTTTTTCTAGGCATTCTGCAAATTTCAGCTGCTTCAGTAGCTTCTTCTGTTTGTTGCTGAACCTATTATCCTGTTCTGCACTTGTTCCCTGCAAAGAGAGAAACACATTTTAATTGAGAGTTCAAAGTTAGGTTCCTACTTTTTATCAGCTAATTGATAGCTTATGACCATTAGTCAAAATAGGGTAATCAAGGCCCTACATGGGTAGCTCAATTGGTTAGAGCATCCCCGATACACCAAGTTGCAGGTTCGAACCCTGGTCAGGGCACATACAAGATAAGCAATGATGCATAAACAAGTGGAACAAGAAACTGATGTCTATTTGTCTCTCTCAAATCAATAAAAACTTTTAATGAAGGGTAATCAAGTAAATAACAACACTATAGCTAATATTTGTGGGTGCAGAATGTATACTTTTTCCCCAATGTAGCATTTTGTAAACAGTGACTGTATTTTAAAATTATAAAATATACGCTCACTGTAACAGTAAAAATATAGCAGTACACAGCAAAACGCTGCCACTTCCCCAACAACCAAGTTAAGTTTCATGTTTTTCTTTTCATACCTTTTACTATGCTAAGATACTCAAGGCTATTTTTAAAAAAATAAAAACAATTAAAAACTTATACACTTAATATATCCTTTCTATATGTGTAGGTGAAAGCCTCTTCTGAAAGCCAATGCAAAACACTGTGGCAATGCGTACAAACAGGGGGAAAAGGGAAAAAAGAACACTCTAGGTTTGTGTTGTGTTAGTTTCCCATAACTTCAACAATCTGGAATGCATAAAAAGAATACAGGTTTACCTCAAAAAACTTAATTTCAGCAAAGAAATTTGGAAATACTACATTAGACCATCAAGTGATCACTAATTAGTCTGTGTTCTGTCCTTCCCACTGGCCCAATTAAATATGGAAAAACTGGCCATGTGATATGAAATCTGATTGGTCCACTGAGTTGGCCACTATCCTCTGGAAAATTATCAAGAAAATTTTGTTTGGGAAGGTAAAGTACCTGGATTAGAATCATAACTCTGCCAGTACCTAAGCCATAAAACCTCAAAGCAAGTTACTTAACCTTTCTGAGGATGTTTCTTTACCGGGCGTGTATATCAGAAATGACATATGTAAAGTAACTGACATGTGGCAGAAGTTCAGCAAGTAAAAGCTATCGTTTCTATCTTAACTGAAAATTTCAGTTTACTATCTGATTGGCAGTGTACTAAAAAGATAAGTGTCCTAAATTAAACTCAGAACTCAAACCTAATCAACCTCTCTAAGGAACTACAGGCAGTACATAGAAAACTGCACCCACTCCTCCCAGATTTTTACCAACACCAAAAGCAAACTTCATTTTTAAATTTATCAACCACTTTGCTCTGTTTCTATTGGAACTCCTTTCCATGGGAAATAAGAAAATCAAAAGAATAGGTTTTTGTTTTTAAATATTACATTTGGACCACAGGAAATATTGAGCAGTATTTACTACGTCAACACGTTGACAGCTAAATGTGTTCACCAGCAGTGTGAAAATTTGTAAGCTCTCAACTGAATCATTACATAAACATAGTATTGTTTGCATAACTTAAGGACACTCAAATAACTGGCAGCTTTAAGTCAAATGCACAGAATATTGCAACTTAAAAACCCCCACATATTTTTATTGATTCCAGAGAGGAAGGGAGAGGTAGAATCATCGATCGGCTGCCTCCTGTACGCCCCGCACTGGGGATCGAGCCCGCAACACGGGCATGTGCCCCGGCCGCGAACCCAACCGTGCCCTCCTGGTTCATAGGTCGATGCTCAACCACTGAGCCATGCGGGCCGGGCAATAGTGCAACTTTTGATTAAAAAACAAAAAACAAGCTGGCACATTAAAAGCCAATTACAGAATTTCAACGCCGGCTTTGGAGCATCAAAAGGTCTCTTTCTTAATGAAGTTCCAGCCTTGCCCCTCTTCCAACTTTCCCTTTAAAACACAAGAAGGGGAAAGAGCGGACCCACACGACAAACTACAGACCGTGTCTCAGACCCAACCCATCTCCTCACGGGCCGCTCTGCACCCAAACAACCTGCAGGTCCTCACCCTGGCGGAGCCCCTTCCCACCCACCCGCACCTCCACGGGGCGTGCACTTCCGACGGGAGCGGAGGACCGGGACAAACCGGCTCCAGCACAACCCTGTAAGTCGGGGCCCTGAGGACCGACTACGGGAGGTCATCTTCCCCACCCGCAGGGCGCGGGGCCGGGGAGGACCCCGCTAAGGGGAACCCTTTCCGAGGACCTCCAGAGCGAAACCAACCCGGGGAGGGAGCGAGCGGGGAGGGAGCGAGCGGGATTTTTTGTTTTGTCGCGCCCTCGCTCCCCTCCACACGCGCGCCTACTTTGTTGTTGTCCCCTCGGCCTCGAGAGTCTCCGGTTCAGACATTCTAACGGCACGTTATCTTTGGTTCCCCTCCCCGAAGGGATATCAAGTTGGGCGGGGGCTCCCGCGAACTCCGACCCGGCGCTTTCGAGAAGGGTGAGGGAAGGGGGTGGGGGCGCCCGCTTCCCCCATTGAAGACGCTCAGCGCGGTTCCCTGTCCTCTCGAACACGCTTTCCTGGGGCGATACCCCAAAACGCGCCTCTCCGGGATCCGCCGCCGCCAGTCACCTCGGGGCTTCCCTCCGGCCTCCCCTTGGGAACTTCCTCCTCGCGGCTCCGCTAGGCCCCAGAACCCGGCGGCGCGCAAGGATTAGCCTGCAGGCCCCGCCAGGTAGGCAGGCGGACGGCGAGGTACCGTTCGGGCCAATTACCGCCGCCATTTTCCGGCGACCGTCGCCGCCGCGTAGGGGGGACGATCCCGAAGGAGGAGACTGCGCAGGGGCGCACCGGTCTCCGCCGCAAGGAAGGGGGTATCCTCCGCTGGCACCGAGAACCTTCAGAATCTTCGATGCCTCCCCTCCGTGGCCACCCCGCCCCGAATTTAGGCCTCTTGCCGGGCCTTCGCGGTAAGGCCCTCAGCTCACCACAGATCCCCGCGCTTCTACTTACGCGGAAGAATCCCGCGTCCATCTTGCTGCCTCGCTCGGAGATCGCTCCCTATCCCAAGATGCACCGCGCCGCCGCGACGGAGGGCGGGACTGACTGGGAGAGCAGAGCGCTGGGACGCAAAGCGCGCCGCTCCACTCGCCCCTCCAGTGCACACGAGGCCGCGCTTGCTCAGTGCGGGGAGCTCCCGCCTAAGGTGCGCACGCGCGCAGGGGGCGGGCGGCTGCCGGGCTCCGCGGCTCTCCAGCAGCCAATCGGGGATGAGAGCCTCGCGACCGCAACCAATGGGAGCAAGAGAAAGTCCCCGCCCTACAAATCCTTTTGTGGCGCGTGATCAGCCGTGTTCGCGCAGTGTGACTTGACTCCTCCTCCGACCCGTAGTGTGGGAGGCCTCCTGCCCCGGGGGTTCCAGGGAGCAATTGAAGAGAAAGGCTGTTACCTCAGAGTGACGCTAGGAAGAGGCGGCGCGTTCGCAGAAGAGGAGCCTGCGGCCTCCTCCGTCGTGACGAAAGTTGTCACTGTACCGCTTTTACCAGTTTACCCGTTTTTAAGGTCGGCTCCAAAAAAGTAGTCGAGCTCTGTAGTACAGCGAAACCTGCGTTCCGACCCAGTTCCAGGGGCTTTCCCCTGTCTCCACACAACTCTGGTTTTCTGGGAGAAGTTGGAAAAGTCCTTTAGATGAGTTTCGGTTTTGATTTCCGGGGAACCACGCTAACGGGCAGGAAGTTGGCGAGCCCTCAGGCGGCGAGTTGGGCCGGGCATCCCGGTCGGCTGGCTGGCCCGGTTCGGCCTCCTCCCGGGCCCCGCTCTGGCTGCGAGGGTCTGAGGCATTGGGTGCATTTTGCCAGAATTCCACCCAGTGCTTTCTTTTTTTCCGGGGGAAAGCACGTGTCCCTTCTCTGGCCATCTTTTTTTAAGGATCACACCCCTCACCCTCCCACACAAACGCTCGGCTCCCTTTCCTGTCTTGTCCTCCCCGCACTTCACACACCTGGAACTAGCCGCCTGCTGACGGCTCCCATCCCCTCCAGCCCTGACTTCCTCCCGAACTCCACCTCCGCACACTGGAGAGGTGATGGCACCAACACCCTGAGCAGAAGCTGAACCCCAGTTCCCCCCGCAGCCGCTCCTCCCAGCCTTCCCTGCCTCGCAGGATGGCGGTCTCTCCTTTTCTTTGGGACACAGCCCTGGTGTCATTCTTGCCTCCTTCTCTTAGACCCCACTTCCAAACCACCCAGAAACCCACTCTGCTGTTCAGGGCACCATCTCTGCCTGCACTGGCCTCCATCTGTTCTGTGTTTTTTTTTGTTTTGTTTTTAAATATGTTTTTATTGATTTTTAGAGAGAGGGGAGGGAGAGGGAGAGAGAAACATCAGATGATAGAGAAACATGGATCAGCTGCCCCCTACTAGGAATCAAACCTGAAACCTGGGCCTGGGCCCTGGTCAGGAATGGAACCCGAGACCTCCTGGTGCATGGGACCACACCTGCTAGGGCCACACCTATTCCTAATGCCGCAGTCAGAGCGACCCTATCAGAAAACCATCGACATGTCACTCTTGAGCTCAGAACCTCCTGATAGCGCCTCATTTTCTCAGCTGAAGTCAAATACGCCCGGGTGCACCCCTTCCCGCACGCCTTTGACTTCATCTCCCAGTACCCTGACGCGATTCCCTGAGCTTCCTAAGCTGCTCCTTCCTCAAACCTTCGTGCTGGTCATAACTTCTGCCTAGAATGCTCTACCCCTAGGTATCTGCTTGGCAAACGTCAAGTTTTTACTCCGATGTCACCACTCAGTGAGGCCTACCCCGGCTGCCCCGTTGGAAGATGCCCACATCCGCTCTATACCCCTGATGCCTCTTAATCTACTCTTTTTGCCATAGCATTGTCACCTAATATGCATTTACCTATTTTTGTTTGTTTACCTGTTTTTAATGTTTGTTTACTGTCTGTTCTCCACCCTACCACGTAAGCTCCCTAAAGTCAGGGCTTTTTGTCTTCTTTGTTCTCTGATGTGTCCCTAGCACCTAGACGAGGGTCTGGTGCATAGCATAGGCCCCATAGAATGTGCTGACTGAACGAAAACTGTCAGCAGGTCAAAGCTGGGGAAGTGACTGGCTTCTGCAGAACAAGCCCCTTGGCCAGATGGAATGATGAAATCGCCGATCCCCACATCTCTCTGTTCTCTGCGGTTCTGATCCATCTTTCTGTTGTGTCCTTCCTTCACTCTGTGTTCTTTTGCTGCCAATGCTGTACATGCTGGTTTTCCTTGCTGGTTCTATAATTGACTCTTTTCTGTTTTCCTTTGACAAAGGTGATCGTTCTCTCTTGGCTTCAACTACTATTTCATCTCCCAAACCTGTATATCTAAAGCATAGGTCTGCCCCAGAGCTATATTTTAACTTCCTGCTTACACTCACTTGGATGTCCTCCTATAGGCACCTGAAACTCAACATGTCCCCAAACCAGTGTAACTTTCTCCAGTTGCCTCAACCCTGTTTCTCAATGAATGAGCCCACCTTTCTCCCTATCGTTATTCTTTTCTCCTCCTCAGAATCTACAACCACCAAATCTTGCCTTTTTTGCATCTCTTAATACTTGATACTTTGTAAATATGTCAAAGTATCTGCTTGGCAAATGTCAAGTTTTTACTCCAATGTCACCTACTCAATGAGGCCTATCCTGGCTGTCTAAGGTTTTCTAATAGGGTCACTCTGACTGCCCTATTACCTCTAATCTAGGCAAAATAGATTATTGTCTGAGTCAATGCAACAACCTCTAAACCATTTTCCCAGAAAGGGTTGTCGTCTCCACCCTATATCCAGAGTGATTATCTAAGATAATCCTGATTCTTTCACTTCCCAGTTTAAAATCCTTCAGTTTAAATTCCCCATTGTCATTCAGAGGAAGCCCAAACTGGTGCAGCGATTATGGAAAACTATGGAGTTTTCTCAAAATAGAACTGCCATTTGACCCAGTGATCCCACTTCTAGGAATATATCCTAAGAATCCCGAAACACCAATCAGAAAGAATATATGCGCTCCTATGTTCATAGCAGTGCTATTTACAATAGTTAAGGTCTAGAAACAGCCTAGTAGATGAGTGGATAAAAAAATGTAGTGTGTTTACACAAGGGAATACTATGTAACTGTGAAAAAGAAGAAATCTCTTACCCCCTTTATATTTTTTTATTGACTTCAGAGAGGATAGGAGAGGGAGAGAGAGATTAATGAGAATCATCGATTGGCTGCCTCCTGCCCACTCCACACCAGGGATTGAGCCCACAACCCCAGGCATGTGCCCTGACCAGGAATTGAATCATGACCTCCTGGTTCATAGGTCAACCCTCAACTACTGAGCCATGCTGGCTAGGCTCTCTTACCCTTTGAGACAGCATGGAGGAACTTGGAGAGTATTATGCTAAGTGAAATAAACCAGTCAGAGAAAGGCAAGCATCACATTATCTCACTCATATGTGGAATCTAATGAACAAAATAGATTCAGAGACATAGAAGCATGGAATAGACTGACCAATCTTAGAGCAAAGGGGGGTGGGGTAGGGAGAGATGAACTAAATGTATATGCATATATGCATAACCATGGACACAGACAATAGGGTGGTGGAGGTCTGGGGCAGGGGGTACGAGTGGGCTACAAGGGGATATATTAAAAAAATAAAGATTTTAAAAAAATTGTTGAATAAATGTATGAGTAAGAGTTTAAGGCTCAGTCACCAAAGGCAATCCTACCAGTGAGTGAGTCTATTCTTTGAAGTGTTATAACCACTGATTCTATCAAGAAGAGTCCACATTGGGGGGCAGAAAAAGCCTCCTGTTGCTTCTCCTCGCCTCCCCCTCCCCCCCCCAAAAAAGAAGAGTCCACATTGAAAAATCTGCTGAGGCAGCTTTTCCCCTGCTGAAAATCACCCCTACTGAAAATATAACATCCCATAGGCAGGTACAGGTTTTGTAATTTTCTCATCACTTTCAGATTTTGCTATCATCTCCACTTTTGATTCTATCATTTGCCTCCTTCTGAGGAGATGGAAGCCCGAGGAGGACCTGCAGGAAACAGTGCAATCACCTCATCTGGGTCTTTATGTCTTCAATGTAGTGAGAAAGTGAATCAGGAAATTCACTGCTTTTTAAGAGTCATTTCTAATATTTCTTGTTCCCAAGTTGAGTAAAAGCCTACTCCTATTTTTTTCTTGCCCTAATTGATTGATGGATTGATTTCACTCATTCAGTTATTCACATTAGCACTTATGTGACAGTGATCATCTAAAATGTATTTATCGCCCCGATTTGGCTCAGTGGATAGAGCGTCAGCTTTCAGACGGAAGGGTCCCAGGTTCGATTCCGATCAAGGGGCACATGCCTGGGTTGCAGGCTTGATCCCCAATAAGGGGTGTGCAGAAGGCAGCCAATCAATAATTCTCTCTTATCATTGATGTTTCTCTCTCTCCCTCTTCCTTCCTCTCTGAAATAAAAAAAAATATGCTTAAAAAATAATAAAATAAGATGTACAGTGGGGCCTTGACTTACGCGGTTAATTCATTCTGAGACCGAGCTCGTTAAGGAGCTCGTTAACTCAAATTACTCTGTCAACTCAATGCAAAAAATCAGGGAGAGACAGCTGGTATCTCAAAAAACTTGTTAGTCGGGACACTCGTAAGTCAAGGCCCCACTGTATTTATCATGCATTTATTGTAGTTTGATGCATACACCATGTCCCTCTTCTGCTCCTAGCCCTCCCTTGACTTTTCATTTTACCCAGAGTAAAAACCCAAGGCCTGTCTGTAGCCGACTTCTGGCTCTACGTGATCCGTTCATCAATCCCCAACATCTCTGACCTCATCTCCAACGTTCCTCCCTGTCATTCACTCTACTCCAACCACACTGGCCTTGCTATCAGGAACTCCAATGCCTGCAACTTTCTTACCTCTAGTAGCCACCTGGCTCCCTCCCTCCCTTCAGTTCTTTTTTTAAAAAAAATATTTTTCTGAAATATATATATTTTTTTCTATTAATTTCAGAGAGGAAGGGAGAGGGAGAGAGAGCTAGAAACGTCAATGATGAGAGATCAGTCATTGGTCAGCTGCCTCCTGCTTGCACCTCCGTGGGGATCAAGCTGGCAACCTAGGTATGTGCCCTATGACCAGAATCGAAGTCAGGACCCTTCAGTCTGCTGGCCAGCCCTTTATCCACTGAACCAAACTGGCTAGGGTGCTTCCTTCAGTTCTTTATGCAAATGTTATCATCTCGGTGAAGTCTTTCTGGCCACCCTATCTAAAATTGTAAGCCCTATATGCCCAACTTGTATTCCTGGCTTTATTTTTCTTCCCGAAGCTTGCCACCAGCTAACATACTGTATGTGAAGTTTCTTATTTAGTATCTATCTCCCCTCACTAGGATGTAACCTCAAAGAGGAAAGGAATTTTTGTCTGTTTGGTTCACTGTTGTATTCTCAGAATCTAGAACAGCGCCTGCTACAAAGGAATGCAGAACCATTTGCTGGATGAGGGGATAAATTAGTAATCACTCTAGGTTGGCATTAAGGACATCCATTCATCTTCCAGCTACCTTTCCCAAAGCCAGAGGCTTTGGAGTCTCTGTTTCATAGAGTAAGAGTTTAACTTTCAGAGAGCCATTATATAAAGATCTGGGGACTCCTCGAGGCACCATTCCCCACTTTTAAAATATTTATTAATTAAATTGATTGGGGTGACATTGGTCAACATGAACATATAGATTTCAGGTGTGGGTCTCTATATTATAGCATCTGTATATTGCACCATGTGCTCACCACCCAAAGTCAAATCTTCTGTCACCTCATATTAGTACCCCTTTTCCCCATATCCCCTTCCCTCTGGCCATCACCACACTGCTGTTTGTGTTCAAGAGTTTCAGTTTTATATCCCACATGTGAGTGAAATCATACAGTTCTTAGCTTTTTCTGACTGGCTTATTTCACTTAACATAATGTTCTCAAGATGCATCCAAGTTGTTGCAAATGGCACTATTTGATCCTTTCTTATGGCTAAGTAGCATTCCATTGTGTGTATACCATTCCCCTTAATAGAACATTTTTCAAGAAAACTGCCTTATCTGCAGAGAGACTATTAAGATCTCTTCAAAAAGAAAAATAACAAACCAAATCTAGCTTTATCTACATTCAACCCTTTCCTTGGTGAATGGGAAGCTCTTCTAGCCAGGATATATTTCTTTATCATGCATTTATTATAGTTTGATGCATAGCAATACTGAAATAAGCGTTTCCTAGTTTAAAAAAAAAAAAAAGAGAGAGAGAGAGAAAGAAAAATCTGCCGAGGCAGATAAGCCTGCTCTCTGCAGGTGCAGTGGAGAACGATCCCCAGTGAACTACTGGTGGCTCTTCGCTGGGCCTGATCTTTAAGTCCTCAAACTCTGAGCTTCTATGAGAGGCACACAACCTTGGTGCTGAGCCTCTAGGCCAGTGGTTCTCAACCTTCTGGCCCTTTAAATACAGTGCCTCATGTTGTGACCCAACCATAAAATTATTTTCATTGCTACTTCATAACTGTCATGTTGCTACTGTTATGAATCGTCATGTAAATATCTGATATGCAGGATGGTCTTACGCGACCCCTGTGAAAGGGTCGTTCGACCGCCAAAGGGGTCGCGACCCACAGGTTGAGAACCGCTGCTCTCGGCCATGGGTGGGGAACCTATATTCTGCCAAGGGCCATGTCGATATTTATAACATCATTTTGGGGCCATACAACATTATCAACTTAAAAATTAGCCCATCTATTGGGTCAAACATTTAATTAACTCACCTCTAATGCTTTGCAGGACCAGAGCAAATGATTTTGAGGGCCTTATATGACCCACAGGCCGGATGTTTCCCAACCCTGCAGTCTAGGCACAGACTCAAAGATTTCTTCATTCTGCCAACCACTTGTCCTCATTGCTTGTTGATTGCTGGTGATGGTATAAGTATTTCACCTGTTGCCGACTCCCTGTGTCCTTCAGAATCACCCCTACTGAAAATATAACATCCCATAGGCAGGTACAGTTTTTGTAATTTTCTCATCACTTTTAGGTTTTTGCTATCATCTCCACTTGTGATTCTATCATTTACCTCATCCTTTTAGCTCTTCTTTTGTGCTTCCTAGGTAAAATGTAATTAACAACCTTTGTAAAATACCTAAAAAACTAAAGCACAAATTTCCCAAAAAAGCTATGGACTAAAATAGTCCAATACTTGAGAAAAAGCTGATTCAGTTTGCTCTGCAAGGTGTCTTTGAGCATATCAGAGAGTATCTTCATTATCTGTTGCTTAATAACAAATTACATCTTCCTGGCCGGTGTGGCTCAGTGTTTGAGTGTAGACCCCTGAACCAGGAGGTCACCAGTTCAATTCCTGGTTAGGGCACATGCCCAGGTTTCAGGCTCAATCCCCAGTGGGGGGCATGCAGGAGGCAGCTGATGGATGTTTCTCTCTCATCAATGTTTCTATCTCTCTATCTTTCTCCCTTCCTCTCTCTCTAAAACCAATAAAAACATGTTTTTTTTAAAAAAAAAAACACTCCAAAAGTTAGCAACTTAAAACAATAAAAATTTGTTATCTCATACCACTTCTGTGCAATAAGAATCTAGAGTGGCTTATTTGGGTGGTTCTGATTCAACGTCTCTCAAGAGAATGTAGTCAAGACATTGGCCTAGACAGCAGTCAACTGCAAATGGAAGATCTGTTTGGGAGAGGCCCACTCACATGGCTATTGGCAAGAGGTCTCAGCTGCTTGTCGTGCTGACCTCTCCGTAGGTTCTGCTTGGGTGTCATCATGACATGGCATCTGGCCGCCTCCAGACCAAACCATCCAAAAGAGAGCAAGACAGAAGCCACCAGTCTTTTATGACCCGACCTCAGAAGTCAGGGCCCATAGTTCCCACACTACCCTATTGGTTACTCCGGTTAGCCCTCTTCAGTGTCGGAGGCGATGGCGCAAGTGCTTGAACACAAACAGCTGAGGACCACTGGGGCCATCTTGGAGGCTG
The DNA here is from genome assembly GCF_000327345.1 of Myotis davidii. Classification (NCBI taxonomy): domain Eukaryota; kingdom Metazoa; phylum Chordata; class Mammalia; order Chiroptera; family Vespertilionidae; genus Myotis; species Myotis davidii. The sequence goes on from NW_006352194.1 coordinate 2,948,236, forward strand.
CCTACCGCAGCATTTGTAATTGAAAGCGTGTGAGTATAGGAGCTTGAGTGCTTCCAGATTTAGAAGGGACTGTATTCTTTCTCTCTCCTCAGGGCCTTTGCACATATTTTCTCTCCTTGGTCTGGAACCACTGTTTCCTCCCTCCAAGCTCTTCCTTTGCCCATTCCACCTTGCCTCTCTACCCTTAACCCTTTAACTGGCCAGCTCTGATTCTTCCTTTAGGACTGAGTGTAGATGTGACCTCTTCCAGGAAACCTTTCTGGTTAGTGGGACTCAGTATTGGCCATCTGATGATCTTTTAGGCAGTCATTGAGTCCCCAAAACCTGAGGCCCTGACCTCCCCAAACAGGAACCCCATATTCCACTTATACTTTCATAGTGTATTTTTCACTATCTTCTAATCATGTATAGATTAGATCCTGGCCCCTCTATATAATCCTAATCCTGTCCCCCACAAGAAAAATTCTTTGAAGATAGGGACTATGTATTTCTTCTCTATTTATACTCAGTATCCAAACCAGAGTTTGGCAGATAGGTTCCAAGTAGATGTGCAGAAAATACACATTTTGGCCAAATTCACAATACTTCCGTGTTAAAAACAATATTCTGCCAAAGCTGAAGATTTCCATCATAGAATAAACTTTTGGGATACAGGAATAAACTTTTATCAAGAACATATGAAATTTTAATAACAGGCATGAGTATAACTACAATTATTAAAAGTTTTAGTAGTCGCCCTAGCAGGTTTGGCTCAGTGGATAGAGCATTGGCCTGTGGACTGAAGGGTCCCGGGTTTAATTCTGGTTAAGGGCACATGCCCAGGTTGTGGGCTCAATTCCCAGTAGGGGGCGTGCAAGAGGTAGCCGATCAATGATTCTCATCATTGATGTTTCCATTTCTCTCCCTCTCCCTTCCTCTCTAAAATCAATAAAAATATATATTTAAAAAGTTTTAGTAGTCAATTTAAGTCTGGCATTATAGTACAGGAATAATTGTTTCTCGGCATTAGGGAAGATTCCTAAGGCCAGAATTTTCTGCTTTAGATTCTGAAGCTAGTTTGTGTTCCTTTACTGGTTTCCCCTAGTAAATCTCTGAGTGTTTCCACAGTCACCATTTTTACACACTTTAATAATAAATAAATGCTTTATGATTCCTAAATTTCTCATAACTTTTTCTATATTTATTCCATTGTTGATTATAATTTCAGGATACTTTTACTTACTATCTTACTATTCTATAAATAATCAGATTCACTATGAAATTAACTGTATAAAGGCCAGAAATCTCTTGGAAATAAAGGAATATAAGCCCTAACCGCTTTGGGTCAGTGGATAGAGCGTCGGCCTGCGGACTGAAGGGTCCCAGGGTCGATTCCGGTCAAGGGCATGTACCTTGGTTGCGGGCACATCCCCAGTGGGGGGTGTTCAGGAGGCAGCTGATGGATGTTTTTCTCTCATGGATGTTTCTAACTCTCTATCCCTCTCCTTTCCTCTCTGTAAAAATCAATAAAATATATTTTTTAAAAAAGGAATATAAAAGATTAGTTGAATGTATCATTAATGCATCAATCTGTCAAACTATAAGAAGATTTCTGGTTGTTTTTCTATTTATAAATATCAAATATGTAAGAATTTGCAATCTGGGATTTTCTGGATCTCAGACTTTCCTATTCTAATAATACATCACTAGATGGCGCTCTACCCTCTGCAGACCTCTTTGGCCAGGACTTGTTACTCTACTAGAAATAAGTAAACCATCACTAATTGCTTATAGCCAATCATATATAGCAAAAGTGTCACACCACCCCTAGGGAAGCCATTGACAAAATGAGAGCCTCCCCTTTTTTTAATACTACAGAGTATAAGAAGGCTGAGCTTTCTTTCTTCTTCTTTTTAAATATTTTTATTGATTTCAGAGAGGAAGAGAGTGATAGAAACATTAATGATGAGAGAATCATTGATTAGCTGCCTCCTGCAAGTCCCACACTGGGGACTGAGCCTGCAACCTGGGTATGTGCGCTGACTGGGAATCAAACTGTGACCTTCTGGCTCATAGACTGACGCTCAACCACTGAGCCATGCTGGCTGGACAGAGGCTGAGCTTTCATAGTTCGATGACACGGCTCCACAGCAGAAGTGCCTGTCATTCCTCCACTCTCCTAAAACCCAGGCAGCATCTGCAAAAAGAGTGAAGAGCTTCCATACCTAACAGGCAACTGATGGACCATCACAGACATTCACTTAGAGGTTAAGATACTGTGGCCTTTAACCCCATCCCAAAAAAGTATGTGTAAAGGTAATATACATTATCAGAATTCTGATCTCTGTAGAATGCAGGAATCTGCAATTTTAATAAGAAGCCCCAGGAAATTCTAATAGGGAACCTCACTCTTGGAAACGCTGTTTTGATTTTTCACTAACACCTGAGAAATGATTCCTAAAGCCAGAATCGTCTGCTTTAGATTCTGAAGATAGTTCGTGTTCTTTTACTGGTTTCCCCTGGTGAACCTTTGCCGACCTCACAATGAAAGGCCAATGTTTATCACGTCCTCCAGAGACTCCTCCTCCATATGGTACACCCCCCTCCGCCCGCTTCCTCTTCTAAGAGTTGATTGCCAAGCTGAGCCATCAGAGACCCCTCTCTCAAATCTTGGAGTTAAGAATGTGGGCCCTGCCCAGTCCAGTTTGTCTCAGTGGATAGAGCATCAACCTGAGGACTGAAGGGTCTTGGGTTCGATTTCAGTCAAGGGCACATGCCCAGGTTGCGGGCTTGATCTCCAGTGGGGGGCATGCAGGAGGCAGCCAATCGATGAATCTCTCTCATTATTGATGTTTCTCTCCCTCTCCCTTCCTCTCTGAAATCAATAAAAATATATTTTAAAAAAAGAAAAATGAATGGGGGCCTTGCCCTCGAGCCCGCAACCCTGTCATGTATCCTGACCAGGAATCAAACCATCCCCTCAGTGCATGGGGTCATGCCCAACCAACTGAACTGCACAAGCCAGGACTTCTTTCTTTCTTTCTCTTTTAAAGATGTTTCTGGGGTGATTTTCAAAAATATACATATATTTTTATTGATTTCAGAGAGGAAAGGAGAGGGAAATAGAGATTGAAACATCAGTGATGAGAGAGAATCATTGATCGGCTGCCTCCTGTACACCCCCTACTGAGGCTCGAGCCCTCAACCTGGGCACGTGCCCTTGACTGGAATAGAACCCGGGACCCTTCAGTCCACAGGCCGACTCTCTGTTCACTGAACCAAAGTAACTAGGGCTGGGATGATTTCTTAAAATTGATTTTAGAGAGAGAAGAAGGGAGGGAGAGAGAGAGAGAAACATCAATTTGTTGTCCCACTTATTTATGCATTCATTAATTGATTCTTTATGTGCCCTGACCAGGTATCAAACCCAAACCTTGGCATATTGGGACGATGCTCTAGCCAATGGTGCTCTACCCAGCCAGGGCTCCTAAAATTTTCTGTCTTCAGCCATTATGTACACCTTCTCCTGTAGATCATAATGTAGGTCATTAACATATGTATCAATGTTATCTTAAATTCTTTGCTAATCCCAATGTTTGGGTCACTTGCAGGCCTCTTTCTATGGACTGAGCTTTCTCTTCATTACAGGTCATAGTTTCTTGTTTTGTTGAGGTCTAATAATTGTATTATACCTTAGACATTGTATATGTCATAGAAACTGGGCCCTGTTCTCTTCCTCTGAAGAATGTTGCGTTTTATTCTTCTTGTGCCCTCCATCCATTTCTATGAGCCCTTCCCACATTCCATTCTGTCTACCCACACTGTCCCCAAGCCTTCCAGACAGCACTTCTAAAGAATTTTACTGTGAAGAAAAGCAGAGAGGTAGGCAGTGCCTGAAGGGGGCTGTGTGGTCAATAAAAAGGTTTTGTTTGTTTGTTTTTAATATGAGACAAGTTACAGAAATTAAATGGAGTGTCTCTAGTGGAGAAGAAAATTAGGAGTGGGGAATCCAGGGTGAAGTGGAAAAAATCATTCAGCAGACGGGGGTCCATATGGTCAAAGATGAAGTGTGCCATGAATTGAAGAGATGGAGAGCTGCTGGGGGCAACAACCAACACCCCCTTCTCCCCTCCCCTTCCTTATGATGCAAACTGTCCCGTTCACAGGTTCCTCCATTCAAGGTTGTGGATACTCATACCTTAGTGTTTTTTCTCTTTTACTCCCAAGTGCCTCCCAAGGCAAGAACTGGAGAGCTGGAAATAATGAATAAGTTGGTTGTTATGTTTCTCTGAGATCCACGAAGGCGTTGCAGCATTCTTTAAGAGCACCAGGGGGCCCACGTAAAATTTATTCAAAGACTGAGTGTGAGCCAGGAAGGGACCCGCTCTGCTACTACCTGGCTGCAATTGGACAGAGGGTTTCAAATCACTAGAGGCTTGAAGGAAGGTCAGTCTGTTTTCTACCTGCTTCTCCAAAATGTGGGCAGACGGTCAGAGTCTGGGGCAGTGGTATCTGCTGAGCCACAGCAGCCGGCTGCTTTGCCAGGAAAGTTTCTGTGCAGGGCATGGGTGTCCTGAGACAAAGGGCTACAGAGCAGAGACAATGACCCTGCTGTGTGGCCCCAGCCCGTGGGCCCGAGACGATTCCTGGAGACATTTTTGTTGGGTTACTGCACACCCACAAATAGCTGCTTGAAAAGGGAAAAGAACAAAACTTGACAACTAGAGGGTTATTTAGAAAAAGCATTTTAAAACTAACAGATACACAGATACGCCTGTTCCCTCTTGCAATAGGCTCTAAATTGTTCTCCTAGCCTCCGGTCTCTCCCACACCAATCCATGCTGCATGTTGTAGCAGGATAGCCCTCCTTAAAGCACAGGTTTCATCTTGTTGCAATGTTCAAGTACCTTCAATGGCTCCCTGTTGCCTTTAAAATAGCCAAGCAGCCCAGCCAGCATGGCTCAGTTTAGTCTTGACCTATGAACCAGAAGGTCAGGGTTTGGTTCCCAGTCAGGGCACAAGTCTGGGGTGCGGGCTTGATCCCCAGTGTGGGGCATGCATGTAAAAGGCAGCCAATCGATGATTCTCTCTTATTATTGATGTTTCTATCTCTCTCTCCTCTCCCTTCCTCTCTGAAATCAATAAAAATATATATAAAATAAAATAAAATAGCCAAGCATTGAAGATGCTTCGTAGTGGAGCTTCTCGTCTCTTCCCACCCCATCGGCCCCTGCACCTGGGACATCTGCTGGGCTGAATCTCTCTCCAGCAGGGCTCTCTTCCTTATCTCTCTTCCTCTGCTCCCACTCTTCCCTGAATCACTTGCACTCAATTTTTATCACTCTTAGTTTATTTTTTAAAACATATTTTATTGATTTTTTTTTATGGGAAGGGAGAGGGATAGTTAGAAACATCGATGAGAGAAAAACATCCATCAGCTGCCTCCTGCACACTTCCCACTGGGGATGTGCCTGCAACCAATGTACATGCCCTTGACTAGAATCGAACCTGGGACCTTTCAGTCTGCAGGTCGAAGCCCTGACCATTGAGCCAAACTAGTCAGGGCTATCACTCTTAGTTTAGATGTTATTTCTTTTGGGGGCCTTCTTTCCTACCCACCAACATCTGGGCTGAACTAGGTGTCCCAGCAAGAGGCTTACACGATACCCTGATTTTCCTATTTCAAAAATAATGGTTGTTTAATTGTTTCTCTTTCCTGCTACACAATAAATTCTGTGAGATCAGGAAGAAGACAAAGATGTCTGTTCCTACCACTTCTATTCAAAATAGTACTGGAAGGTCTAGCCAGGGTAATTAGGCAAATTTAAAGGAAAAACTAAAATTATCTCTATTTATAGATGGCACACAAGAAGCAACCAATGAATGCATGAATCGGTGGAGCAACAGATTGATGCTTCTCTTTTGCTCTAAATTCAATGGATAAAATAAAATAAAAAAGACTTTACAGAAAAAAAACTTAGAGCTAATAAACAATTCAGCAAAGTTGTAGGTTGCAAAATCAATATGTAAAAATCACTAACAAGAAATGAATAGAAAAAAAAAAGTAAAACCACAGCAAAAATCACTAGCAATGAACAACTTAAAAGACTTAATACTAGTATGATGGCAATACTCCCGAAATGACCTACAGGTTCAATGCAATCCCTATCAAAATCTCAGCTTCTTTTTTTTGGCGAAAATTGACAAGCTAATCCTAAAATTCATGTGGAGACGTAAGGGACCCAGAATAGCTAAAATATTTTGCAAAGGAAAAATAAAAAAGATGGAGGACTGAATAAAGTTGGAGGACTTATGCTTCCAGATTTCAAAACTTACTCCATATCAAGACGGTGTGGTATTAGCATAAGAACAGAAATATAGATTAATGAAATAGACTCCAGAGTCCAGAAATAAGTCCTTATATTTATGCAAGGACTTATTTGATAAGGATACCAAGAAAATCCAATTCAATTTAGCACTACTAACTAACTGAATTTACACATATGCCTGGCACAGTGTAGGCGCTTAATGATAAACATCATTATTGGTTATTTTGGTTCCATTCTAATGTCTCTTATACTTCCCTGAGTCCCCAAACTTTGGCATCTTGGCACCTCTGGTGGTTAACAGCAGGCCTTCAAATGGTATTGCTTTTGTGACATTTAATCAAGGTAACACGTTTCCAAACCCCCAGAACGGTCTGCTGATGGCGACCCGCCTTTTCCATCATTCTTTCAAAGTGAGGACGAGGTGTTTGAGAAAGCTCGGGCTTTCCCTCAGGACACTATTCACATGGTCAGGAAAAGGAAGTGTTTAGGAAAGGTCTTTGCCAGCTCTAAAATTCATTGAAATCAACTCAACAAACATTTGATTTAACATTTTTTATTTTTGGACATTGTCTGTTAAGCATTTAATATCTTTTATTGATTCAGTGGCCAACTAAGGCAGCATCTGCTGTTAGGAAAGGCACCTGTCAGAAACAAAATGTACAAATGTACTGCAAGGCCCCTGTCACAGGAGACCACCAAGCTCCGAGAGCAGGGACAGTGACTTCATGGGTTTAGTAGCACCTCAACTTGCACACAGGAGCCCTTACAGGACTTTTATCAGTTAAAACAAAACACTCGAACCCTTTTATTTCCTCCCCGTCACTTCTCTACGTCTCTTCTTTCCTCCATTTCCAAGCTTTCATTTAGCAAAAGAAACAGATACTAGAAGGTAACTCCTCGAGTAATTCCAGGACCAGGCTACTGTGGGCAGAAGAGTCTGGTTTTAGAGCTGGAATATTTTTTTAAAAAATTGTTTTTAAAGCAGAATACATTTAGGTAACATATCTATTTGGAGCTTGAGTCCTTAAAGAAATGGCTTTGCCCTGGTTCCACACCTTGCTCCCTGGGCCTAAGTGGGGAGTGGGGAGGGGAGGAGAGGGAGAGGGGGATGAAGCAGGAATTGTTAGCGCTCTGGTGGGTTTAGAAAGGACTCCTCTCGCTACAATCAGGGAAGCTCAAAGGTGGCTACCAACTGGCTCTGCCCCCACTTCCGCTTTCGGTTTGGAGCCCAGACCCCTGACCTCCACTCGGACACACGGACAAGTCTGCCCTCTTGTGCAGTCCACAAAGGAGTCCGTGTTCTTTGCGCCAGGATGCTGGAGAAGAGTGTGATACAACAAAAATATGGACTTTAGAGTCATCTGGGTTTGAGTCTTTGCAACTGACTAGCTGTGTGACTTTGGACAAGTGCTTTTTCTCGTGGAGTGTGAGATTCTCATCTGCCAAGGGAAAAAGAATACGCCCGAGGTTATTGGGAAAAATAAATCCTATAAGGTAACGCCTATGAAAGCACCTCGCAACGTGCCTGGTACGTGGTGGGTATTTAAACACAGTACAGGGAAAAGGTGTCTGGGGAGGAAGAATTTGCCAGTATTTCTCCAGACATATTTAAGGGAGCATTTTTATAGTGGGATGGCCTGAGTGGTGTGACCCGGGTGTCAGTCCTCTCACCTCCCTGGTCCTCAATTTCTCCTCCAAAGGGATTCTAATCCCATGAGGGAGAGACTCCTAGAATTGAAGTTAAATGTCAGAGTGTGTCACTTTCTGTAACAGAATAAGGATTGATTACCTTCTTTTCAAGATGCCTTCCATTCCAAGATGCACAATTGATTTTAAAAACAGGAGAGAGAGAGAGAGAGAGAGAGGGAGGGAGAGAGAGAGAACAACTACATTAAGGGACCCATCAATTTTAAGACACATTCTGAGTTCATAATCATTAAAATGTAAAAAAATGTTTTGCAATTGAAGAAATATCGTAACAGCAGCGCCACCAGCTCCCATTCATTTAGCATTTGCTGGTGCCAGGCACTATCAGAGCTGCTTTACTGAGACCATGACTCGTTATTGTAGCCCCGTGAGGCAGATGTTATCATTTTCACTTCAAGGTCAAGAAACCAGATACGGAGAGGTCAAGTCACTTCCCCAAGGCCACACAACCAGGAAGTAGGGCTCGGAAGGCAGGTCTTCTTAACTCCAAATCACTTTAAGGGGTCAAAGAGGCCAGCTCTCTATAGAGAAATGAGTTGTGAACGAGGTACTTTGAATGTGTCCTGACTTTCTGCAAGGTGACCAGGAAAGGGCACAGGTAACATAAATAGAGCTGTAATCTAATCTGTCCAAACACTGGTTCTCGAGCGAACGTGTTAACCCGAGAGCGAGGATTGCTCAGAATCCAAATCGAGGGGAGCCGAGAAATGAGACTGAGCCAGGGTTAATCCGCCCAGAGCGAAGGAGGGGCTCTGACCAGCCAGCAGGCTGTTCCAGGCCCCTGGACACTGCAGCAATCAGTAGTGTCCTAGAGGCCATTAATCCTCAAGGTCACCCTATGCCTGCCAATCTGACTTTTACTAACGATTAGAAACCTTTGGGGAAGAATTCCGTGTTCTCCTCAACCTTTCTTAAAGAGGGAAAGGTGTGCTGATCAATCCATCGTCCTGAGCTAGTTAGCGGTCATCTAGTACTGGAATAAGTTACAAATTAATGAGCTGGTTTTCTGGTTGGTTAGTCCAGTTAGTTCCCTTGATTATGGGATTGAATAGTTCGCTCGGCAAAGCTGTGGATATAGTCCTTACTCTGACATGACTCAGTTGTTGACACTCTCAGGAGCATGCCCTGACCCCTAACCCCTGACCCCTGACCAGAAAACTCCTGGGTTGTCTGTCTGTCTAGCTATCATTTTTGAGGGAAGAGAGCCAAACTCACATCATTGGATTCCCTTCACAGCTCTACCTCCTCAGATGACAAAAGGGTATTCCACAGCTTTTTGGTAAGGTGGCAGCAGAGATATGGACACAGTGGGGGTGGGGAGGGCAGGGCAGGATGGGGGTGGGGGTTGCCTGAAGCTTCAGGGGTTGGATGAGAAGCCCCTGTCGATCTGACGGGAAGGAACTCGTATTGAAGCTGCCAAAGGAGAAACGTGCTTGTTGGTCTTGACTGGAGAAGGCTCTTCAGACAGTAGCTGAGATAGCACCAGGGTGGGGGTCACCGAGTCTCCACGTGGACGTCAACAGGGCTGAAGGTCACAGTTGCAGGCTGTTGGCTGCTGCTGCTGGTAGGGCCTTGAGCATAAGGGGAGACTGGCTTGGGGCCCTTGGGCTCCAGCTCCCGCCTCGCCCTCATTTTCCTGCAACGAGATACGCACACTTGGTTGAGTCTCTCCCCTCCTCTGCCCCAGGGAGTGAGTTCTGTGACTATGGCTCTGGCGAAGAGATTAATGTTGATCATCATTAAATTATGTTGCTTAATTGCCAACCATAGAATTTCACAGCTGGATGGCACCTTAGACATTGGCTAGTCTGACCCTTTGATTTTTTTGTTTAATCTAAATTATATACTTTATTTTATTTTTTTTTCTTATTAATGAAAGAGTAAACTGTCAGATAGGTGGCTGTATTAAAGACAAGACAAAGATGTTCCATTTTTGGTAGCATGACTTAAGTTTTGCAGCCTCATTATGCTTGCTAATTTTATTGCTAGAAATATTTAGTAACTTTCAACATAATTGAGAAGAGAATATACTTAAAATGCATATCCTGCCCTTCATTTCATATGCCATAAAGTTCAATAATTAACAACAATCATTCATTCTAATGTCTATGTATTTCCTCTTGTTGACCTGTCATAATTCTTTTTTAAAAATGTCAAATCCTCAGAAAAGTTGCACAAATAGTACAATTAATATTCGAATACCCTTCACCAAACAGTTCACTGGTTGTTAACAATTTGCCAGATTTGTTTTCTCTCTCTCTCTCCCTCTCTCCTCTCTCTCTCTCCCTCACCCTCTCTCTCTGTCTCTCTCCCCACCCCCCACCACTTACACACACATACATACATACACACAGAAGTGTGTGTGATTTCTTACAATCACAAGCCATTTGTGAGTTAGTTGCAGACACTATGCCACCTTACCCCTCGGTAGTACTAATAACAAGGGCATTCTCCAAGGTAACCATCACACAATTATCACACTTTGAGATCCTTCCATTTGAAAGATGATAAAATCGGCACCGAGAGGTTAAATGACTTGCCTGACAGACCAAACATCATTTAAACAGGGGCGAGTGGAGTCTTCGTCCACCTTACCCGCTCGGAAAGGGGCTTAGAGTCCCATCAACGACCGAGAGGAATGACGGGTAGACACGGGGGTTTGATGCCACTTCCTGGTTTGGGATAGACTCAAATTGTAACACCCCAAAGGATTTTTAAAAATAAGTTATTACATGTTATCATTATCATGATTATTACTTGTAGTGGTGTAGTATTTTCTTTGGAGCGAGATGGACTGGGCTGAGTCCTAACTCTGGCGATTAGGGCTACGTGACCTTGGCCATGTTACTTCATCTTCCTGTGCCTGTTTTTTCATGTCTAAAAATTTGGGGATAACAGTAGGACCCACCTCGTGGGGTTGTTGTGAAGTGTAAATGACTTAATACATGTAAGAAGCTTAGGACACGCGTGGCACATAGTAAGAGATGAATATATGTCATCTACCGATATAAATAATATTAATTTTATGATAAAAACAATGCGTGTTTATTAATCCTCAAAAATAAGGATGGCCCTAGCCGGTTTGGCTCACTAGCTAGAGCATCGGCCTGGTGACGGAAGGGTCCCAAGTTCGATTCTGGTCAAGGGCATGTACCTTGGTTGCAGGCTCATCCCCAGTGGGGGGTGTACAGGAGGCAGCTGGTCGATGCTTCTCTCTCATCGATGTTTCTAACTCTATCCCTCTCCCTTCCTCCCTGTAAAAAATCAATAAAATATATATTAAAAAAACAACTATATCCATTGGACCTGAGGTGAAAGAAATAAAAAGCAAAATGAAATTTAAATTAAAAAAAAAATAAGGATGCATGGGCCCTTCCCCTAGAAAAACCAACCACCAACTAACTAGTAGCAACCCCATACAGCCCCTGCTTGTTAACACCTTGTTGTGTCTCATTTGAGCCCTCCTTGAATGTGAGTGTGTAATCCAGGTGACTTATCATACTGACATAATGTTTTTTAAACTTTGACAATTGATTTCTCCTTGAAAAGAATGACCTTCTAGCAAAGTTGTGATTAGAGGTGATAACAACATTTATCCTTCATGCAATCAAGTTCTATTATTTTATTTTATCTTATTGGGTCCCAGAAAGTGGAGTCACGTGTACATGTATTTGTCACCCCAATTAGTCATGTGGTTCACCCAGCAGAGGACTACCCAAGAGAAGAGGATTGAAACATCCCTCTATTACCTGCATATATGTACAGGTGTTTGCCACCATGCTCAAGGCCTATACCATTGTCATTATCACTGTTATATTTAAAAAAATATTATCTCCAAGTACAAAAATATTTGGTCACTGTGAAGTTCCTATAGGGGAGCAGATATCAAAAAAGGACCCACAAAGGGCTAGAGGCTGAGGATGGACTCTTGGGTGCTGCTGGGTACGTGACGGGCACCCACACGCGTTAGCTCCCATTCATTCTGGCGTCCCTGGAGGGATCCATACCTGTTGTACACCTTCAGCAAGATCAGAACCACGGTGAAGATGATGATGACAACCACAACAACAGCAGCAACGATGGCTCCAGAACCTACAAGGAGGAGAGGAGAGGTGACAAATGTGGGACCTGAAATGCGGGGAGCAGTCAGAGCCTGGGAGGGGGGCTCCTACCGTGGCACCTGACATCCCCACTGGGCCAAGGGGAAGACAAGAGAATCCCGCACCTCACTGCTGACCCCGGGACAGAGTCACGTCTGAGTAGCCGTGCTCCCTACTCACAATGGGGCTTGGGAGCTATGTCCTCAGCACATCGCCTGCCAAAACTCTGCCTTGGGTCAAGTCCAGCGTAACCCAGCTTTAAACCTCTTTTGTGAAACAGGCAAGCAAAATACCCTTCCCTCTTTTTTCTTTATTTTAAACTATTCCTCACTGGAGGATATTTTTTCCATTGATTTTTAGAGAGGAAAGGGAGGGAAGGGAAGGAAAAAGAGAGAGATTGGTTGCCTCCTGCACGCGCCCCAAATAGGGCCGAGGATTGAATCTGCAACCCAGGTACGTGCCCTTGACTAGGAATCGAACCCGCGACCCATCAGTGCATGGGCTGACACTCTAACCACTGAGCAACACCGGCCAGGGCCCTTCCCTCTTTTTGATAATATGAAAGTAATATGTAATTTTTGTAGAAAAATTTGAAAATATAAACAAAAAAAGGGAGAGAGAGGATAAAGACCTCATTGCTCCAAGAATCACTGATTTTCTACACATATATCCACCTTCACCTTAATCCAGCTCCCTGCCAGCACCAGAGCCTGGACCTGTTCATTACTGGGGGACACACCACATGTCAGGAGGCCTGCTACATTTGCAGAAGTGTATACCAAGTCAACTGAAATGACTGAAACGGACCCAGCCTTCCCCCAATACAATCAACTGGTATTCTGAACAGTGGACCTCAAATGTTTCCTCCTGGGGACCCCTTGTTCCTGCAGATGCCTCACCTGGGCTAACTCCTCCCACCTACATTCATTTACTCCTTTGTGAACTGATGGGATGTGTTTGCCTTGCAAAATTAGTATGAAAGTAGCTACACTTTAAGGCGACCCATTTAGAGACATCTTACAAAAGATTCAAATTCCCATGGCCCTCGAGACCCCAAAACTCCCCAATGAAAATAATAGTAGTAATAATACTACCCATTAGGTACTTAGCACACATCTAGCTGTTCTAAGTTCTTTACATGGATTGTCTCTTTTAATCCTCACCTACCTTATGTGGTAACTTCATTAATATCCCACTAATAGATGAAGAAACAGGCACAGTGCAGTGAAGTCACATGCTCAAGGTCGCCCCGTTGGCAAGCAGTAGAACTGAGACCGAGACCCAGGCAGTCTGTCTCCAGAGCCCAAGCTCTTGACCTCTAGACCAGGAGCTGACCTTGACGCTTGCCCCGCCATCCCTCCCCCAGCTGCCACGCCAAGTGGACCTTACTCTTGTACAGAAAGTCGTCTTCTCTGGTGGTCACGTTCAGTGAGAAGAAGGTGGTCCCCCCCAGAGGGGTGGCTGTGGTCATCTTGATCCTGGTGAGAGTGAAGATGAAATTTTGTTTCAGATCAGAGTGAGCTTTATAACCCCGGTGTGATGCTTCCTCTGGTCTTTATCTGGCTGATCGGAGAATATCCAAGCCTTTAGCAAGTCAATACAGGCCCTTTCCTATATACTCTAGGGAATTAAAATTCTGTCTGATATTTGTAAAGAACTTCATTTTTCAAAGCAGTTTAAATTCATTCAACATTTATTAAACTCCCCCTGACCAGGTTCACACAGAATGTCTGAATTGCTCTTCAAGAAACGGTGTGAGGGAGGTTATTATTATTGTCATTCGACTGATGAAACTGAAGCCCCCCCAAACTACAAGGCGCCCAAGTTTACCCAGCAGAAGTTAACCTAGGACATCTGCCTTCCACACTACAGGGCTTTTCACCGCCTGCAACAGTGTCTGGAATGATAGTCCTGCTTTTAAATGTTTTATAATCTAAGGAGGTGCTGGGGTCCAGCCCCAGCAGGTCCAGGGGTCCCCAAAGGTGTGGACGGAGTTGGCGAAGAAGGAATGACACGGAGACAGCGTTCAGTTGATCAGCAGCCTAGCCAGGATCTCCAGCCAAGTTCTGGTCTGGATCTCCAGCGAAGTTCTGGTGTTTATTGTCTTGTCACATCTGTATTTATACCAGTTGATTTTAATCCTGTCCATTTCTATTGCAAAGGTTAGGGCGTTTCTTATCTCCGGCTTCCGGCAAATTCCCCCTTTTTTATTTTTTAAATGATAGCGCATGCAAATCAGTGGCCACCTCTCAGATTGGGCCATTTAAGACTCGGAAGAAGACTGGCAAGCAATGACAGTGAGCATAACTATAAACATAGTGGATGGAGCTCACAAAGAGCCCCATTCCTGTAGAAGATGGGGAAAAAAATTAACTGTGATGATGAAGTAGTCAGTGACATAAGCCACGGAGGAGATCCATTCACATGGGCTGACGGGTGAGAGGAAGGAGAACAAAGGTCAGGTTGCACAAAGCTCTCCGTGGGAAGAGAGTTGATGCATGCTGAGCATTTATCATGCACCAGGCCCTGTCCCAGGTGCCTTCACACACCACATAAGCTCATTTAATCCTCTCATTTTGCAGCTGAGCAAACTGAGGCTGCGTGGTTGAGTGAATGCACCAAAGTCACACAGCTAGGAAGGTGTGGAGCCTGGACCGGGAACTGAACTGTGACCTCCTGGTTCAGAGGTCGACGATCAACCAACAGCCACGCCAGCCAGGGTATATATTATTCTTTATAATTAAAAAAGTATTTCTGCCCTGGCCGATGTGGCTCAGTTGGCTGTGTCATTCCTTGCACCAAGAGGTTGCTGGTTCAAATACGGTCAGGGCACATGCCCAGGTTGCAGGTTGTGGGCTCCCTCCCCAGTTGGGGGCATGCAGGAGGCAGCAGATAGATGTTTCTCTCTCCCTTTTGCTTCCTCTTTCTCTAAAAGTAATCAATAAAAAAATATTTAAGAATACTAAAGTCCTGGTTGAACTGAAAGGTCCCGGGTTCGATTCTGGTCAAGGGCACAGGCCTGAGTTGTGGGCTCGATCCCCAGTAGGGGGCGTGCAGGAGGCAGCCGATCAGTGATTCTCTTTCATCATTGATGTTTCTATCTCTCTCTCTCCCTCGCTCTTCCTCTCTGAAATAAACTTGGATTGAACAAATGTTTACAATCATATTTTCTTCTATTCTTTATTTAAAAAAACAACAAGAGACTCAGTTGAAATCCCTTTTCTATTCTATCTCAATCCTTCCCCCAAGGTTACTACCTTGGCTAATAGTGTATATTTTTTTCATCAAAGTTTAAAAAAATGTTTACTACATATATATATATGTCTATAAACATAGCATATACCCATAAACAGTATAATATATCCATAACACTTATATATATTGTGAGTCAACATATTTAGTAAAACAATATGAATCGAACACCTACTAAGTGATTGGCCCTGTGCTAGGTGCTGGGAATACATCATGAAATAAAAGACAAACTCCCTGCCTCCAGAAGCTCACATTCTATTTTATTTTATTTTGGGGGGGAGAAGCTCACATTTTAGTAGAGAAAGACTGTAGGTGTGACCACGGCATTCTTGGGCTCAAAAAACAACCATCTCCCCAGCGCCCACACTTCTAAATCTGGCAGCAAAAGCCCTTCATGGGCCATTTCCACCCTCTGTCTTCAAGCGTTCCGCTCCTCACACCAGCCTCTGCCAAAAGCTGTAACAATGGACCTCTCCATCACCCCTCACCCCCCGTCATTCCTGGTCTTTGCTGTCTCTGGGCTGGCTGCCCCGGGCTTTGCCCTCCCCAGGCCCCCTCAGTGGGCATCTCCCGAGAGCCCCCACCGCTGGGCCGCTTTTCTGCCAGGCCCCCCCAACTCCTGATGGAAATACTCCTCCACTGGGTCAGGCCGTCCGCGCCCCGGCTGGGGCTCCCGCCTCAGGAGCACCCTCTGTGGCCAGGCCCTGTGGATCCATAGGATGGACTCTGCCTTCACTTTCTCAGCTCTCCCCTAGGTCTCTGCCTAAAGCCTCCCGGCTCTTGTCTGCACCTCCCCGCTTAGACCAGACCTTCAAGACACCCAGCGGGGAGTCCCCTTGTGGCTCTGCCTCCTGACCTCCCCACCTTGGCCAACGTTTCTTTCCAACTGGACTTCCTGTGTCCTAACCGTCCTAAACAGGCACAGGTCAGCCATGCTCCCCCGCCTGCTCCCAATCCAAAAAGATCACATCCTTCAAGGCTCAGCCCAGTCACTCCAGGAAGAGTCCTCCCCGGACAGAATTAGCCATCCAGTCCTCTCCCTCCCTCCGCAGCACTCAGAGAAGACACCACAGCGTGCGGCTCACTGGCTGTGGCTGGCAGCTAAGCTCCCAGGTTCACTGAGGGTAGAGCCTGTTTCTGGTTCTTTCTCAAAGCCTTCTACCTGCCCCAGATAACGTGTCCGGATCCGCTCACCTTTGCCAGTGGAAGTACCTGGGGGAGTAACTGACCTTCTCCCAGCTTGGTTTGTGCACCTGTAAAATGAGGTAGCTTTTCCCAAGGGAGCTGAGGGGTAGAGGGTAGGTATGAAAAGTGCTTTTTCGTGTTCTAGTGGATATTAGGAAATATTTGCTGAACTAAATTACAGAGAGGTGGATCTGGAGCTCAAAACAACAACAAAAATATTTTTCTATAAAAATAAGTGTGGCTCTAGCGCCGGTTTGGCTCAGTGGATAGAGTGTCGGCCTGCGGACTGAAGGGTCCCAGGTTCGATTCCGGCCAAGGGCACATGCCTGGGTTGTGGGCTCGATCCCCAGTGTGGGGTGTGCAGGAGGCAGCTGATTGATGATTCTCTCTCATCATTGATGTTTCTATCTCTCTCTCCCTCTTCCTTCCTCTCTGAAATCAATAAAGAAATGTATTTAAAAATAAATAAATAAAAATAAGTGTGGACCAATATGAGAACATGGAATGAAAGTCTCCCCCCGTCCCCCCCCACAACTCCCCCCTACTCCTAAGGAGCGATACCTGCCCTGCCCCCCACACTGTTCTCCATCCCAGCACATAGTTTTAATATGCATCTGCCTATATACCCTCTGCTTCTATCCCCACCGATATCAAGCTGAGAAGATTCACCAGTCATGCTTTCTCAAAATTCCTTTTAACAACAGAAAAGAGAGGCGTGTGGGTGGCTGCTGATCAAGAGTCACTTCGTGAGGGAGACGTGGAGTAATCACCGGATAAGCTACGTCCTGCCTGTGCCCACGTCCGCCGTTAAACCAACAACACAAAAATGACAGAAGCCACCACCCGAGGGCCTGCACATGGCAGCACCTGTGGCAGGTATTTTTAAAATCCACGCTTTGGTTTAATTTGTTAACTTACGTAAAACAGGGTTTCCTCTCCCCTTGTTTCAGGTGAGGCCCCCAAGACTTGGGGATAAAGCTAACTGTCCATGCTCACACAGCCTGGAAGCTGGCCCTGCAACTTCAAAGTCTGTATCCTTCCCACCGCACCACCCCGCTGTGGGACACACTAGGGGGTCCAGGACCAGTCACCACAGAAACATGCGTACACACACACACTGACCGGTAATGCAGCGTCTAAGGCACCAGGACACGGCTCCTCTCGGGATGACCTCCTGGGCAACCTCCCCAGTTCCAGGTGCAACTCTTTTCGGTGGGCCCAGCTACTCTTCTTTCTGAGAGGGCAGTGAGCAATCTCAGAGCGTCTCTTGCCTCATCTCGGGACGAGGGCTCTCAATTACAGCTCTGTTCCTGCCACCTCAGAGCAGGCGGGCGGGAGGGAGGTGGAACAGTGATGGCCAAAGCTGTGGGTGTTTTCATGTGTGGAGCCCCAGCCGGTCTTGTTAACCCAGTGAGGTCCAGTAGGGGGATTTCAGTATCAAATATGGCTATGACCAGGGTCTATGGCTATAGAAAAGGGGGTGCATAGGAGTGTATGGGGTGGGTGATGCTGGTTTTCACTGACTGAGGTTAATTTAATAATAATAATAATCTATAATAATAAAAGCATAATATGCTAATTAGACCGGACAGCCAAATGACCTTCCAGACAACCTTCCAGACGAAGCCGGGGCTGTGAGGGCTGAGCCCCTTGCATGAATTTTGTGTATTGGGCCAATAATAATAATAGTACAACTATGTGCAAGGCACTGCACTCAGTGCTTTGTGTGGAAGGTCTTATTGAATCCTCATATCTATCTGGCAAGGAAGGTGCAGTCACTGTGCCCATTCTACAGATGAGAAAACAGAGGCTCAGAGCAGAGCGAAATCAATATAAGCTCACCAAGCTAATATTGTGGCTGTGCTAGCATTCAAGCTGGGTCTGTCGGATTCCATAACCCCTTCCCCCCGTGAATCCTCCCAGTGAATACACGAGATACAAATGGCCCAGCATCCAGAGCTCAAGTCAACATCAGGCTCTGATGGAAAACCTACACAGGCTGGGGCGCAGGAGAGAGAGGCAGAGCCCTTGCCGCAGGCCCCTGCCCCTGACTGATCCTACCTTACTGGTCCCTGCCCTGGGCAACACTGGACAACACTGGACGTCTTCAGCAGAGCCTTAATTACATTTACAAAATCAACAACGGATTGTTGTCCCTTGGGTTGTTTACAAATGGCCTTGTGTGGGAGGTCAGTTTGGGAAGTGATAGAGGGTCATGACCACTTACTCCTGAGCCACTCCTCCCTGTTCCTTGGTCAAGTGTCAGAGCCAAATCTGGAAGATGAATGTTGCCAGGCCTGCCTGTCGAAAATATCTCCCCTACTGCTCTGCCCCAGTGGTACCCTCCTTCCCTCTGGCTTGGCCTAAAAGTTCCCTGTTGGATAAGAAAGCAAAGACTACCACTCCTAGGTGACCCCTGCTCAAAAGGCCAACTGTAACTCAGAGTAAAGAACCCATGAATGACCTTGACCCACCAAAACATTGGGATTGATTTCCCCAATCACCTGAGAGATGGGAGGGTCAGCTTGACTCGGTCTTTTCCACAGACAAAAACCTCACTGATCCCAAGCAGCCCCTGGAGTTGTTGGGAAATTTTCATTATCAGAAAATTAATCTTCATGTTGGAACCAACATTTCCCTTCTTGTGATTTTCACCCATTGGTCCTAATTCTCAGCCCACAAAGGTAATCTGCTACCTCTTACACGTGACAACTGTCAGGTTAAAAGTACTTCTGTGGCCCTAGCCTATTTTGCTTAGTGGTTAGGTCTTCGTGTTGGCCCGTGAACGGAATTCAGGGTTGCAGGTTTGATTCTGTCCAGGGCTTGTACCTCATACCTTGATTGCAGGCTCCATCTCTGGTCAGGGTGTGTGTGGGAGGCAATCAATTGATGTGTCTCTCTCACATTGATGTTTCTCTCTCACTGTCTCTCCCCCTCCCTTCCACTCTCTCTAAAAATCAATGAGGAAAAAATATCCTCAGGTGAGGATTAAAGAAAAAAAGCTCTTCTATGCATGAAAGGTTAAATTCAGTCTTCCATTGGATGGAGCAGTTAAGGTAGCTGTTATCAACATTTCAATTTTACCTCCCACCAATAGGTGGCAATAGCAGTTGGTTAGAGTATGCCCCTTTGTACTTAACCTACAAATGACTGGTAAATGTCCTGTGAACTCAACCTTACATTACGATTCATAACAGTAGCAACATTACAGTTATGAAGTAGCAACGAAAATAATTTTATGGTTGGGTCACAACATGAGGAACTGTATTTAAAGGGCCAGAAGGTTGAGAACCACTGCTTTAAGTAAACGTTGGGGTTCCTCATTTTTCTGTGTCAATGTCTCCCTTAAATTCAATACCACAAACTGAACACATAACTCCAGAGGGGTCCTGAAATGTCTGGAATGACACTTTTCTTGACACTTATCAGAATTCTATATGACCTTGGTCAACTTTCTTCATCTCTTGGGTTTTCTGATCCATAAAACAGCAATTATAAACTCCAGAGGGTTGTTGTGAAAATGAAATAATGAAATAAATCATGTAACATATTTAGAACAGGGGCTGTGCACAAAACCTACTGGTATTACACTGGATTAATGCAAACAAATAGCTCATTCGCTTTATAGGGGCCACAGTACACTGCTCACACACATCCTGTTGATGTGCCTCTAAAACTTTTTCAGACTTTTTCTTATACTTGTTCATGGTCAATCAGAGCCCTAAGATTGGTAAGTAAAAGGGCTTGCTAAACTGCAAAGTGCAGTTTTATTTCCTTTTATGGAAATAAAAGGCAATGGCCGTTGCATTATTAATGGTAATGATATTAAGATGAGCTGCTGTCCAGTGACTAGGTCTCCATTACGCTCTTGTATAAATGTATTTTTGAACTTAAGTGCAGGACGTTGCATTGATTCCTGTTAGCCTTGATTTTGTTGATTTGGGCCTTCAGGAAAGAAACTCCAGCTCCATGAAGTATGATGTCCCAAGGAGGGAACTGAGGAGGGATTCCCCAGAACTACCTGAGGGTTCCAATTTTCTCCTCTATCTCCACTGAGGGCAGAGAGAGAGGAAATAATGACACCTCCCCCAGGAAGGCAAAAGTCCTAATGCAACTGCTAGAGCATGGGGGCTGTTGGGTGGGCCAAGGAAGAACAAGTAACAGATTCTTGGGGTGAGAATCAGGAGAACAGGGTTGCCTTTCTGACTCGTATTGCATGTGACTTTGGAAAGCTCTTCTCTCTCTGGACCTTAGTTTTCCCATCTGTAAAATGGTCCCATTTGAAGATGATCTCTAAGAACCTTTCCAATCTATAGTTCTGTTGTATGCAACAGCTATTCAGAGCTTAACTTGAGAACCAATATTTTCATTTTTCTTGGTAGATGCTGACTCGGGGGTGTTAGGAGAGGGAAGTCAGCATATGCAATTCATGCTGGAAGGCAGGAATTCTTCCTGGAAGGCATCTGAGACTGGACCAAACGGGGGAGAACTCCACACGGGGGTCTGAAGTGGCAGCAGCAGTGCATATGGGATGAACCTCCAAACACTCTGTTGGGCACATAGTAACCCAATTCTGCCTGAATCCCAAAGGGCCACCTCCTACACTCTCCCTTCCTGCTGGGCTCCACATCTCCCCGGCTCCATCTGCCTGCCTGTGCGTGGCTCTGTCCCCTTGTGTATTCCAGCTCCCAAAGATGGGATCCAACGTAGCTTAATGTTCCCTTGCACTTGGGGTCACCCACAATTACAAACCAAATACATGTTCCTTGTGGTTGGTTTTCAGAAATTAGGAAGCACATTTCTGGTTTCAGTTATCCACCTATTCTTTCATCCTCCCA
>NW_006352194.1:2969829-2986095 GCF_000327345.1 Myotis davidii
CCACCCATCCACTGCATACAATTTACCCTCCACGTGTTCTTCTGTCCATTTGCCCTGTCATTCATTCAACCAGCGCCTACCACGTACATACTAGCACAGAGAGGATTCAAAGAAGGGCTGTGGGGATCACCTTCCTAGAGCTTAGACAGTGAGGATAAGAAGTGGAATTGTTTCCTTTAAGAATCTCTCCTTCAATCAATAATTATTGGGAATCATCTCCTCAGGTTTAGCCCAGCATTGATCTCAGAGATGCCTGTTCAATATCATACTGAAGTCCTATGGAAAAAGCAGTGGCTTGCAGCTCTGGGTTCTAGGCCCACCACTTCTATGAAGTCTTAGCTACCTCCTCTGTCAAATCCTGCCTTGAGGGCTCTCTGTTTCTGATTTTCGTGGCCCACATTGAAAGAAAGCTGCCCCAAGGAGCTCCCAACCCAAGACGCGTGAATCTAAGTTCCACATGCTAAGATCTATAAATAGAAATCCCAGATTGAAGTGGTCATGGGGCAGATTTTTGCCTAGTGCCAAAAGGGTGGCACAAACAGTGCCAGGAGTCGGTGGGAGGACGAGACCTGTGGGCGTTGTGGTTGAGTCTGACCAAGAGCTGGAATGAGACCTGTGGCTTCCATCTGGCCCTCTGTCTTTGGGCACAAGCCAAGGGCCCGGCTCCCAAGGCTCCACAAACGACACCTCCCGCACAAATCTCCAGGTTCCCAAGGAGAAAAAGAAGGCACAAGGTTAAAGAATGTATGCCCTTAAGTGAATATGGCAGAAGAAAAGAATTCCACCTTGACATTCTGGTCAGGAAGGGGAGGGAGCTAACATTTAAGGAGACACTAACACAGTGCTAGGCACTAGGCACTATGCTTTCTCATGTAATCACTTCAACAAGGCGGGTTTTTGTTTTGTTTTTTTAATCTCCACTTTGCTGATAGAAAATGGAGGCTCAGAGAGGTTGAGTGACTTGCTCCAAGTCTTATAGCGAATGGAGGAGCTGAGATTCAAACTCACATCTTCTACCTCCAAACTGTCCTTGGCTGCCAAGCGTCCCAGGAGGTAGCAATTGTCCCGGGCACTCCACGGGTCAGCAGCCCGAGCTGGCAGGGCTCCTCGCACACGGCACTGTTGCCATGGGGCAGGGCTCCTCGCACATGGCACTGTTGCCATGGGGGCCAGATAATTCTCCATTTCGAGACCTGACCTGTGCAGGGCAGGATGTTAGCGCATCCCTGGCCTCCACCCACTAGGTGCCAGCAGCACCCCTAGTTGTGGCAAAAATGTCTCCAGATGTTTCTCAGTCTGGGAGGCAACTGGCCTCTGGCAGAGAACCACTGGAGGGGAACAACAGACCTGTCTCTTGACAGTTCCCTATCCATCCTCCCTGAGGACGTCTCGACAGGAAGGGAAATGTCCACCGGTGGATAGACAACCAGTAACAACAATGATGATGACAACCACAAACACAGCGACCATTTAGCAGGTGCTTGCTCTGGACTGCTTATCATGCAGACTTCGTATATATTTTCTCACGCATATTATCTGTTTCCCAGACGGAGGAATTGAGGCCCAGTGAGGCTAGGTAACGCACCCAACATCCCAGTGCTAACGTAGAGCACAGGTAGGAAGCATTCGTTTCCTATGGCTGTTGTAACTAACCACCACACACCTAGTGGCTTCAAACAACACAAATGAATTTTCTCGACGCTCTAGAGGTCAGCAGTCTAAAAGCAAGGAGTTGGCAGGGCTGTATTCCTTTTGAAGGCTCTGGGGGAGAACCTGTTGCCTTGTCCCTTCCAGCTTCTGCAGGCCATCTGATTCCTTGGCCCAAGGCCCCTCCTCCACCTACATCGTCAAGGTAACAGTGTGGCATCTTCCTATCGCTCTCTTCCTCTGACCTCTGCTTCCATCATCTCTCCTCTCCTCTCACTTTCCTGCCTCCCCATATGAGGACTCTTGTGATTACATTGGCCTCACCCAGGTAATTCAGATCCTTACCTCTAGATCCTTATTCTCATCTACAAAGTCCCCTTTGTCATGTAAGGTAACACGGTCACAGGTTTGGGCATTAGGATGTGGATAACTTTTTTTGGGGGGGGAGGGGGCATATATGTAGGCTTTAGACTCTTATCTGTCTCACCCCAGGCTTTGTACTCTTATCTACTCTCGCCTCCCATGCCCTGCCTAAGCAGACAATCCCCACAGGCCAGGAACTGTGCAGGGCACTGCGGGGTCGGACAGGAGTGGTAGGCACTAGCACACATCGGAGGGAGTGGTGAGAAGTCCCTTGACGGGAGCAGAGGAAGAGTCCGAAGACAACGGACCGGTGCAGGGTTGTGGGGAGTGGGCTCAGGAGTCAACCGGGCAGGCCTGCTTCCTGCCCTCCGAGCGAGTCTCAGCACCTACCTCCACCCTAACTTCAAATACATCGGTAGTTCATCTGTCCTGAAGGACCACCCCCGCCCCCTCGGCCCTCACCACCCAGGATTCCGTCCCATCTGTGGGGTTCATTTGCCCAGTTAACTGGTAACCATTCTCAATCTTTTCTTTCTACATCTCCTCTCTGCCAATGTAACCTAACTTAAAATATAGATATACAGCCTTGCAGGTACCTAGCAGACACTAACCTTTATTTAGAATTAATAACCTGTAGCCTGGCCGGCATGGCTCAGTGGTTGAACGTCGACCTGTGAACCAGGAGGTCACAGCTCCACGGTCAGAGCACATGCCCCGATTGCCAGCTCGATCCTCAGTGTGAGGCATGCAAGAGGCAGCCGGTCAATGATTCTCTCTCATCATTGATGTTTCTATTTCTTCCTCCCTTCCTCTCTGAAATCAAGAAAAATATATTTAAAAAAAAGAATTAATAACCTGTTAACCCACTTAGATCACCCTGGATCAGGGGTCCTCAAACTACGGCCCGCGGGCCACGCGCGGCTCGCGGAAAACATTTATCCGTCACGCCGGGTGTTTTTGCCGCCGCTGCCTGTCCTGCTTAGCAGCCAACTCGTCCAGGGCCCACAGTGTGCATGTGTGGAATGTCTGAGGGACAGTGAACTGGCCCCCTGTTTAAAAAGTTTGAGGACCTCTGCCCTGGATACTATAAGGCTTGTGTAACCATACCCTGTAATTTGCTAAGAGTTGAGCAGAAGGGCTGAGACTTAATTAGTTAAACTTTTTTCCGTATCCATGCCATCCCTGACATTGACAAGTACCAGAACTGTTTTTTTTCAGGGATAAGCCCAAGATGCTTTGCGGGACCAGGGACTGATCCGGCTCAAATCACCCAAGGCTGGGAGAAGCAGCCTGGAGGACTCTATACCGACCGTTTCAGGAAGTGGTCTCATATCCTCCTTATAATACTAAAATCTCCTCCCTTCCTCCCACGGGTGGAGATTTTCCACCATTCTTTAACATGTGGCATAAGTACTGCTAGGTTTTCTAAAGGCGCATGCGCAGTAATGCCCCCCGCTGGCCATGCGACGATGAGGCTCACCTTGCTGTTCATACGTGATTTCCCTGAATGAGGACAAATCCCATCCTTTGCTGGGGACAGCTGCTTTGGGAAGTGACCTTCCTCCACCCCTCTCCCCCACGAGTGTCCTTGCCTGACAGCTCTCAATCATGTACGTTCCTTCTGATAAAATATTCTTTGAGCTGTTTGCCTAGCAACTGCTGAGTAATTGGAACCGGTTTCATCCGGAAGACCGAGGGCTTACAAGGTCTTTAATCTTGTAAGTCCACTGCCTGTCCCATTCTGGGGTGCAAGGATGCCCGTCAGCTGCAGGGCCCCTCCCGGAGCCCATTGATCCATCCCTTTACAGAAAGGAGACACCACACTGCCTGTTAGCCAGCCTGTCCCGCCTCCGCCGGCCAGAGCCTCCCACCTCCCCCAGCAGAACTGGGCTCCGCAGTGACTTAGGGATGGCTCTCCTGACCCATAGGAAAACAGAGGTAAAAAGGATAAATTCTGTTTGCCTCATTCTGGGAGAAATAGTGCTTAGGATCTATATTTTTCTTTTAAAAATTATATTTTTCTGGTTAAACGTAGCTGATGGAACACAGTATTCATCTCTGCTTCCTCCTGAGACGCCTCACAAATGATAGTAAAGCAATCAAGACATGTAGACCCACAGGCAAGGGGAAGGAGGGAAGACAACCACCGGAGAGAGGCCGATCCAGGTCTGAAAGCAGGAAGGGCTGATGGCTGAGTGGAAAAGGCTGACGGGAAACCCATCAAAGCTGATCTCGCTGACGAAACCCCAGGAAGACTCAGGCCAGGGTCCCACCTGGGGCTGAAAAGAGGAATTTGCAGCTCAGCTCCAGTCCGTCCTCCTTGGGTCCCCGGGGATGCGGTAAGTTCACCTCTGCAGAGAGTGAATCAGGAGGTGGACTGTGCAGCCCCGGATGACAGCCACGTGTGGCCATTTACATTTAAATGAAAATTATTTAAAATTAAATAAAATAAAAAGCTCGGTGTGGCCCTACCTGAGTTGGCTCAGTGGATAGAGCATCCTGGGTTGCGGGCTCCATCCCCAGTAGGGAGCGTGCAGAAGGCAGCGGATCAATGATTCTTTCTCATCATTGATGTTTCTATCTCTCTCTCCCTTCCTCTCTGAAGTCAATAAAAATATATTTAAAAGAAAGAAAGGGTGCTAAGAAATTAAAAATTGACAAAATAAATAAAAATTTCAAAAAAGGCTTGGAAGATTGACAAAATGTCTCATAAAGTGGAACAAACCAGATTACTCCAAGAGGTCCAACAACCTAATAAGAATTCCAGAAGTGATTAAGCAGAGAAAATTGAGGGAAGGGAATTATCAAATAAAAAATAATACCTCAAAATTTCCCAGAAGTGAAGGATATGAATTTTCAGAATAAGAGGACCCTTTGAGTCCCCAGAATAATGAATGAAAAAGACCCCAATAGGGCTCATCATCATGACCTTTTAGAACACAGGGCATAAAAAGAATACTCCACACATGTCCATAGATTTA
The DNA here is from genome assembly GCF_000327345.1 of Myotis davidii. Taxonomy (NCBI): domain Eukaryota; kingdom Metazoa; phylum Chordata; class Mammalia; order Chiroptera; family Vespertilionidae; genus Myotis; species Myotis davidii. The sequence continues at coordinate 2,974,821 of NW_006352194.1, forward strand.
AAAAAAAAAACAAAACCTCTGTAAAAAACATTGATTTGAGAGAAACATTGATTTGTTGCTCCATTTATTTATGTATTCCTTGGTTGCTTCTTGTATGTGCCCCGACTGGGGATCAAACCCACAACCTTGGGGAACCCTTGGGGTAGCGGGATGATGCTCTAACCATTGAGCTCCTTGGCGAGGGCAATTTTATTTCTAAGGTCAAATACGAAGGACCAACAATCAGATAAAACCGGAACGGCACTGGGTTTGGCAGCAGCAGCACGAGAAGCTCTAAGACAAGCCTCCAAAATGCTGAGGGAAAATAATTTCCAGCCGAGACGTGGATAGCAAGCCAAGCTAAATATTGAACGAAAGGGCATATGAGCGATATTTTTGGGGCAGGCAGGGCTTTTTAAAAAACCCACTGCACCCCATGCACCTTTGCCCAGGAAGCTCCTGGAGGATGGGCCTCACTAAAGTGGAAGAGCAAGCTAAGGTGGAGCAGCGCTCGGATGGGGGACTGGGGGGTGCCCAGGCCATCACTCTGCAGCAACCTGGGGGTGACCAATCCCACTGCGGGGGAAGAGGGGGCGCAGGGGATTCAGTAGCCACGAAAAAATGAAACCGGGAGATTTTCAGACTGAAAGGAGATCTATTTTTCTGTTGGGGTGTTTGGGGATGAATTTATGATAGAAAACTGAGCTCTTCCAAAAGACGTAAGGAACCTAACTTCCCCTCCCCACACACAACCTCTCACCACTCCCCACCCCCCTCTGCGATGGTCCTAGGAGGCACCCGCTTGTGACCACAGGACTCTGTGGAACCCTGTCTGAGAACTACGCAGCCCAACGGCCTCTCCTTACAACTGGGAAAAGTGAGGGCCAGCAAAGCCACCCAGGCGCACACAGAGAGAAGAAAGTTCACTTGGTGAGTTTTGGAGAACTCCTCTCTGATTCATTTAAGACGAAAGCAGTCACAATAGTAACTAAACTAAACCTGAAGGAACCCCGGCTGGTGAGTGCGGCCCCACCTGGCCTGTGTTATCCGCCTTAGCTGTGCTTTCAATCACCCTGCGATGTAACTGCAGGAAATTCCTAAAAAGAACAGACTTAGTTACTTCTAAGTTCCTGAGTTACGTCTAATTACCACCTATCAAAGCAAGAACACGTAGATGTAACTGAGTTCTGTACACCCTGGACAAGTCAGCCTTAAGCCTCTGGGGGAAATTGGGGTGGGAGTGCAGGGGAAAAACACATAACCGAGTACCAACGCGCTCCTTGGAACCAGGTGCCCTGACCCCCAGTGCTCTTGGGGATCTTATTATTTATAAGAGTCAAGGCCAACGTCCTCCTGCGAACTCCAATGACCAGACTTTGTCCCTAATGCCGACGTTTCAGGGGCCTCACTTTTGAGTCTTTGCCTCTGTCCACGTTCTCCAAGGGCTTGGCTAACCTCAACGTGTTTGCAATTAGTGAGTGAAGGACGTAAACTCTGGAGTCTCTGAACTTGAAATTCTAAGACACCTACTAGTCCAGCCGTGGGCAAACTACAGCCCGCGGGCCGGATCCGGCCCGTTTGAAATGAATAAAACTAAAAAAAAAAAAAGACCGTACCCTTTTATGTAATGATGTTTACTTTGAATTTATATTAGTTCACACAAACACTCCATCCATGCTTTTGTTCCGGCCCTCCGGTCCAGTTTAAGAACCCATTGTGGCCCTCGGGTCAAAAAGTTTGCCCACCCCTGCACTACTAGTCTGTAACCCGTGACATTCTCTCTCTGCATCTCAATGTCCTGGTCTATGAAGCTCATCTCCTTACCTATTTAACAGGGTCACCACCAAAACCCCAAGGGAGAGGCCCCATGTACGGGGCAAGAACCTGGGCTGGAAGTTAGGAGTCCTGGGTTCGAGTCTTACCTGTGCTGCTTACTTGCTGTAAGCCGCTTCTCCTGTCTGGACTTCAGTTTGCTCTCCTGCAACATGCGCAGCTGGGGCCCTGTGACCTCCGCCTCATGTGCCTTCCACCGTGTGACTCCCAGCCCCCCGTTTGGTTCAGGACTCGGCCCCTCACCCTCCCCGAGGGTTGCCGGCCTCCCACACCCTCCATTCCAGAAGAAACACCCTTCCCCTTTCCTGCCCAAGCTCGGCCTGGCAAGCGCTGGGCTGCCGAGAGGACGGGAGGTGGGGAAACGGGCCCAGCAGTTCAGGCCTCCGTGGTGAGAGCTGGCCCGTGGCCAGTCACAACAGGCCTGGAGATACAGAGGGCACTTGTCTGGGGGACCCAAGGTCTCATGTAAACCTTCGCTCTGGCGTTGGCCGCCGCCTCTCTTCTCCCTCCCGCCCAGGCGCAGTACCAGCACCGGCTTTGTGGTGAAGTGGGCTGTGGGTGCTGCACAGACCTGAGCAGCCCCTCGATGGGCTGGGAAACTGGACAGAAGGGGGTAAGGGGACGGGGGAGGGTGGCCACAGTGAAGGTGGAGGGTGGAGACAGTGAGCGGGGGGTCGGGGGAGCAGGAAAGGCTTTGGACCCAGCAGTGGGGCAGACCAGGGGGGCAGGAGGAAGGGGCTAGTGACCGACTCTCTCGTCGATTAGCCAAGGGCTGTGAGCTAGGTACTTCCTTCTCTCCTCCAGGCCTCAGTTTAAAATGGGACTGACTGTCCCAGCCTTATGCTGTGAGGACTAGAGTCAGATGATGAACTCATAGTGTGATCTAGTGGGGAAAAAGGTTTGGATTAGATGAACCTGGGTTCAAATCCCACACCTATTTACCTCTAAACCAGTGGTTCTCAACCTTGGCTGCACATTAGAGTCACCTGGGAATCTTTAAAATCCAGATTTCTGGGCCTCATCCTCCGGAAATTCTGTTTCTTTGTTATGGGGTGGGGCCACAACATTAGTAACAAAGAAACAGAACTTCCGGAGGATGGGGCGCACCAGAGGTTTCCGGGTTCGATTCTGGTCAAAGGTACATGCCTTGGTTGTAGGCTCCTCCCTGGCCTGGGCCCTGGTCGGGGCTCCTGCAGGAGGCAACCAATTGATGTGTTTCTCTCACATCGATGTTTCTCTTGGTCTTTCCCTCTCTCTTCCACTCTCCCTAAAAGTCAATGGAAAAATATCCTTGGGTGAGGATTAAGAGTGTAAGGATCAAATGAGAACGGATAGAAGGTATCTGCTTAATAAATAGGTTTGACTCGGTCAGGGCCACCTCATGACTTACTGCTGAGGTAAGAGGAGATAACGAATATAAAGCCCCTGGCAGAGTGTTTGGCCCAAAGCAGCCCTTTAATAAGTTTCCTTTCTCTCCCCTCCCCCACCTCCAGTCTCACCAGAATTAAGGCTAAAATCACTGACTGATCTAGACCAGTAGTTCTCAACCTTCTGGCCCTTTAAATACAGTTCCTCATGTTGTGACCCAACCATAAAATTATTTTCGTTGCTACTTCATAACTGTAATGTTGCTACTGTTATGAATCATAATATAAATATCGGATATGCAGGATGGTCTCAGGTGACCCCTGTGAAAGGGTCGTTCGACCGCCAAAGGGGTCACGACCCACAGGTTGAGAACCGCTGATCTAGAGCCACAACATTCCTGGAGACCCACGCTCAATAGGCGAGGGAGGCAAAAGGAGAGGAAAATGCCAAGCTATCCAGTTTCAAAGATGTGTTCTCGACTGAGCAAAGAGAATAATTGTAATCTATTTCCTTCTCCCTCCTGCTGTGTCAACTCGGGGTTATATAACTGAACTTCTCTGTGAGGTAAGCCTTGGGGGCCTCCAGGAGGCAGGGTTGGCAGTGACATAAATATTTCTGTGCTCTCTGCCCAGGTTCTGAGCAAACAGCACAGCCTGCAAGGAGGAAGCGGAGTGAGGAGTGAGCGCTGGCTGGAGGTCAGGAAGGAGACCCGTGTTCCAGGCCCAGACCTGCCTGGAGGGACATTAGGTGACAAGCTTCCATGGTAGAGTGACCTGGGGGGAGGGATGGCAGTGCGGGCTGGGAGCTGTGGGAACCATGGTCAGTTCTCTTGGAGGAGAGAATGAAGTCCGCTCCCCACCTTGGCCTGGCATCCGGGGCCCTTCACGCCTCTCTCCCCTCCCACCTCAGCACCCCCTTGGAATTACTGAGCTCCCTCCGGGCAGTGTTTGTCGTGTCCTCCCTGCCCTGGGCACGGGTGGTGACAGGGAAACAAAGATATGGGTTTCAGAGTTAGACACGGGCTTGAGTTCAGGCTCAGTGAAGTCACCTTGGGCTCGTGACTCAACCCCTCTGTGCCCATTTCCTCGTCTGTAAACTGGGCTTTGTGATTCCTGTCTTGTTCCTTGTTGCACAATCGAATGAGACAATAAGTGTTAATAAACGCCAAGGACTTAGCCTTGCTGTACAGAGCAGGCACATGTAAGGGTTGGCGTGCAGAAGTCACTCCGCAGTGCACGCCCGGCCCCTAGCACAGTGAGCACTAAGCAAGCTGTTTCCTTCTCCTCCAAGACCTGCCCAAAGCCTCCCTACCGACCCCCCGTCGGCCAGTGTGCTCTGAGACTCCTCACAGCACTCCACCGGCACCTCCGTTACAGTCCTTACCACGTGAAAGTGTTCTCATTAGAAGGTGGGTCTGTCTTCTATCCTGGGGGCTCTCTGGGGGGACAAGAGCTGCCTTCGTCACGGCCACCTTGGCACACTCAGAATGGGGTCTGCCACTCAGAAGGCACTTGAATGAATAAATGCATGTGTGTGTGCACAGGTACAGGCTGCATGGAAGGAATGCGCTTAGGGAATGCCCAAGGATGGGCTGGCTTGGAACACATGCTTAACTTTCTGGGCGCTGGATCCCCAAGCTCTGGGGATGGCCAACAGAGTCCCTCACTCAGTCCCATGCAAGCCCCTGGGGCAAGTCACCCCCTCCCTTGGGCTCTTATGTTGCTTGGACTTGGGCCATGATTTTTTAGTCAATCACCAGGAATAGTAGTCCTAGCAAAGGATTTTTGGCTCATGAGGAATCCGAGGGACCTGGGAACTATGGAGTGAATGTAGAAATACTGGAATTTCCAGTGCCTGGGCTGGCCGTGCACCCCACGTACAACTGTCTAGCACATGCTTAGTGGATTGGGGTGGTGTATTTTTTACTCCGTCTTGAGGCTGGCATATGCTACTGTGAAGGAACAGAAGCCGCCAGCCTTCTTCCTTGGGGACCGACTTGTTGGAAAAGGAATTAGAATTACAGAGCTTGCCAAGACCTTAGCTTTTTGCACAGTGTCTCCATCATTCTGATTCCATCAGTCGCTTCTGACTGGCTACAGAATAAAGCCCTAATTCTTTGCGTTGGCAACCAAGATCTCCCATGGACTTCTCAGTCTCATCCACCAGCACCTGTCACCTCTTCTCCCTGACCCTAGGCAGAATGAGCGAGTCCTTGTCTCCTAAACTCACCCACGCTTCCCAGTATTGGGTAGCTGGCCGCACAGTATCTGTTACTCCACATGCTGTTCTGCGGTGTGACCTGGCCATTGCCCCTCCCTCTCCCCCCCCCCCCCCCACCACAACGCACACAGGATGCAGTCTATTTTCTCCACTCCCTGCATCTAGGCGGCCCGATGACTGCTCATACCGCTAGAACATGGGAATACGGAAGTGACTGGCAGTCACACTGGAAGTGACACGGGTCTAGCCCTACAGGGGCAGCTTCTGCTTCCGCCTTGCAGAATGCTTGCTCCTGGAACCCCCCCTCTCAGAACCCAGCTGCCATGCGGCCAGAAGCCCAAGGCCCGTGGAGAGGTCCCAACCGTGCTCCTGACCAACAGCCATCGTCAGCGACCGGCCACGTGAGAGCCTTCAGATGACTGCACAGCCAGCTGAAACCACACGAGAGACCCAAACGTGAGAACCGCCCAGCTGAGCCCAGTCAACCCGTGAGAGAAAATAATTATAAACTTGTTTTAAGCCACTGAGTTCTGGAGCGGTTGGTCACACAGCAGCAGATCGTCAGCACTGGCCTTCAGTCAGGTGCTCTCTTAGTCACGTGCTCTCTTCCCAACTCTACACCAATCAAAACCTTTGTCTACGGCGAGATCCAACTGTCTCCTCCTCCCAGGTCACCTCTGATCACTTTTTTTTTTTTTAAATATTGATTTCAGAGAGGAAGGGAGAGGGAGAGAGAGATAGAAACATTAATGATGAGAGAGAATCATTGGCTGCCTTCTGCATGCCCCACACTGGGGATCAAGCCTGTAGCCTGGGCATATGGCCTGACCGGGAATGGAACCGTGACCTCCTGGTTCCTAGGTCAATGCTCAACCATTGAGCCACGCAGGCCAGGCCCCTCTGATAACTTTAATACTTGTCTGCACCAACCTAATGGCTTGGTATTGAGATCCCTGGACCTACTTTTCCTTTAAAACATTTATAAAGTTTATGCTAAATGGAAATTTTCTCTCACTTCTGAAATGGAAAGCCAATGTTACTTGCCCTCAATAGAAGGTAACAAAATAAATTTGATGACAGAGCTCAATGTCCTTAATTTTAGTTACCTCCCAAGACTGGCCCTCTCTTTGTGTTTTTTTTGCTTCTTTTTAAAATATATTGTTTATTGTTGATAGTATTACAGGTGTCTCCCATTTCCCCCTCTACCCATACAGAGAGAAAGGGAGAGAGATAGAGAGTTAGAAACATTGATGAGAGAGAAACATAGATCAGCTGCCTCTTGCACACTCCCTACTGGGTATGTGCCCGCAACCAAGGTACATGCCCTTGACTGGAATCGATTTCTTCTCGTCCCCCAACTGGTCCTCTCTTTGTTGCGAGTGTTGCCATGACACTGGTAGCCAGACTGAGTTCCAGGATCTGGGCAGTTATAGCATATCAGCCTCCGGATCCCTGGATCACAGGCCAAGGTTGTGTCCTTGAATTCAGCAGTTCTGCAGCCTGGGATTCTGCCACTGTTCTGATTCTGGCAGGCGCCAGAGGTCCCCAAGCTGGCCGGTTCTGCAGTGTTGGGGATTCTCCAGCCTTTCCAATATATACATATATTTTTTTTCTTTATTTTTTAATTTTTTTAAAATTGACTTCAGAGGAAGGAAGAGAGAGAGAGAGAGAGAGATAGATAGAAACATCAGTGATGAGAGAGAATTACTGATCGACTGCCTCCTGCACACCCTCCACGAGGGATTGAGCCCGCAACCTGGGCATGTGCCCTTGACCAGAATTGAACCCAGGACCCTTGAGTCCACAGGCTGATGCTCTATCCACTGAGCCAAACCAGCTAGGACCTTTCCAATATTTTTAAAGAATCAGGTACATAAAATCCTTTCCAACCTAAAATGCCAAGTTCTGCTTCTGTTTCTTGCACTGACCCCTGACTTAAGCACTCTGACTTGCAGGACCTCCTGGATTTGTTCCTTTCATTATTTATTTCCCTCATGAGTATTTTCAGTGTAGGTCTTTGTGGGGTTTGGGTTTTTTTTTAAATACTCACCCGAGGATCTTTTTCCATTGATTTTTAGAGAGAGTGGAAGAGAGAGGAGAAAAACAGAGAGAAACATGGATATAAGAGAAACACATCAATTGGCTGCCTCCCACACCTGGCCCGACCAGGGCCCAAGCTGGGGAGGAGCCTGAAACCGAGGTAGGTGCCCTTGACCAGAATCAAACCTGGGACCCTTTGGTCCGCAGCACAACGCTGTATCCACTGAGCCAAACCGGCTAGGACTCAATGTGGGTCTTTGTATTCCACCTTCTGCAGCTTTATTTGACTAAGAATATTTTTATTACAACCTCATGTTTGAATGACAATTTGGCTGGCTTTAAAATTCTGGATTGAAAGGGTCCTTTTCTTTCAATCCTTAATGCACTGCTTTTGACTTTTCTTCGTCAAGTGTCATTATTCACAAGTCAGTGTGACTCTCATGCCTTTGGAGGGGATGCCATTGCTCCCTGCTCGCTCTCTCTTTGCCTTTCATACGCTCAGTTTCACCCAGTAACTGTGTGTGTGGGTTTTTCCTTATTTCTAGTGTTGGCTACACCGCGAGTTCTTTCAATCTGAGCGCATTCATTTTTCTTTAATTCTGGAACATTTAATCTCCATTATTTCTTCAATTATTTCCTCTTCTCTCTTTTTAGTTTTCCTTTTGGGATACCTATACTCTCCATCTCTCTTGGTTTTGCTCATTTATTTGTTATCTTTGTCGTTTCCTGTTTCCTTTGGGAGTGTTCAGTCTGATCTGCCTCTTTAATGGGTAATTCCTCACTTGTGTTCATCCTGATGTTTATGCCATCTATTGTCTCTGATCTTAAATATTATATTTTTCACAGTTAATGTTTTCACTCGGTTCTCTCCTCTGACTTCTTTTGGTGTGTGTTTTCTTAAAAAATATTTGATTCATTTCCTTTACTTGCTAGTTTTGAGCATAATGCTTGGTTTTCTAGCTTTTTTTAAAAACTCCTCACCCGAGGATACTTGTTTTTTATTGATTTTTTTTTTTTTTAGAGAGAGAGGAAGGGGGAGAGAGAGAGAGTCAGCAAAACATTGATCTGCTGTCTCTCTTATTTGTCCTGACAGGGAATAAAACCTGAATCTTAGATATGTGCCCTGACCAGGAATTGAACCAGCAACCGTCCAGTGTACAGGATAATGCTCCAACCAACTGAGCCACCCAAATGACTTTTTTTGGGGAACATTTTATGTTTATTTCCATTTATCCTATGACTTCTGGTTTTTGCATTATTTTGTGAATTCCTCCCCTACCTCCTTCTGTATAATTATCATGCTTTGCTTTACAACCTTGGTCCATGTGGTTCCATAATTCTGTCAGATGGCATAGGTCGCTTGACTTACTGCCTTCCTTTTATAGTAGTTGTACTATCTCTAGTTATTTTGGTGGGTGAGTTCTACTATCTCTAGTTATTTTGGTGGGTGAGTTGTTCTATCTCTAGTTATTTTGGTGGGTGAGTTGTACTATCTCTAGTTATTTTGGTGGGTGCGTTGTACTATCTCTAGTTATTTTGGTGGGTGAGTTCTACTATCTCTAGTTATTTTGGTGGGTGAGTTGTCCTATCTCTAGTTATTTTGGTGGGTGAGTTGTACTATCTCTAGTTATTTTGGTGGGTGCGTTGTACTATCTCTAGTTATTTTGGTGGGTGAGTTCTACTATCTCTAGTTATTTTGGTGGGTGAGTTGTCCTATCTCTAGTTATTTTGGTGGGTGAGTTGTACTATCTCTAGTTATTTTGGTGGGTGCGTTGTACTATCTCTAGTTATTTTGGTGGGTGAGTTCTACTATCTCTAGTTATTTTGGTGGGTGAGTTGTCCTATCTCTAGTTATTTTGGTGGGTGAGTTGTACTATCTCTAGTTATTTTGGTGGGTGCGTTGTACTATCTCTAGTTATTTTGGTGGGTGAGTTGTACTATCTCTAGTTATTTTGGTGGGTGAGTTGTACTATCTCTAGTTATTTTGGTGGGTGAGTTGTACTATCTCTAATTATTTTGGTGGGTGAGTTGTACTATCTCTAATTATTTTGGTGGGTGAGTTCAAGTTCCCCTGGGTGTCCCATGTATCTGTGTTGATGTGCCCTGGGGGAGGGCTGAAGGCCTAAAAGGAGAGGAAAAAGAGGAGCCCCAGGGCAGAGAGCTGCAGACACGTCGGCCACCTCTGGCTGGCGCTCTGCCTGAATGGCGTCAGGCTGCACCTTTGAGCTCCCAGGGAGGAGCAGCCTTGGCAGGAGGTAGATTCCTCAGTGAGATTCCACAGGCTGGGGTTGGGGTGGGGATCTTGATGGCAGAGTGAATGCCTGAGGTTGCCTCTTGATCAATTAATTCCTCACTTCATCAGGGGCAGCACCTGAACCAGGTAAGCTCCCTGAAAGAACAGTTCAGGTTCGGGCTCTGGGCTCAGTCCACATCGAGAGCTTGCAGTCCCGCGGTGCTGTGCTGGGTGATGGGGAGACTGCAGGAAACAACCCTTGACCTCCTGGAGGTTATGTTCTAACAACAAACTAACAGACTCCGGTCCCAGTCCTGGCGCTGCCGCTCATCCAGCTCAGTTAGTCTTTCTGAGCCTCAGTTTCATCATCTGCAAAATGGGGATGATCATAGTATCTACCCACGGGGTTCCTGAGGCTTTCAGGGAGACAATGCAGGCCAAGTGACTCGCATAATGCCTGGCTCACCGGGACCTCTCAAAAATATTTATTATTATTATTATTATTACCGATGATATTGTTTACTGAAGATTAGGTAGAAACCGAGAACTGCTTCTATTTATTTATTTTATTTTTTAAAATATGTTTTCTATTGATTCTAGCAAGAGAGAGGTAGGGGAGGGGGAGAAACATTGATGAGAGAGAAACATCATTGATCAGCTGCCTCCTACATGCCTCCCACTGGGGATCCAGCCTGCTGTGGGAATTGAACCAGTGACCTCTTGGTACATGGGACGGCTCAGCCAACTGAGCTACAGCAGCCAGGGCCTGGGAGTTGCTTTTAAAAAATAAATGAATCCCTTTTGTCCTTGGAACCTGCCTGTTACCCTTAAGGTCTGTGGCTGGAGTGAAGGGGGCGGGGAGGCACGCAAGACAAACAAATCAAGTTCCATTTTCCTGAGAGAGCTATTAATACCACCGTCCCTTTCCCCCAGTTCTTTGCTTGTCTTTTTTTTTTTTTTTTTTTAAATTGCAAAGGGCAGTGCAGTGAGGAGTTCAGAGCTTCCCCAGCGGTGGGCGTGGGCTGGAATCCCAGCCATTTCTCCTTAGCCCTAGGCCCCGCGTCTCCACCGGGCACAGGAGGCAAAGTGCCCAGGGCTCACAAAAATGTTTTCATTTCTTTCAAAATCTGAAGAAAGAAGGAACTTTTAGGGCGAAGGAAACGTTTTCCTGTATCACTGCAGCCAATATAATTGTAAATGTCTTTTTAAGGAGGAAGGGGTCTCTGAAGGCAAAATTACCGAGGGCCCAGGGAAGCCAGAAGGCACCCGGTTAGCGTGTGACAACCAGCAAGTGGCTTATGTCTCTGAACCAGGGGCTAATACTCTTGACTTCCTGGATGCCGTGGGTGTTGAAGGGACTGAGGCATGTGCAGCATTTAGCACTGTGTGGGCACCAGCAAGCTCTCAGCAAACAGGAGTTAACCCCTCATTTCCCTCTGTGACCTGCAGGCTAAGACCTTAGGAGACCCGGAAGAGGGTAGAGCAGTGGGGGAACGAGGCATGTAACTGATTTTTATTGCACAGATGATTAAAGAGGTAACCTCAGGTGGAGGAATGGATGGAAGTTTCAAAGCAAGGCCATACTGTGCTGGGGGTGGGGGG
>NW_006352194.1:2986210-2990463 GCF_000327345.1 Myotis davidii
GGCAGTGGCAGGAAGAGCTGTCTGTGAATTCCCAGCACAGACCTCGAGGCAGGTGTCAGCCCTGAAGACGTGGAGTGAGTGAGTGAATGAGTGAATGAGTGAATGAGTGAATGAATGAATGAATGATGAGTGAATTGTGGAGGGATTTAAAAATCCTGAGGCTGTTGGTCCTAAAAGTTGGCTCAACAGGTCCCAAGACACACGTTTCTCTAAAGGAGAAGGGAAACCCGTATTTATTAAGGCAGCGGTTCTCCACCTTCCTAATGCCGAGACCCTTTCATACAGTTCCTCATGTGGTGGTGACCCCCCAACCATAAAATTACTTTCGTGGCTACTTCATAACTGTCATTTTGCTACTGTTAAGAATCGTCATGTAAATATCTGATATGCAGGATGTATTTTCATTGTTACAAATTGAACATAATTAAAGCATAGTGATTAATCACAAAAACAATATGTAATTATGTATGTGTTTTCCGATGGCCTTAGGCGACCCCTGTGAAAGGGTCGTTTGACCCCCAGGTTGAGAACCGCTGTATTAAGTGATTGCTGTGGATAGTATCCTCGCTAATAAATTCGGAAATTGAAGCTCAGAGAGGTGGTGTGGCCTGAACAAGATCCCACAGCTCCAAAGCAGAGGCCTTAAGCCCCTGCGCGTTGCCCATCCTCACTGCTGGCACCTCTGCCCAAGGCTGCCTGGAGCAAGGCTTGCTGACCCTCCAGGGTCTGCACCAATCCATGAGCAGTGCTTCTGCCACCACCCGCCACCCCTGGGGCCCCCAGCAGGCATCACAGGGTCCCGCAGCTCAGGAGAGTCCCCCCTGGCAGGAGGCCCCTCAGAGCAGGACTGGAAGCTGGCTGAAGAACAGGCCTCTCTGTCTTAGAGGCGGACACACCCTCTTCCTCAGGCCAAACTGCAGCCACCACCCCCAGGAGTTTCAAACCACAGAGGTTCCAGCTCCACAGCCACACTCTGGCCCCACCCCTCAGCTTTACCTACTCACAGCCAGGCTCATGAATCCTCAGAGACTGGCCAACTCTTTCCTTCTTTCTTCCCTTTAAATAGATTTTTAATGATTTCAGAGAGGAAGGGAGAGGAAAAATAGATAGAAACATTAATGATGAGAGAGAATCATTGATCGGCTGCCTCCTGCACGCCCCACACTGGGGCTCAAGCCCTTAACCATGTGCCCTGACCAGGAATCGAACCATGACCTCCTGGTTCATAGTTTGGCGCTCAACCACTGGGACGACTGGCCAGTTCTTGCCTTTGCTCAGTCCCCTTCCTTTCCTCCTGCCTCCTCCTGCCTCCTCCTGCCTACTTAGGCAGGATCTATGTGTCTGATAAGGAATTCACTGGGGGAAAAACAAAGAGGGATCCATCCTGCCAGACCCCAAAGCAAAGGATGGAACACCAGAGGCCAGGATGCCAAGGGCATCAGCAGGCAGATGAATGGAGACAGGGAAACAGATAGGAGCAACATTCATGGGGCTTGAAAACTGTCCAGGAGAGCTCTGACCAGGTAGCTCTGTTGGTTAGAGCGTCATCCTGATACACCAAGGTTGTGGGTTCGATCCCAGGTCAGGGCACACAGAAGGAGCAACCAATGAATGAATGCATTAATAACTGGAACAACAAATCGATGCTTTTCTCTCTCTTAAAGAAAAAGTGTAAGATGTAAGAAAACAAACTAGCAAAATAGGGAGGAGAAGGCTCTTAGATCCCCGTTTCCCCACCTTTAAATGGAGAGTGTCCTCCACTACATGGAAGGGTCTCGGTAGCTCTAACCCTCTGGGACCCTGTGTCCCAGGAGCAACGGGCTGGGTCAGCATGGACACTGCTTTCCTCCGGGGTCTCAGGGACTGATGGGGCAAGAGCAAATTATAAGCAGTTCTGAATAGTGTTACAAGCAGAACCTCCAAACCTGGCTCTTTTGAAGGGCGCCTGCCTCCTGTCACCTGTTGAGAAGTTCCCCAAAGCTCTCACCTCCACCCCAGCCCTTTGCTTCTCCCCTCAGGGAGAGGAAAACCCCACAGGCTGCCTGCCAGGAGTGCGAAGAGCTCCAGGCCCCTAACTCTGCTTAGAGTGGCTCCACCTCAAGGACACAGCTCCCTCCGGCCTGAGGCAGAAATGCCACAGCCCATGGTGGTGTGATGGCCTGCAGGAACTTTCCCAGGGCCATTCATACGAAACCCTACGGCAGATCCCCGCAGAGGCCAGCCAGTCCCTCTAGCCCAGCTTACGGTGTGCCGCCAGCCGGCTCGCTTGGCACCACACTGCCCCCTTCAGCTACCTCACCGCCAGCCAGCATGGAGACCAGCAGGCTCAAGGTGAGGAATGCCCCACCCCCATAAAGGGGTCCTGGGAGCCTCTTTCCATCTATCGGCTTCATCAGGTACTGATGGTCCTTTGCTGTCTCTTGGTGTCCCTCCCCCCTCTCCTTACCCCTGTAATCTTGGAGAGGTCTCTTAGAGGACATAAGAAAGGTACCCGATCTACCTATAGTTCCAGCTCTTTCCTCTACTCTCCTGTGGCTGGCTGCTGGGTGGGGTTCAGGATTCCAGGATTTCGTGTGCTCTTCCTACCTCTGAGCCCTGGCTGCCTATCCTTTTAGCCCTCTCGATCCCATATGAGGGGCAGCTAGGGATTCAGGATGAGTCACTCCTGGATGTGCCTCTGTGGTATGCAGATTGCTTTGAGCTGAAGGCAACTTTAGCTTTGGGCTCCAGAGAAACTGCCCCCACCCCCTACCTAGAAGAATTAGGAGCCTTGCCCAGAATAAGAGATTATCAGCGATAACCTCTTCAAACCTTCTATAGCGCAGGACCGACACATTTTATTCATTAAACATCTGCTCTTCTTATCATCCTGCAAGGACTCTGTGATGCCCTCAAGGCATCTTACCTCTTCCCTAGCTGATTCTCCTTCGCTTTCTGCCTCTGAGCCTTCAGCGTCTCTGACTCTCTCTTGCTGTGCTGTTTCACATCTATTTGATTATCAGAGCAGCCAGAAGAACCTTCAGGGAGAGGACAGGTACTTCCTCCCCCACAGGGGTGCCCAGATCGTTTCCCTGGGCTCCTGTTCACACCAGTCCGTCCACCTGGACACTGTCTTCTCTACCCATTCCCACCCGTTAGAATCTGGCCATCTCTAACTCACCGTTTGTTGACCATGTAGCAGGTGCTAAGCAGAGCCTGCATATTCATTCATCGCTCACTCATTCATTCAGCAAGTATGCAGTGAGACCCTCTAGGAGCCAGGTGCCCTATAATGGTGAGCCAAATAGACATTGGTCCCTGCCCCCAAGGAGCTATAGTCTAGAGCAGTGGTTCTCAACCTTGGCTGCACATTAGAACCACCTGGGAATCTTTTTAAAATCCTGATTTCGGGGCCCCATCCTCCGGGAAGTCTGTTTCTTTGTTATGGGGTGGGGCCACAACATTAGTAACAAAGAAACAGAATATCCGGAGGAGGAGGCCCAGAAATCAGGATTTTAGAAAGATTCCCAGGTGATTCTAAGGTGCAGCCAAGGTTGAGAACCACTGGTCTAGAGGAAATTGTAGTTTACACTGATTGAGCGCCTGCCTACTATACAGGCCCTGTCCTGAGCACTTGGTGTGGGTTGCCTGATTTAAGCTGAGAAATTGCTTCATTTAAGGAGCTCGTCAAACGGAACTATAAAGAAATGAAAGGTCCTGCCCAAGGCCCAGTTAGACCCCGCGGACCAGTGGCCAGTGGGGGTTCCCAGACTGGAGGGCTCCCTTGGACCCTTTAAACCAGCCTTGTATTTGACACACCCACCTCCTCTCACCAGTGTCTCAGACCACAGAACGGGAGTACGACCGTGTCTTCCTCTAGTGAGCGCCCCAAACCCCGCCTCCGAGCGGCCCCCAACGTGTCTGCTGAACTGGCCGCTCTGAACTAGGTTCCAACACCCTGTGGGGGTTCCTCTCAATGAACCCCAGTCTCCCTCCGGGCGGGGCCTCTGCTCCAGACCACCCATCGAGACGCCCATTTAGAGACAAACACAGGTCTCCGGGGAGGGGAGGTGGGCCGGGGTACTGCTCTCTGGAAGTCCGGTATCAGCCCCGCACGCAGGCTGCTTCTCAGGGCTATTGCGCGCGCTGGGTTGAGACTCGCACTCCGGGCACTTTTACGCTCGCCCCATCCCCATCCCCATCGCCATCCCCATCGCCAAACTGGAGATGATCAGCCACCCCCCCTACCACCCGCGGACCCCAGGCGCGTCCTC
>NW_006352194.1:2990707-2999601 GCF_000327345.1 Myotis davidii
CAGGGGGTATGGAGGCGTCTTTACAGTGTGATTGTGCTGATCTGATCGAAAGGTTGGGGGGCGCGTTGGGTTCCAGTGATCAGCAAACTCATTAGTCAACAGACCCAAATGTCAACAGTACAACGATTGAAATTTCTTCTGAGAGCCAAATTTTTTAAACTTAAACTATATAGGTAGGTAGATTGTTATTAACTTATTTGGGGTACTCCTAAGGCTTAGGAAGAGCCACACACAAGGGGCCAAAGAGCCGCATGTGGCCCGCGAGCCGCAGTTTGCCGACCAGGGGACTAGACAATCACAGTGTTACACCAGGAGGTTTGACAGCTGGCCAGTGTCAAAAACTGCCCTACAGGCTCAAGGATCTCTGATGGACACCCCCCCCCCCTCCCACCATAAGGCCTTCAATCAATATTGACAGAAAGAGGGAAGACAGTTTAGAGAGGAGAACCCCAACCCCTTTCCTTTCACCAACAGGGAAACCGAGGCTCAAAGCAGAGGCCGGTTGTCCAAAGCCACACAGCAGGTGAGCGACAGAACCAGGAGTACAGCCAGGTTTCCTCATTCTGTTTTCAACTCATTTCCAGAAAGTGCGTGGTGCTGGCGCCCGGTGCCTGTGAGATGCAGTCAGAGCCTCGCAACTTCCTCTGGAGCCGGCGGAGAACCGAGAGGCCCCTGTGCTCTCGCAGGGATCTGTCTCCAAGGGGATCTCTGTGGACCAGGCTTGCTTAGGAAGCACGATTCTGGGATTTATTTCACCCAAGACAGGAGGTGGCTCCTTGGCGCCACAGAGCGTCCCTGCCTCTGCAGGAGAGGCAGAGCTGTCCGCCGCGGGTGCCGGGAGGGAGAGGAGAGCCCAGGGATCTGACACCTATGGGCCCACTTGAGGCCGTCTTGCTGGACTGTGCAAGGGGTCCAGGGCTTGGCACTCAGGGGGTCTCAGGCTCCAATCCTGACTCCATGGCTTACCAACTGCAGGGCAGGAGCAGTTCCTTTAACCTGAGACTGAGTTTGTTTCCGTTGGATGAAAACAACATACTTACCTCCGTGTAGTTGTGGTGAGGATTTTAGAAGTGGGATAATGCTTGCAAAATGCTGGATCAATTGAATCATTATGCTAAGTAGTCAGGGCGGGGAGGGGAGGACACCCTGACACAAAGGCCCATGGCATCTCTGGGCAGGCACCCTGTGCAGGATTCCGCTGTCTTCAGCCCTGTGCCCATGGCTGCTCTACACTGTCTGCTTTCTCCCTTAACCCCAGCCAAACACGCGAAGGACGCCTGCCACGCCAGAAGAGGTTTGCACACACCTCCCGGGAGAGGCTGGGGAAGGAAACTCTCTTACCAACCTCCCCCGTAAAGAGTTGGCGAGGGTCGGATCCCCGGGCCAAGCCCAGGGAAGCAGAAGCATAAAAAGGCTCAAGCTAACCTTCACTCTCCGTTTATTCTTTACGTCCTCCTGAACGCTCCCTGAGGGCAGGGCACCCTTCAGTCCCCGAAGGGGCGTCACAGGGGTAAAGGTGAAATGGATGTCTTCTGTTACTCACAGCAACCCCCCTTCACAGCCCCGTTTATACTAATGAGGTGATGTCTGGATGGAAGCTGGTTGCCAGAACCGGGGAAGCGACTGGAAGGTTGGAACTTTCAGTGTGCCCCTCCCCCCCCCCCCCCCCCCCAACACACACACCTCATCCGGGGAAGGGAGAGGAGCTGGTCAATCGATAATGGCCGATGATGTGACTGATCATACCTACATAATGCCGGCTCCATAACACAGAAAAGGACAGGGTGTGGAGGGCTCCCCAAGTAGTGACCAAGAATACGGCTGCATGCAGGAGGGTGGCTCACCCCAACTCCCCAGGGACAGAAGCTTCTGTGCTCAGGACCCTTCTGGAATCACCCCCCCGCCCCCATGTATCTTCTTATCTGGCTGCTTATTTGTACTTTTAATATCCTTTGTAATAAACTGGCAATCTATTTTTTAAAGATTTTTTTATTGATTTTTAGAGAGAGAGAGAGAGGGAGAGGGATTGAGCCCGCAACCCTGGCATGTGCCCTGTCCACGAATCGAACCAGCATGGGATGATGCCCAACCAACTGAGCCACACCGGCCAGGGCTAAACTGGCAACCTAGTAAGTAAACAGTTCTCCTGAGTTCTGTGAGCCACTCTACTAAATTAATCAAAACCAAGGAGAGGGTCATGGTGCCGGGTCATCAGAACCACAGGTAACAACTTGGACCCTGGACTTCTGATTGGCATCTAAAGGTGTGTGAGGGGGTCAGTCCTGGGGGACTCAGCCCTCCCCCTGGGGGATCGGACACCATCTCTAGGTGGTGTGGGAGCTGAGTTACGCTGGAGTTCTCCCCCTCCCCGCACACTCGGTGACCACAAGTGTCAGTAGCAAAGCAGGGTGTTGTGAGGAGAGAAGACACAAGCGCGTGCTTTTCCACCCGGGTGTGTCAATAGGGCGCATAAACAGAACGTGGGAATGGCACGTGCAAACTCTGACGACTATGTGAAATGTATTTAAGATTTGAAGGGAATTTGGTGAATATACATAAAGTGTGGGGGTTTTCCAGGCTCTTTTTTTGTCAAGATGATAATGTTTATATAAAAGTTTCACAAGGCAATGAAAATTGCTTATGAAATTGCCCAACAAGCCATGCCTGTTTCAGATATACCATATGGAGCCTCAGACGCTGGGAGATTTAAAAATCACAGAGACACAGACACAGATTTTTCCACACAGCAAGTACAGAGGGTGTTTCTGTCCCGTGAGCAGCGGATGCTGCTGCAAACCAGCCTCTGAGCACCTGGGTCCTTAGCTCCTGGCCCGGACCGTGCCGTCTCTCACTTCTCCCCTCAAGACCGTAATCTGCTGTTTATGGCCTTTAAGATGGTTGCTGGGGGAACCAGACAAATGTCACGTAGGAATAGAATGCAATTTCAGGAAGGAGATGAAGCAGAGACTCATGAATCCAGAGAAATCCAAGTCCACATTGATTAATTTAGTACCCCACCACCACCACCACCCGCCAAAAAAAACAACAACAACAAAAAAAAAAACCAAGAGGAAACAAACATATCTAGGCCAATTGATTTTGAAATAAATTCCTTGCCTCTCAGCCAAGGGGGTGGAGAGAAGAGCAAAGGCCCCAAGAAGTCAGAGTTCTTAAATATCTACCACTCACACAGTGTGACTTCACGTGGCTGTCCCCCAGACACGTGGCACCAGAGGCGAGACCCAGAGGGGCAGGCAGCCCTTCCAGGAGCCATTGCCTGCTCTGGAGTTAACTCCCATTTTCCCTCCGGGAACATCTGCCCGATGGAGATTCGGAGAGAAGAGCGCGAAGGAGGCTGAGCCAGGCAGGTGTCTGCAACGGCAGAAAGTGACTCGATCTCCCTGGGCCTCTGTTTTCGCATCTGTCGGGTGGCAGGTTGGGCTGTTTGGTCTCTGAGGCTCTTCCATCTCCATGGAAGTCTGGTTGACATAACTTCCCGATTCACAGCCGGTCCAGGTAATTATCTGGCAACTTCCTCATTTTTATGTCACTTAAAAAGAAATATTGACTGATTTCAGAGAGGGGGGCGGGGGAGATTATCTATTGTTCCACTTATTTCATTCATTCATTCGTTAATTCTTGTATGTGCCCTGACCAGGGATCAAACCAGCAGCCTTAGCATATTGGGTCAATGCTCTAACCAACTGAGCTACCCGGCCGGGGCTTTTATGAGTCTTTTCTTCTTAAATACCACTTTAAAAACCACTATCCCTCCGAAAAATGTTGGTCCCCTTCTGAGCATTGCAGAGTAGAGACAGTTTAATTTTTCCATTTGGACCATAAACTTTTCCCAAATAACATACTTTAAGACGCCCTATTTAAATACCGAACCTGCACGTGACTTAGAGTCACACCTCCTGGATCTCAGAAGACCAGGGGGGAAGTCTGGCAAGATCTGAGATCTTCCCTATGTGCTTCAGAATTTAAATTTTTCCTCCTTCTAGGTCAGAACCATATTTTAACTTGTTTCTTGGTGATAACAGAATCTCTGATACATACATGGCTGAGTTTAACTTTGAAGTCAGTTGTTATTTTTTTAATGCAGCAAATTACTTAAACCTTTATTCTTGTATTTTCTATTCTGCATTTAAAAAATTGCTTTATCTTTAGGATATTTGCAGTGGTTTCCCAGTTTGCTGTTTTAGCCAAGAAATCCCTAGCTTGGGTGAAACCTTATCCTAAGACCATATGCACAACAAATAAAGATAAAGTGGACAGGTGAGCACAGCCCCAGGAACCTGGCAGCTGATTCCAGCCCCAGGGGGGCTGCCATCCAGATGTGAATGTGGCAACGCCTCTGGAGCCACTTACTTGTAAAGGTGAGGGGGGGGGGGTTGGGGGACGGGCAGTGTTTTGAACTGTTCTGCTGAGATCTCACAGGCGTTGGATCTCAGTCCCCACTTTCCCCTCACCCTTTCAAAAGGAGCAGCTCTGTTACCTCCCCCCCCCCCTTTTGTCTTACAATCAGTTTCACATTGGGCTTTATCTATAAGGTTTCGCTTGAACAAAGAGCAGAGTTCTATGGCTTAAAAATTGGTGCAAACCCCCACTGCACTAGATAACCTCTATGGTAGTCATTTCTAGCTTCCATATTTTGATTTGGAGATTTTTTTTTTTATCCAAGACAGGAGATAAGCCTTTAATAGGAATAAATTATTTTTAATTGAAGAGCAAACCAGGGTTAAAACCTTTTCTTAGTGAAGAACACGAATACGAGCCACGGTGGTTATTTCCAGTGAGGCACCACCTTCAACTCCTCAGGACACAGCATTCAAGTTCAACCGGAATCTCGTTAAACAAACGGAATTTCGCTTTCTGCCCTTTTTGTGTTAATACCTAAATGTACTTATTAATAATTCTACACACAAAGAACTCAATTCAGTGGCTTGATTTAAAAAACAACAACCACTAACTTCATTTTTATTAGCTTTAAAAACAAAACTTGTTACAATTAATCACAGACTCCAAAAAAATTACAGTCTGCTTCTGTCACCTTGACAGGACAAGGAATGTTTAAATGTCCTCAAAGTACAGGATAGCCCACGTTGACAAGACACAAACTACTACACACAGTGGACGGCCACTTCAAGTGCACAAAACTATGGAGCACTTATGTGTAAATTACCAGTTTTTTGAAGTACAATAGGTATTTACTAGCGTTTATAGTGCCAGCAAGGTAACGTGGCCAAAAATAGAACACCAGATTACAAACACGTTCAGACGAAATGGCAAGTTCAGCTCCCGGGTTCCAGTAAGACAGGACGGAGGAACTTTTCTTTAACTCGGAGGATATGCACAATACAGCAGAAACGAAAATCCACACTCACGGGGAACCGCTTCGGGCTGAGGAGCAGCGGGAAGAATGTATGGCACAGTAACAGGATTAGCCACCGTGATCTCTCCGCAGTCCCCAGTCTGAGTTAGGAAGATTGGGACGACACAGAAAACAACACCGAAAAACACACATTATCTGCAGTGACGGAAACCTTCCATATGACAAGAATGAACATTCAGTCAAAGCCGTGTGCTTACAGGGCGGGATTTTGTTTCAAAGGGAAATGTATGTTTACAATAGACTACTTGTTTATTTTTTCAAAATAGATTTTTATTGATTTCAGACAGGAAGGGAGAGGGAGAGATAGAAACATCAGTGAGAGCAAATCATCGATTGGCTGCCTCCTGCACATCCCCCAATGGGGATCGAGCCCACAACCTGGGCATATGCCCCGATTGGGAATCGAACTGTGACCTCCTGGTGCACAGGTCGATGCTCAACCACTGAGCACGCCAGTCGGGCCAACAGGCCCTGTGTAACTGGGCAGAGATACCCTGACTCAGACCAAGGTTATTCTTCTTAATCTTGGTGGGAAAGTTCTGTTTTGAACATGACCATTTTTGTAATTTTTTCGGTCACTGAAACTAGCAGTTGTTGCAATTTTCGGTTGTTCTGTTGCTTGAATATTTGGTAATAACAACACTCTTCAAAGTACTAACCTTTCCCCGATTCATGGTTAGAGAAACCAAAGGCAGTTGGACATGATCGGGCTGACCCACACTCCGAGGGGCGTTCAGAAAACAACTGAGCACGTATCAAACTGTGGGACAAGGTTCATAAGTCTTATTCTTTAACCCTTGTTAACTTCCTAACTGAGCTTCCACAACATGGACTCAGCTCCCCAGCCAGGAGGCAACTATTTCCCCAAGTCTTTTATTCCTTTACTAGAGGCCTTTACTAGGGTCCCCAGGCCTGGCCAGCGATCAGGGCCCATCAGGTCCCTGCTTCCCCTATCCCTTGCCCTCCAAGCCCCGCCCCCACCACCACACAGGCCCACCCCCCACCCACACCAGCTCCCACTTCCCCGCCTCCTCCTTCCCTCGCTCCCTCAGCACCCCATGGACACTGGTCGCCCGCCATGTTCCACGCCACCCCCTGGTGGTCAGTGCACGTCATAGTGAGCGACTGAACTCCAGTTCTCCCGGGAGAACTCCCGAGGTGAGACTTTACACATTAGCCTTTTATATATATAGATACCGGCACACTTACTACAGGCAACGTTTCCTTTCGTACAGGCAGACGCCAATGCAGCGGTGTGAAAAGGAGCCCAGGAGTGGGGAAGGGAGGGTGCAGCACACAGCTCTGGAGAGAAAGATCATGTCCGGCGGACGGTGAACCTGAGCGTCAAAGAACGTCATACATTTCCCATTGCTTCATGACGCCTGGGGTTTCCCCTTCGTAAGTGAAGCCATGGTCCGTAAAGTCTCTATAGGAGTATGAAGCGCAGCCAGCTGTCTGCCTTGCACAGTGTTACCAGCACTGAGAGTGTCACTGCACCGCACAGCCTTTCCTAATCACGCCGATCTCATTCGGCTCCGGAGTCACGTCTCAAGTGTGCCCCTATTTTAATGGAATCGCTACTAAAATCTGGGAAAGCCCACATCAATGTCAAAGCAAATGCTGGCTACCAAGACCACACTGTTGAAAAGTACATTCCAATACTAGGGGTACAATAACAGCAAAAACAAAATATGGAACATCCAGTTTATTAATTACAATTACTAAGTTACCGACTTCATGACCTACGATTTTTCATCGCCTTATTCATTGTATCCCATTAGGGGGAAATGCCCCTCCCCTTTGGCTTTTGTTGTTGTTGTTTTTGAATGACATGGATTCACTGCCTCTGAGTTTCTTGCGGGGACTAATGAAAGAAAAAATAGAAGGAGCGCTGGTCTGGGAGCTGGGAATGCCAACTCTAGTCCCTGCGCTGCCTTCCTGTGGGTTTTCAAGCAAGTCACACCACCCTGTTTTCTAATCTGCGTGCCGTGAGGACTGGACTATGATTCCCAAGGTCACCTTCAGCTCTGTAATTGAGATTCTGAGAAATCAAATCTCTCTCTTTTTAAAAAAATATATTTTATTGATTTTTTACAGAGAGGAAGGGAGAGAGATAGAGAGCTAGAAACATCGATGAGAGAGAAACATCGACCAGCTGCCTCCTGCACATCTCCCACTGGAGATATGCCCGCAACCCAGGTACATGCCCCTGACCGGAATCGAACCCGGGACCCTTCAGTCCGCAGGCTGACGCTCTATCCACTGAGCCAAACCGGTTTCGGCGAGAAATCAAATCTCTTAACCGTTTTTTAAAGAAATATTTTTTATCGATTTCAGAGAGGAAGGGAGAGGGAGATAGAAACATCAGTGATGAGAGAGAATCATCGGTGGGCTGCCTCCTGCACGCCCCACCCTGGGGATCAAGCCCGCAACCCTAGCATGTGCCCTGACCAGGAATCGAACCCTGACCACCTGGTTCATAGATAGATGCTCAACTATGAGCCACGCCACCTGGGCCACATCTTTTTACTTTATATCACAACATTTTTTTTTTTGGTTATTGTAGCTGTTTTATTGTCACTGATAATACTGCTTAGCCTCCATGTACACACATATAAAGATGTAAGGAAAGGAGCAGAGTTATGGAAATACTAGCCCTATCAATGATTACCAGTTATCAATGAATTCTAATCTATAGCAAAGATTTTAATAACACAGTAGATTGGATGTCAGAAAAAGTGAGCGACTTAATGGAAAAAGAAATGCCACTACAAAGCAAGAAGCTTGTGCAATAAATTAGAGCTTCCACAAAAGCGAAACCAAGGTCAAGGGGAAATCAAGTTCACGGAGCTTCACCAGAACCAGTCCTGGTCTTCGGGACCCAATGAGAATAAGAGAGACAGGCACATCAACTGGAAAAAGTGCTAGCGATGAGATTCTGAAGGCAAGGCAAAAGAAAGAAAACTGAAAAGTTTTGAAGAAAATAGAAATGAAGCAGTGAAACTGCTATAGTCTTTCTGTCTGGCTCTGGGCAGTGGCTCTGTGAAAAAAAATCTTTTTCATATGTGAAAGCTCTTGTTTAAATTGAATTTATTGGGGGTGATACTGGTTAACAAAATTGTACAGGCTTCAGGTGCACAATCCCACTGCACCTCACTCAGCACCCAGGTCAGTCTCCTTCCGTCACCATGTATCACCCCTGTACTCTCCTCCACCCGCCTCCCCACCTCATCCCTGGCAATCCCCACACTGTGGTCCATGTCTATGAAAAAGTTTGAAACTTTGTGCTTTCACTTGGGAAACAATCTGAAAAAGTATGTGAACTATACGCACATGTGTCTATGTGTGTGTGTGTGTGAAATCAGAAGGAAGCATGGCCAGGGGGATCTGGGTGGCCACCTAAGGAGGACCCCTGCCAAGTGGTTTCTGAACACGGGCCTTTCCTGTTGGTGTTGCCTGGCAGTCAGGGCCACTGACAGATGCACCGGTTGGGTTCCAT
>NW_006352194.1:3000316-3007660 GCF_000327345.1 Myotis davidii
GAGGCCACAGAGGACTGAGGCACGTGGATGAGCCTACGTCAGGCCACAGGCCCAGCCACGCTGGGGCAGGGCCTGCTCGTGCCAGCCGTGCTACCTAAATCCTTCCGTGTGACATTTCAAAATTTTATCTAATGTGTTCAGTGCTCACAGGCTGTTCCTGGTGCGCACCAGACATTCTGATGCGTGCTACTCACAGACAGGCATCTGATCTGATCCTCAAACAGCCCTATGAGGGGATCTCCATTCTTTTTTTAAATTAGAGATGTTACTTTATTTTTATTTTTTTAAAATATGTTTTTATTGATTTTTTAGAGAGAGAGGAGGGAAGGGGGAGAGAAGACAGAAACATCGATGATAGTGAAACATTGATTGGCTGCCTCCTGCACGCCCCCTACTGGGGATTAAGCCCGCAACCCGGGCATGTGCCTGATTGGTTGGTAATCAACCCTGACTTCCTAGTTCATAGGTTGATACTCAACCACGGAGCCATGCCAGCCGGGCAACCAGTATGCTTTTGAAAGGATTCCTTTCCGATTTCCTCAGGTGGGTATGCTGAGAGCCTAGGATGTGAGAGCCAACGCTCCACAGGCCCTATGGCTGTCCTTACATGCCCTCACGCACGCTTTTTCCTGACCAAAGCCTCATGTTCCTCCCTCACAGTCATCTAAATGACTGGATTCCCAGGAAGAGGTTATGATTTCTGAAGAAAACATGGCTACTATACTATCACAGTTAAGTCTAAATACCTCAATTTCAAAGAAGAAAAGATGTAGATAAACGTATTTAAAGGAACTTAAAAAAAAAAGGACACAGACTCATCGCCTGCAAAATGGTTACATGAACTGGATATAAAATAGTCAAAAGAACAGAGACCAGAAAACCTTGGATATTTT
The DNA here is from genome assembly GCF_000327345.1 of Myotis davidii. NCBI lineage: Eukaryota > Metazoa > Chordata > Mammalia > Chiroptera > Vespertilionidae > Myotis > Myotis davidii. The sequence goes on from NW_006352194.1 coordinate 3,001,210, forward strand.
TTTCCATGGAGATCCTGGTTTCATAAAGTTAAAAAGTTAATGAGCATTTAGTAGTTTTTCTTTCAGAGTTCATCTTATTGAAATATTATATTAGAAAGGATGAAAATATTAATTTCCCCATTCAGAAAAGTTAACTATATATTAAATAATTATAGATATATATATTTAATTTTAGTTTAAGATTTTGTTCAATTTATTTAATGCTCTCTCTCAAAAAAGAAAGGAGAACAAAAATTTGGGGTAATTTGCACTACTTGACTTTCGATTTGTTGTTCCACTTATTTATACATTCATTGGTTGATTCTTGTATGTGCCCTGACCAGGGATTGAACTTACAACCTTGGCATATTGGGATGGTGCTCTAACCAACTGAGCTATCTGGCCAGGCTAACACTGCTTCGATATTTTTTTCCACTAATTTTTAGAGAGAATGGAAGGAAGAGAGCGGGAGAGAGAGGGAGAGAGAGAAAGAGAAACATTGATGTGAGAGAAACATATTGATTGGTTGCCTCCTGCACCCGCCCTGACTGGGCTGGGGATCGAACTTGCAACGCAGTAAGCACCCTTGACTGGGAATCAAACCCTAGACACTATGGTGCACAGACTGATACTCTAACCATCGAGCAACACCGGCCAGGGCAACACTGCTTGACTTTTTAAAAAATTTTCAATGTTAAGGACACAATACTCTTTCTTAACTGGAAGATAGAGAATAAGAACCAAGCAAAATAATAAAACATGGATTTGGGTCACTTAGAAAATTACAGTGAATAAATATAACTAAAAGGAAATTTTAAAATACCCAACTGTTGAAAATACATACATTTCTTGGCTTGGAGGGTCCATGGTGCAATGATGGACTGCCAAATGGTGATCTGAATTTAATAAATTACTTATGGAATCACAAACCTGAACTGAATTTACACGGAGGCGTAGCAGTGGTAGATACGTACAAATAGAAGAGTTTATCACCTCAGAGTATTTCAGAGCAAGGAAAACATACAAAACTTTTTTTGCAATATAGTTAAGCCCTCAGAAATAAAGTCTACCATAAGAACATCTAAACCACAAAAACATGTTACCAAAAATGTACAGATATCACGGCCTGCATGCCTGCATTTTTCTCTTTTATAGCGGTAGCCACACTGTATTAGGCCAAACTCAGGTGCGCAACCCCTTTACATACAGACCAGGCCCTCCAGACATTTGCCGTACAAATAAAACAGCCGTGTGAGCAGAGAATCAGCAGAGCAAAGCATTTAGTTCTGAGACTTTTCTATAAAAAGATTTTTAAAGTCTGAACAGACCCCCCCTCCCCCAAATTAAAAAGATTCTTGCTTCTACGTTAGGAAGTTCAACTATCCACTCTGAAACCTAAGTGAGAAACAGTTCTATGTTAGGGGAAAATGCCTACTGTAAAAAACCTCACCAAAAAAGGAAAGTCTGACTACCGAAATGATCTCCCCATCTCCCCCTAATTCACAGAAATGGAGTAAGTGTGACTTTTCTTTCAAGATGAAAAATGCTCAAATGGACACTTTTAAAATGGTTTGTAAGAAAATCTGACCATTTCCTTTTCTAATATAAAGTCTACGAATGACACACAAATATGTACAGCACAGGAGAACCGAGCAGGTGGCTGGGAGCAGCTGGGATGCCACAGGCTAGCACACGGTCACAAGCGGCAGCCGGTGGCAGCCACCTGAGCCATAAGCAGGCCCGGCGGCCGCCACCTGAGCCATAAGCAGGCGAGCTCCCGCGACCCCCCAGCCAAAGCAGCAGCGCCCCCTCTGGGAGGGACCACACACGCGGACAGTGGTGTGCCCATCGCTTTCCTCGGATTCCAGGTCAGAGAACAGTATGCACGCGGATCTGTGCCAGTCGACTCTGATAGTCAAAGTGAATTTGGCATTTCTTCCCCAAAGTTAAAGAAAATAAAATACTAGAGAAAAATGATTTTCTATGAATTATCCTATACTTCAGGTTTCTTCACGTGCAAAAAATTTCAGGTACACGGAATAGTAATTAAGCTTTGATCAGGAGGTTTAGTTAGAAGCTGTTATACCAGTACAAAAATACCCACACTAGATTATTAAAACTGTAAGACTACTTTTAAATTCATAAAAACGGGACTGCGCTCGGCGACGCTAGTTTTAGTTTGGGGGTTCTCCATGCTACACAGAACCAGGGAAAGGAACATTCCTGGAGGGGGCCGTGTTCCTAATTGGCTACTGTTCAAAGGGGCCAAGAGGTGCTGCACGTGGGGGCCAATCCTTGCAGTGCTTCTCAGACTATCAGCCTACCCTAGACCGCCGTGTCCACGCAGGCGTGGGGAACACACTGCCTCGCATGCCCTGCTCACCTCACCTACACCCCGAGCAGCAGTGCCCCAGCAGGGGGCCCTGTTTCCACGACCAGCACCCGCGATGGCAGCCACCTCGCGCCACAATCTGGCCTCACGGGGCACAGTCGAAGGTCTGGGGCTCGCTCGGTGCAGTGCCTGGAGGTTCCGGGCGCCTGGTCTGGGTGATTTTCTGTTTGGGGTTTTTTGTTTCCTCTAGCTCTTCCGTTTCACTTTCACAGACGTGCACCACCACGCTGGGTGTCGACTCGGTTCCTGCGTGAAGTTCATATTTCTCTCCTGTGGAGGTAAACAGCAAAAAAGAAGTGCGTTGTCTCTTGACACGTCTTGTTCCACTCACATTTTAATCGCTGATTATTGGTTTTTCAATCTCTAAATCCTATGTCAGCCCAGTCGTCGTGGCTCAGCGGTTGAGCATCGACATATGAACCAAGGTCACGGTTCAATGACTAGTCAGGGCACATGCCCAGGTTGCAGGCTCGATCCCCAGTGTGGGGTGTGCAGAAGGCAGCCAATCAATGATTCTCTCTTATCACTGATGTTTCTATTTCTCTCTCCCCCCTCACTTCCTCTCTGAAATTAATAAAACATGTATTTTAAAAAATAAATCCTATGTCAGAGGACTTTATCTTGTTTTGGCATTAGAGCTTTGATACTTCAAGGTTCTTATGAAGTTTTGCTGTTTCAATGGCCCGGCCAGTGTGGCTCAGTTCGGTGGGCGTCGCCTTGTGCACTGAAAGGTTGCCTGTTCAATTCCTGGTCCCCGGCCAGTGTGGCTCAGTTGGGTGGGTGTCGCCTTGTGCACTGAAAGGTTGACTGTTCAATTCCTGGTCAGGGCACGTGCCTGGATTTCAGGCTCAATTCTTGTAAGGGGCATGCAGGAGGCAACTGATCGATGTTTTGCTCTAACATCAATGTTTCTCTCTTTCTCTCTCCCTCTCTCCCTACCACTCTGTAAAAATCAATTTAAAAAAACAACAAAAAAGCCTCAGCCAGTGTTGCTCAGTGGATAGAGCGGCAGCCTGTGGACAGAAGGGTCCCGGGTTCGATTCCATTCAAGGGCACATACTTTGGTTGCAGGCTCCTCCCTGGCCTGGGCCCTGGTCAGGGCTCGTGCAGGAGGCAGCCAATCGATGTGTTTCTCTCACATTAATATCTCTCTGTCTTTCCCTCTCCCACAACTCTCTCTAAAAATCAATGGAAAAATCCTCAGGTGAGAATTAAAGAAAGAAAGACCATGGGGTGGAAAAGGGGTAAGGATTAAAAAAAAAAAAGAAAGAAAGAAAGAAGTGAGTAAGGAACACTGAGGTCTAGGAGTTAAAATGCTAATTACTATTCTATGAACAGTTAAGTGAATCTCTTAACTTCGGAATGGTTTCGGTTTTCCCTTGGGAGACATTTGTAATGTTCCAGCCAGAACGGGCAATCTCTTTATTATAGGACCTCAGACATGATCTGGCTCTAATGTCTCAAACAAAACACAGCCATTTCCCCTCAAAATGACCCTTGTATCCCCTACGACAGACCTAACATTGTCTTAGGCGGACAACTAGTCTGAACCAGCAATGAATGGCATTGATTTCTTATGTTGTTTTAAAGGGATGAGAGAAAGAAAGAAAAGAGAAGAGAAAGGAAAATAAACAAAAAGAAGAATTGTGAAGGGATAATATGGTATTCGCCACTAATTCCTTCAAATACCAGTCAGTGGAGAAGCCGTCTGCCTGATACTCTGACGGAGCCGGGGAGAAAGCAATTGATATTCCCTAACTGAGGTGCCGGTAGAATTTGTAGAGGTAAAAACTGCAGTTAGATTTACTGAGTATCATGCAGGTATCATTTAACCCTATAACCACACTGAGAGGGAGCGGGCGTGGTCCCTATTTTATAGACGAGAAAACCGGAGGCTGAGAAGAGTGGACGCTCAGTAAACTGCTCACGATCACAGCTAGCTAATGCCAGTGAGGCCGGGCTGGTGGGACTCACCCTTCACTCTGATCAGGCTGCCACTAGGCGGCTAGAACGCAAATAGCTCAATACGGTCTTTAGTACAAAAGCGTCTTTGGAAAAAAAACAGGAAAGACAGATGTCTGTTACCTGGTCCCAGCTTGGAGACAGCACAGAGAAGGTCGTAATTTAAAAGCGGCATCGCGTCGTCCCCCTGCTGCCACCCCACGGGCGGGGACGCTGGCGGGGAGATGAGGAACTGCTTGACCGGCTGGGGTGGCTGGAGATACGATTTGTCTCGTGTTTCACGGGACACCTGGACCTGCAGGGAAGAAGATACTCAACGTTTGTGACTGGCCTATTTTCTCATTTCCAGCTTCACATTAATTACTACATCTCTTTGGAGAAAGTGAAAAGTTTCTCTTTAACCGTCTGCGTCTCCCAGTGACGGGGTCTGGGTCTGTCTGGTTCACCACTGAAGACTCGGTGCACAGAACAGAGCCCGCCTGAATCAGGTGCTCAATAGAGTAACAGTTGAATAAAAGTAAATGGGTGAATAGATGAATGAATAATGAATGGTAGTAAGCACTAAATTCCAATTTTGGAAGAGACTGGGTTATCTGTCTCCATCTCAATCAACTCCACCAAGAAATGTCCAGATGTCTTTCATTTAGATTTGCATTGGGAGTATGAGATAACAAACTTCTCTTTCTTTTTTTTTTAACTTGAAAGCTAAGACCAAGAAAAAAATACTCTGTTGAAAATAAAACAGAGCACACAGTACATCAGCCTTTATTTCACCAATTCTTCCAAGAAGACATTGGTTTCTCAGAGTCCCATCAATGAGTAGAATGAGGATAGCCAATTCTCGGTAACCTCCAAGATGCTCAAAGTCTAAGACAGCCTGTGTGTGGTACAGCCTACAGCACCTCCCTGGTCATGCCGTAGGCCAGCAGCCATTTTCAATGGGGTGTCTCATACAAATGACAGAACCCAGAAATGATTTCAGATATTTTCTCAAATTTCCCTCATAAAACCCCAGTTCAGAAAAGTGCATAGAAAAATGAATTCCTTTAACTGCTAATTTAAGCAAATAGGAGGGTAAATGCGCTTAATGCATACATTTATGTATCTGTACAATAAAGGAGACAATATTTTTACATTATTTGCTGCCTGGGACTGTTCCTTTCCAAGGCCTCGGATGGAATATGGAAAGTGGAGAACTGCTAATGTTTTTGGGTGGAGAAGAACAAGGTTAAAGAACAGTGTCCGTGGCTCTGTGAAGTACCTGTGCAAAATACAGCTTCAGCTTCTTCCCGTTGAAGTCTGATTCGTGGAGTTCTATTCGTGCTCTGGCTGCTGCTTCAGGCTTGCTGAAATTTATTCTGACTCTTTTAAAGCTTTTAAACAACTGAAACGTAACCTGCTCATCATAGATGGTGAAAAGTGCTTCAAATCTCTCCTACAAAATGAGGAGCAGCAGGGCAGAGAGAATGGAAGGAAAAAGAAAAAAGAAAACCCTTTAACAAAAGAAAATTTAAGTCATTAAACATAAGCAATGGGATAGAACTCATTATAATTTGCCTCCTTCCCCTCCCAAAAAAGCATATTTTTCTTGCAGGTATACAAGAACAGGTATCCTGTTATTCATACACTAAATTCTGCAATTGCACTTATTTGAAAAGTAATTAACTTTATTACATACTAGAGGCCCGGTGCACGAAATTCATGCACTTGGGGGGGGTGTGTCCCTCAGCCCAGCCTGCACCCTCTCCAATCTGGAACCCCTTGAGGGATGTCCAACTGCCCTGTGGGATCGGGCCTAAGCGGGCAGTCAGACATCCCTCTCACCATCCAGGACTGCTGGCTCCCAACCGCTTGCCTGCCCGCCTGCCTGATCACCTCCTAACACAGGGGTGGGCAACCTTTTTGTGAGTGTGTGCCAAAACCAGCAAAATCTATGACTCAAAATTCTTCTGCGTGCCAACCCTAATTTTTTGAGAACATGTTACGCCTACTAGATATCTCTTAAGGTGTATGTATGTGAAGAACCTTGAAGAAATAATAAAATTCATTCGAGCAACAAAAACACAGTATATGGTGATAAAAAATACATTTATTATTTAATGTATACATGTGCACTGA
>NW_006352194.1:3007682-3031082 GCF_000327345.1 Myotis davidii
GGCTATGACTGTATTGTTGTTGATCTCTCCATTAAAGTCCTCTAGAAGTTTTTTTATATATTTAGACTAGAGGCCCAGTGCATGAAATTCAGGCACAGAGGGAGGGGTATCCCTCAGCCAAGCTTGCACCTACTCCAATTGGAGACCCCCTCGGGGGATGTCCGACCAGCGGTTGGACACCCCTCTCACAATCTGGGACTGCTGGCTCCCAACCTCTCACCAGCCTGCCTGCCTGATTGCCCCTAACCGCTTCTGCCTGCCAGCCTGATTACCCCCTAACCACTCCCCTGCCAGCCTGATTGATGCCTAACTTCTCCCCTGCTGGCCTGATTGCCCCTAACAGCCCTCCACTGCTGGCCCGGTCACCCCCAACTGCCCTCCTCTGCAGGCCTGGTTGCCCCAAACTGCCCTCCCCTGCAGGTCATCTTTGACCACATGAGGACAACCATCTTGTGTGTTGGAGTGATGATCAATTTGCATACTGGTTGTGACTAATTAGCATATCTGGGCTAATTAGCATATCCCTCTCTTATTATATAGGATTGTATAGATTCAAATTATAAAATAAATGTAATGTATTATAAAATACATGTAAGGTATAAAAAAATGACAAACATGTATAATTTTAGAACAAGCATATCCCTACTGTTTTGAAGTCTCCAGTGTGACAGCTGTTTGTTCCCCCATCTTGCTCCTTTCCTCCTTCCAAGTAACCATTCCTAGAGTTTGTGCTCATCGCTCCCTTGCTTTTCTTATGGTTTTACACTTATTTATATGCCTGAAGATATGGTAATGTTGTATGTATTCTTCAATAGCTCGTTTTTCTCTACATTTTGCTTCTAAGTTCTTCCTTGTTGTTGTGTGTAACTGTAAGCCATCCTTTTTCACTGCTGTATAGTATTCCACTATGGAGCCATACCATGATTTGTCTAGTGCTGTTGGAATTAGGCAACCAATTGCATGACAGACGTGGTGCTAAGGCTGGATTCCCAATGTATTACAAGGGGAGGTGAGAGGTACCAATCAACCCTATTCTTATGTACTATACTATTTCTACATATTAATGTAATGTGGACAAATAAATAACATTATAGAGATAGTAAGGATTTAAAAATAGCATGCCAGTTCTTAAATATAAACACGTAAATATATTAAATACTAATAATTAGTAATATTTCCAGGCACTTTTCGTAGTTTCCTCAGCATCTATTTCAAAGATGGCTGGCTTTATCACTTTTAAAAACAATTAGAATTGAGATTTTGTGAAATTCCATTTAATTCTTAATCGATGCTTGGTAGATGCTTACTTTCAACATATCTTGAATACTAAGTAAATATTAAATTTCTCACATGAGCCAGTTAAGAAACATGATCACGAAACACAATGAAAGTGGAAACTAAGGAAGAATTAATGGAGCATGGTTTATGAAAGATTAGTATTTTGTAATTCTGCACATAACACAATCTTCCTTTCCCGGGGTAAAAGGACCCTGTATTTATTCCTAACTCCCCTCAACAATGAATATTTCTAGAAACAATAATAAAAGCTCTCTTGCAAACTCCACAGCTACTTGATAATCACATGCTTCTTCCTTTTTCCTTTCAAAACAAATTTTTTTTTTTTACCATTCCAGAAATACACTGTGACTGAATGTGAGAAGCAGATGACAGCAGTGGGTGATATGGGCCTCTCTCTTCTAAATTCCAACACCTGTGAGCTGGTTGAGATTTATTAAAAAACAAAGCCATGTAAGAGTTGATAAGTAAGCTTTTTAAGTTTTCTTAGCTCTTTCCCCCTCCTTCACATCCCTGTTTCCCTTGGTATAGCATAAATATGGTTTATGAAAATATGTGACTTCTAGTGTGAGGTGCTGCATAAAACACGAAAAATTAATGTGGAGGCAAAACTATTTGAGGAAAAAAAATACGAGCCCTTAGCTGACAGCTATGCCTTTCCTAGGCTGTCCCTGACCACCTGGCGGAAGCTCAGAGGAGGACGTAATCCACAGACATGGACTGCAGATTACTGTGACAAATAAGTCATGACAAATATAACTCAGTTCAGAAAGCAATGATCTTTCTCCCTGGAATTATTTTAGAAATAAATAATTCACATTGGTAAGTTTCTGAATTCTCTAATGATGAAAAATTAATACTGTCCTGTAAAAGGGTGATGGTGGCACACTTACTTCTGATAAGATAATGGATACCCCATAACATCTAAACCACTGGCCACCCTGCTTTCTCAGCGGTCACTTAGTGTAATTCAGCCTAAAAACCAACCCCTGAGGCTTTTCCTGTTACATAAAATACGTTTCCCACAAAATGCAGACCAGAAGCTGCCAGCCTCCGTAGGCGGAAGTCACCTGTATAATGATCAGCAGTAAAAATGACTACAGATAACCTGCACCTAAAATATGCAAGGACAACATGTAACCCACAACTTTCTTGGGGGTTCAAGAAGAGTACCCGTAGCTGGGCAAGAGGCTTATTAAACTCACGGAAGGAGAAGGGTGGACAAGGGCTTACGGGAAGGTCAGATACAAGGAGAAAGGACGAGGACGGCAGCGAAGGGACCTTTCTGGAACTACTCTCTGTTCCCCATCGAAGCAGAGGAGAGCTTTAATAACGCCACTGAGGAACAAATTATGAGAACAATTTGCTGTACTTTTTGCCTTGGACTAACAAAGCCTGGGGCCCCCACCGACTCCTGCACATTAAGAGGCACAATTTCATTGTGGAGAAGGAGCCATGCAGCAGGGAATGATCTCTGGCAACTTCAGGCGAGAGGTTTTCACACCCTCTGTCTTTCTGCGGACCTGAGAGGAACTCCGTCTCTCCAGCACCCAGAGGCTGCAGGCCCCTCGGTGCCAGAGGCAGTCTCTGCTCCTGCCTGGGGACCTCCTAGGATCACTGCTTGACTAAACAGCCGAAGGGACAGACCTCCCGGTCAGAAAAAAGCACCTGCTTCCAGGCCTGGTGAATTAAAAACGTGACTCTGACCATCTGAGCACAAGTTCCAGAACTAAGCCCAGAAGTGCTAGAGGGGAGCAGACACACACATCTTAAATCCTCCTATAACCTTTGGCCTATAGGCCATGTATATTGCCTTTAACACCATAAGGAAGCACAAAAATGAAAAGAAGGCATATGTACTACTATTTGTAATACTTTAAACAATAAAATAAAATTTAAAAATAAATAAAAAAATAAAAATTTAAAAAATGAGTTAAAATTTAAAAAAAACTGCCTATTCAATATTTATTTTTCTCTGTTTTAATGGTTACCATGTTTATAAATATACTACTGGCCTGGTGCATGGATTTGTGCACATTGAAAGGAAATTACTTAGAAGAAATATTTTAATATCACTATTTACACTTTCTCCATAATAGAAGTGTCAGAGATGAAAAAAAACTAGTAAAATGTATATGAAAATACTATATAAATTGATTAATAAATAAATAACAAGATATAACAAAAAAGATATAACAACAAAGATGATATAAAAACAACATTGATAAAAACAATGATTGATAAATTGATTAAACTTATTCTAATATCTCCCTGTACATCACATTAAGAGTAAAAACACTTTCAGCGTGCTTGACTAATTTCCCTTGTGATGAAGTATTTACAACTTTAACGTCACATGCTCTTTGACCTCGAGAGAAGGCAACATATAACTGACCACGTCCGAAAATGGGTTCAGTGAGGACTCTTCCTACTCTGTCTAGAGTTTGTCCTTGTGATTTATTAACAGTCTTCGTAATGCTGGCATCACGGGAAACTGTCTTCGAATTAATTTAAATGGGAGGCCAGTGTCAGACGGGGACAAATTAATTCTTGGAATCAGAACCTCTCCTTCAGCAGATCCTGTTAATACTCCAGCTTCGATTATGTTAGGTTGCCAACTTTTGGTAATAAATCTAGTACCCTTACAAAGACGCCATTTACTATTAAGATTTCTCAGTAGCATGATGATTGCACCCACTTTCAATTTTAATTTATGACATGGCATTTCTGGAGGCAGGCACGCAGGGCGGCCGGGCCCACCTGGGAGCGGGCCCAGCCTTGCCACATGCCTGCTGCCCCAGTGGGGCTGAGGGGATTGGGCACCACCATCTTGTGGCTGTGGGCACCACCACCTTTGAGGGTGAGGCAGTCAATTAGCATATTCCCTCCTTATTGGCTGTGGGCACCGCCATCTTTGCGACGGCGTGAGGGTCAATTAGCAGATTACCTCTTTATTAGATAGGACTAGTAGGTCACTATTCACCCTTTCTCTATAACTACAAAAACAACAAAATTCATGATCGACAATGACAGATCGAAACAGTGCGTGTGACTGGCGCCAGTGAGAGCTTTCTATGTATCGCATGCGCGAGTCAATGTTTATTTTTAGATTGCTAGTGCGCATCATATGCATCATATGTACTGGCCGGTTGGTCAGACAGACGGTTGGTCACTTAGCCTTTTATATATACAGATAGATACTCTGCCTTATTGGAACATAAATTCTTCAAGGACTATCATCCCCCCACCCCCCAGACCTGAAATATACCCTATACCATCTACAAGGAGGTGGTCAAACCAATGAGAAATCATTTTTGGTGGGAACAAACTAGAGACTGGTATGAGCGTGGGGATGAAAATATTCCTCATTGGAGTTTTGGTTACATGAGCAGATACTGTCAAAATGCACCAAAGTGCATACTTAAGATGCATACATTTTATTGTGAGTTTTGCCAAATTAGTTTTTAAAAAAGTATAAGGGAAAACAAGAGAAGATATGGGGTGAGGTGGCCACACCAGCTGCAAAGACAGAGGGAGCGCCTGGCCTCAGCACTGCTGTGCAGCCTGTGGAGGCCAGAGCCCCACATGTGGCAACCACAGATCTGGCTGAGAGCAGAGGAAGGTGGCTTCGATCATCTATTTTCCATCTTCAGTTAGGACAAACACACTGCTAGTAGTAACTGCTATAGGATAACAATTGCTAGTAATAATTCCGGTTATAAAAATGTCTCCCTTTTCTCCTATGACTGCTTGCAGGGCAGATGTGTGCACAATGCAGAAGTCATTTTTAAGCCGTTTGGGGCCAATTGCTGGCCTCAAAACACTTCAACAGCCCAGCCTGCCACTTAAGGAGGGGAATGCGCTCTGCAACCGCAGCTACCACCCAATTACATTAATAGCTAAGCTGCGTGGGCAGCAGACAGGGTGTCTACCAGAGGAGTCTCTACAGAGCCCGTCTCTGTCTCCCCCTCCCTCCCTCTCTCAGATCCAAAGGAACGGCACTCAATCAATGATGCTCAAGCCCTGCAGGCCACCTGCAGCCCACGGGTCAGCAAGAGCACCTGTCCGTTGGTATTCTGGGGCATCACTGGGAGAGCACAATCTTCAAACCATAGCTGTGAGGACGAATGAGAGGCCAGATCTAGACCATCCCCCACTAGAAGCAAGGCTCTCCCAACTTTGGCTTAAAGGTGTTTTTGGTTGTTTACTGAAAAGCGCAGAGAAGACAGATGACAAAGCCCCTGGAGGAAAGTGCGGATGAAACAGAACAGGGGAGAGAGCATTCTGCCTCCTGGGCAAGGCGCCCCCTCTCTGAGCTGGCTGGTGGGCATCTCGAAGAGGCAGTCAGGTTACAGGCGGGCAAATTACCTCATCCAGACTCAAGATGGCTCACCAAACAGGCTTGCAAACTCATCCAGGCAGTTGGACTCAAACATACAGGTTTTAAAAAATATATATTTTTTAATTGATTTCAAACAGAAAGGGATAGGGAGAGAGAGACAGAAACATCAATGATGAGAAAGACTCATTGAGTGGCTGCCTCCTGCACCCACCCTACGGGGGATTGAGCCTGCAACCTTGACCAGAATTGAACTTGGGGCTCTTGAGTCCACAGACCGACACTATCCACTGAACCAAACTGGCTAGGGCTCAAACATACAGTTTTGATCTAAGATGAGAAAAAGCACACACGTGGGTTCTTCCTCTGAAAACCATGTACAGGAAAAGGAAAGAGTTTCAGTTCCCAGCACTCAGGTTTCCGTTGTCCAAGTCAGTACCATCTATCAATGCCGGCTGCCCAGCGGGCTGTGCGTCCACGCTCCAGGATGAGTACCTGAACCTTCACTTCCCCTTCTTGTTCTCCTTGTCCATGAGGAGGAAAGATTAGGGAAGCCCCTTTTCCCTGATCTTGAACTTCACGTCCAGCCTCAGGACGGTGCGTGCCAGCCTGTAGATGCTCCACTGGCCCAGACAATGTGGCCAACGTGGTGGTTTTTTCTGTGACGCTGGGGACACAGCACTCACACCGATGAACATACTAAATCAGTGATGGCGAACCTTTTGAGCTCGGCGTGTCAGCATTTTGAAAAACCCTAACTTAACTCTGGTGCCGTGTCACATATAGAAATTTTTTGATATTTGCAACCATAGTAAAACAAAGACTTATATTTTTGATATTTATTTTATATATTTAAATGCCATTTAACAAAGAAAAATCAACCAAAAAAAATGAGTTCGCGTGTTGCCTCTGACATGCGTGTCATAGGTTCGCCATCACTGGACTAAACCCTCCTCCACACCTGAGAGAGGATGCGGAGGACACTGCCCATCCTTGAGAACGGGAAGCTCCCTGCTCTTCGGCTATGAGCATGGACAAAAGACTCCTTTCTGCATCCAGTAACAGAACGTTCACGTCCTCGTTCTGAAACCACAAAGGAAAGACCTCAGGAGCAAACCGCAACCTGGACAGGTAACTTCAGGAAGGTCTTCTGGCTTCTACCAGGCATGTACCTTCTCCAGTCACAGGACTCTGGGGCTAGGCTGTCTGAGGCTGGCTCCTGGCTCTATTATACAGCCGTGACCTTGGGCAAGCTGTACCTACAGTTTCTTCACCTGCTGATGCGGGTAATAAAAGCACCCAGTTCATTGGGTTACTGCTGAGGACAGGAAGAGTGAACACTTAAAGCTCTCAGAACAGTAAGTTGGGAGCACGAATGCTATTATGAACAGATACAGGGTAGAGCTGCTGCAATAGTCCACTTGCTATTTGTGGTAACAAAAACAGGCGCTCTTCTGCATGGTGTGGACTCCCCTGGCAGGAGGTGAATGCACGGGGATGACACCACATGAACTAGACAGCAGGTACCATGGGGGCTGCCAATAGAGGCATCCCCCTGCTGGAGCAGTCGGGTGGGAGACGTGCCCTCCCAGGAGACTCGCACTCAGTGGGTGATACTGTGCACCTCTGATTAATGAGATCAGGGTCTATCTTCCCAGGACTCTTCAGAACTTGACCTCTGAACCCTGGCCCTTGAAAGCTTCTCTGTTATGACACTGTTGACACTCTGCTATGAACTTGGGACTTGAATTGAGGGAGAAGATAGCAGGGATTTTTTTGGTAGTAGTTATATTCAAATTCCACACATTGAAAGAATATAGTTTTCACTTCAGTGGCTTTTAAACTTATTAATTTTGCTCTTTTGTTTTGTTAGCTGTTTATTATTATTATTATTTAATTTTTAAATTGATCTTAGAAAGAGAGGAAGGAAGAGGGAGAGGAACAAAGATGTGAGAAACATCGATTGGTTGCCTCTCATATGCACCCCAACTGGGGGTCAAATTCGAAACCTGGGCATGTACCCTGACCGGGAATCGAACCAGTGACCTTTTGGTGCATGGGACAACACTCAACCGAGCCACACCGGCCAGGGCTTGTTTGCTATTTATTAAAATCAACTGTGCTGGTTGAGTGTTAACCTATGAAGCAGGAGGTCATGGTTTGGTTCCCAGTCAAGGCACATGCCCAGGTTGTGGGCTCGATCCCATGTGGGGTGTGCAGGAGGCAGCCAATCAATGACTCTCTCATTGTTGATATTTCTCTCTCTCTCTCTCTCTTCCTCTCTGAAATAAAAATATATTTTAAAAAATAAAATCAACTGTTTGATGAGGGCACTGAAAATGCTTTGCTCTTCCTGTATTCATGGTGCCAAGCTGGCTAAGGAGAATGATAAGCCACCTAAAGCAGATGGAAATGGCTGATAGGAAGTTTTTAATTAAAGCACACAGGAAAATGTGGAGCAGCAAGACGGAATTCTCCACTGAGGTCAGTTATGCACAAAGATCAAAACATGTTTGCTTCTTGGTCTTGCCCATGTGCTCAGTGATGGCAGTAATCTGAAGATTCCATTTCTTTGGTCTCCATGCAGATCTGTCTTGGATTCTTTCTCACTGTTCATCCATTCACTCATTCGTGCAGGTCCGGCACTATCCCAGGTGCTGAGAAACACATGCTGATTGTGCACTGCATTCCAGGGTAGAAGTTTGTCTTCTTCTTAGTGGTGTTTCCTTCATGAACATTAGAGGATGAAGGTGATATTTCAATTAGGGACCCACCTTTCCAAAGACATGTAGATTTGAGAAAATGCCAGAAACAACCCTGGAAACTTAAACGTATTATTATTTTTAAAAAATGCTTGTGTGCTTTTATTTTATGTTTTTGGTTAACCCTCACCCTTGACTTTTAGAGAGAGTGGAAGGAAGGGGGTGACAGAGAAACAGTGATGTAAGAGAGACACATCGATTGGTTGTCTCCCGCATGCGCCCTGATCAGGGCCTGGATTGAGCGTGCCACTGAGGTATATGCCCATGAACGGAATTGAACCTGGGACTCTTCAGTTCACGGGATGACACTCTATCACTGAGCCAAACTGGTTAGGGCTAAATGTACTACTTGTTCTTTTAAGAAGAATAAGGCATACTTCCTCCTCCTGAACATTCAGTCCACAAGCCTTTAGGTGAGGCCAAGTAAGGCAAGTGTGTCCATGCTGATGGGAAGTGGAGAGTTGCAGTGGCCCGGAGCAGTCCATGTGGGGTAAGGAAGGGGTCATCTGGCATGGGGTGCTGGAGCACAGGCGGGGTGAGGCGGGTGTCCACATGCTAGATCATATGGTAGTCCTATGCTTAAATTCTGTTTAAAAAATATTTTAAACATGTTTTTATTGATTTTAGGGGAGGGGGAGACAGGGAGGGAGGGAGAGAAAGAGAGAGAGAGAGAAACATCAATGAGAGAATCATCGATCGGTTGCCTCTTTATACTCAACCTGGCCAGGGACCAAACCTCCAACCTGGGTATGGGCCCTGACTGGGAATTGAACCAGCAACCTTTTGGAGCACAGGATGATGCTTAACCGACTGAGCCAACCAGCCTGGGTGATGCTCACATTCTTTAAGAAACCGCCACGCTTTTCCACAGCAGCTGCACCATTTTGCATTCCCACCAGCAGTGCATAAGGGTTCCAATTTCTCCACGTCCTTGCCAACACTTTTCTGTCTTTATAATGTTTTATAATAGCCCTCCTAATGGGTGTGAAGTAGTTATCTCATTGTGATTCTGATTTGTATTTCCCTAATTATTAGTGATGTTGAACATATTTTCATGTACTTATTGGTGATTTATGCATTTTCTTTGGAGAAATGTCTATTTAAGTCCTTTGCCCATTATTCAGTTGGGTTGTTTTTTGTTGTTGTTGAGTTTTAGGAGCTCTTTCATATACTCTGGATATTAATCCCTTACCAGACATACGATTTGAAAATGTTTTCTCTCATTTTGTAGGTTGCCTTTTCACTTAATAGTAACCTTTGATGCACACATTTTTATTTTTATATTTTTAGAGAGGGAGAGGGATAGAGAGGTAGAAACATTGATTAGAGAGAAACGTCATCAATCAGCTGACTCCTACATACACCCCCGTGGGGACTGAGCCCGAAACCTGGGCACGTGCCTTGACTGGGAATCAAACCAGTGACCTCTTGGTTCATAGGTCGACATTCAACCACTGAGCCACACCAGCAAGGTGTGATGCACACATTTTTAAAAAAAATGTATCTTTATTGTTGAAAGTATTACGGATGATGATGCACACATGTTTTATTGTGATGAAGTCCTATTTACTTTTTCTATTGTTGCCCGAGCTTTTGGTGTCATATCCAAGAAATTATGCCAAATTCAATGTCAAAAAGCTCTTCTCCTGTGCTTCTTCTAAGAATTTTACCTCTTACATTTAGGTCTTTGATCCACTTTGAATTAATTTTTGTATATAGTACAAGGTAAGGGTCCAACTTTATTCTTTTGCATGTAAATATCTAGTTTTCCCAGCACCACTTGTTGAAAAGATTGCTCTTTTCCTACTGAATGGTCTTGGCAACATCATTAAAAATCATTTGACAATATACACAAGGGTTCATTTATTGGGACTCTATTCTATTTTATTCCATTGGTCAATTTATCTGTCTTTTTTTTTTTTAATCCTCACCTGAGAATATTTTTCCCTTTGATTTTCAGAGGGAAAAGGAGGGGGGGGGGGAAAGGAGGAAAAGGCGGGGGGGGGGGAGAGGAAGAGAGAGAAACATCGATATGATTGGTTGCCTCCTACATGCATCCTGACCAGGGCTAGGGATTGAACCTGCAACCCAGGTACATGCCCTTGACCAGAATCTAACCCAAAACTCTTTGGTGGGTAGGCCAATGCTCTAACCACTGAACAATGCAGGCCAGGGCAATATGTCTGTCTTAATGCCAGTACCTCACTGGTTTATTTTTTATTTTTATTAAGATATAATTGGCATATAAGTACCATACTGTTTTGACCTCTGTCTCTTTGCACTAAGTTTTTTTAAAAATATATGTTTTATTGATTTCTCACAGAGAGGCAGGGAAAGGGATAGAGAGTTAGAAACATCGATGAGAGAGAAATATCAATCAGCTGCCTCCTACACACTCCCCACTGGGGATGTGCCCGCAACCAAGGGACATGCCCTTGACCGGAATCGAACCCAGGACCCTTGAGTCCATGGGCCAACGCTCCATCCGCTGAGCCCAACTGATTAGGGCTTGCACTAAGTTTTGAAATCGGGACGTGTGAGCCCTCCAACTTTGTTCTTTTTCAAGATTGTTTTGGCTAGTTGGGGGTCTCTTGAGATTCCTTATGAATTTTTTAAAATATATTTTATTGATTTTTTTTACAGAGAGGAAGGAAGAGGGATAGAGAGTCAGAAACATCGATGAGAGAGAAACATCGATCAGCTGCCTCCTGCACACTCCCCACTGGGAGCGTGCCTACAACCAAGGTACATGCCCTTGACCGGAATCGAACCTGGGACCCTTCAGTCCGCAGGCCGACGCTCTATCCACTGAGCCAAACTGGTTAGGCTCCATATGAATTTTAGAATGAGTTACTCTATTTCTGCAAGAAATGTCATTGGGATTTTGATAGGAATTGCATTGAATTTGTAGGTTGCTTTTGGTGGTACTGACATCTGAACAATATTAAATCGTCCAGCTCATGGACATAGTATGGTTTTCCATTTATTTATAGCCAGAATAGCACTACAAATTCAATTAAACAAGTATTTACTGAAATCTTATTACATCCAAGGCCCTATCAAAAATACAGTTCACTAAACAGAAACATTCTTCCTCTAAATCCCTTTTTCAATTCCCAAATTTAAAACAAATTACTTTCTCATACAAGGACTTACTTCTTCTGGATTGAAGGTTGTGTCAGAAAACATGCACTTGATTTAGCCTAAACACCAGAGAATCAGTGTATCCAGTTAACTTCCAAAGACCATTTAACTTTTCTTACATAACAATCTTCTTCAAATGGAGGGTGAAGAACCAAATGCTTGATAGAAAGATTTATATTGTACATATAATTATACAGACCACAAAGGAATTTGGGCCAGTGTATCTGAGCTCATAATTTCAGATGAAATCTCTGATGCATTACCTAACCTCACTCAGCTGATACTTCTGTTTCTTCATCACAGCACTAATCCTCAATGACCATCTTATGGGATCCATTCATTCAATAAACATTTAATAGATGCTGCCGAGTACTGAGAACTGCATTAGATGCTAAGTGGCACTGATCCAAAAGCAGGACCAAGAGAGCAAGTAGAGACGTTTTCATATACCCCAACCACCATCATTAGAAAACAACTCTGAAATATAGCCAGAGGAAAAAAATATTTTAGAATATAATAGAAGTAATCCTGTTATTTGCAGATTTTTAATATTTCCTACAACTTTTGTAATATCATACTGTTAGTGCAGTTTTGGTAATCTATAATAATAAAAGCATAATATGCAAATCGACTAAACAGCCGAGCAGCAGAACGACCGTCTGGACGATGCTGCGGCTGCGAGGGCTGAGGTAGCTGCCAGGGCTGCAAAGGCCTACTCTTGCACAAATTTTGTTCATCGGGCCTCTAGTATTATTATACTTAAAATCCTTTTTTTCTTGAAATATTAATGTTTATTGCACGTAACATTATTTAAAGTTGGTTTTCTTGAGATATTAAGGTGTACTGCATGTAACATTATATTTAAGATCATCTTTCTTGAAATATTAAAAAACAAAATAAAAATAAAGTGAGTTATAGGAGATACATATCCTATATAATAAAAGGCTAATATGCAAATTGACCAAACGGTGAAATGACCGGTTGCTATTACATGCACTGACCACCGGGGGGGGGGGCAAATGCTCAATGCAGGAGCTGCCGCTTGGTGGTCAGTGAGCTCCCATAGCGAGAGTACCACAGAGCCAGAAGCTAGGCTCATGGCTGGCGAGCTCAGCGGCAGCGCTAAGGACCCCTGAGGGGTCCCAGACTGCAAGAGGGTGCAGGCCAGGCTGATGGACCCCTCCTCCCCCAGAGCATGAATGTCGTGCACCGGGCCTCTAGTATATAATATATATGATAGATGTACATATATATCACACATACATATGCATATATATCATGTATACTAATCCACGATAATTTCTATGTTTGAAAATATTTTTTTCAGTCTGTGATCTGCCTTGTAACTTTATATGTTGTTTATTATTAAACAGAACCTTAAAACTAGAAAAAAAGAAAAAAAGAACACTCAGATCAAATGTCCCATGGTGAGCGGATCAGTAGAGACATTTTAGGGCAGTACTTTGCGAAGGGACTATAATCCAAAAGCCATATGCATTTTTTAATAAAGTTAGTCCCCATCAACAACATTGCTTTGCATTAACATTTACTGAGTCCCCTCAGACACACAGACCTAAAAGAGAGGAAACAGTCCTAGTTCTTACATTATAAAAACCTAAGTTGTATTTTTAAAATTTATTTATTGATTTGAGAGAGAGAGGAAAGTTGTGAAAGAGAGAGAGAGACATTGATTTATTGTTACACTTATTTATGTATTCATTGGTTGATTCTTGTATGTGCCCTGACCAGGGATCGAACTTGCAACATTGGTGTATCAGGGCCATCCTCTAACCAGTTGAGCTATCTGGCCAGGCCTCTATGAGTTTATTTGACCTCAAATTCGAAATTGCCCAAGTAGCAAAATCTAAAGTGCTCCAACAAATAAACAAAGTTAATGTAATTATATGAAAATCTAGAGTTCTTAGGAAGTATGAGAAAATTAGGATTGGATTATTTCAAAATTTCTATATTATGACTGAACATGGGAAAGAAAACAGCATTTGTAAATGAAAACAAACCCAAAAGATAAAAAATTGGCGGCTGTATTCCCGCTCTTGTTCCACTTTTGGGTCTGCAGCATCTCCAGGCGGGTTTGCTGGCCCGGCATCCTCTCTCCTAACTGGCTCCCTGCTGCAGGCTCTCCTTCCCCCACGCTGCCCCACATGCTGTCAGGTGAGCTTCCCAACGTGTAATTCTGATCGTCACTCCGTTGCTCAGGCTGTTTACCACAGAAGGGCCAGGTCCTGAGCTTTGCAGGGCGCCCCACACTCACTTTCCTGCCCGATTTCTCTTTTTAAAGAAAATAAATTCTCACCTGGCCAGTGTGGCTCAGTGGTTGAGTGTCAACCTATGAACCAGGAAGTCATGGATGGCTTCCCCATCAAGGCACATGTGGGCTCGATCCCCAATATGGGGCATGCAGGAGGTAGCCGATCAATGATTCTCTCTCATCACTGATGTTTCTACCTCTCTCCCTTCTCTCTTCCTCTCCAAAATCAATAAAATATATCTTTAAAATAAATAAATTTTCTTTTAAAAATTGTTTATTAATTTTAGAGAGAGAAAAGTTTGATTTGTTGTTCCACTTATTTATGCATTCACTCGTTGATTCTTGTATGTGCTCTGAACAGGGATCAAACCTGCCACCTTGGCGAATCAGGACAATGCTCGAACCACCTGAGCTACCCAGCCAGGGCCCTGGCCAGATTTCTCTTGCCTTTGGCTACATCTCACCGATGCACTAGCCACACGGAACTGCTTACTACTCGCTGAAGTGGTTGGTCCACAGTCTTCACGAATCAGCTCTTTCGTTCATTTTCTTCCCTCTGGTCAGAATTCCCCTTCCTTTCCTCACTAACTTCCTAGCCGACTCTGACAGCTCTACCCCAACGTCATCTCCCCATAAGAACTTTTATGCCAACTGGTTGTCATCCTCTCACCAATGTACTTTCAAGTGTCTCTAAAGGCACTGGTATTCCATCGTACATCAAACGACTTCTCTTCACTGTAGGACTGTCAGCTGTCTCAGGCAGAAGCGGTTTCAGTTCCTGCTCTGTGCCCTGAGGCGACTGGCACGGTGCTTTACACAGTGGAGGCGCTCAAGTACGTACTGAGTCAAACTATATGGAGTTCTGCTCCAGGGAAGTCACTGGGAGGAAAATACGTTGAGTCACAGACACAAACTGAGAGGTCTGCTGATAGCACTGTGAGAGGAAGTCTCAAAACATGCCAAATTTGTAGCAATGGGAGAAATATTTTACTTCGGCAGGACTAAGACCTATAGGCTTTTGTGAGGTCATGACAGAAAAATAAACACACAAAACCTCTCTCTTTCCAGATAAATAATAAATGAACTAAAGGAAAGCAGACTTTAAAAAAATAACCATTTTGCCCAAGTCAAACTGTAGAAAGTAAAACAAGAAATATTAACAACTGGAGGCCTGGTGCACGAAATTTGTGCACAAGTGGGGTCCCTAGACCTGGTCAGCGGTCAAGGCTGACTGGGGCCAGGCTGATCGGGGCCAGGCCAACTGGGACCTGAAGGCCCTGGCAGGGTCGGGAGAGGAGGCGACAGTCGTTGGGCCGGGCGCGGAAGGAATGGGCGCTGGACACCAACACTGCTTTTGGTGCCTGACCACCGCGCGGTTCCCCGCCCCCCCGCCCCCTTCTCTCGCCACCACACCGTCACTGGGGCCTGCCGGCCAGGGGGAGGTTGGCCACCAGCCCCACTGCCACCCACCCGATTCCCCGGCCTGGCCCTCATCAGGTGATTGGGGCCTGCATCTGGGGGGAGGGACTGTGGGAGGTTGCAGGCCAGAGGAGGTTGGCTCCAGGAGCGCACTGACCACCGGGGGCAGCTCCTGCGTTGAGCGTCTGCCCCCTGGTGGTCAGTGCATGTCATAGCAACTGGTTGTTCCGGTCATTCGGTCATAACGGTCACTTAGGCTTTTATATATATATAGATTCTATTACAATGAAATCACACATAGTCCTAATTATTTAATCAGCCCCAGAAAAGAACTTTTTGTGAATTTATTCCCAATAGGAAGCCACACTAAAAATCAGTAGCTTTTTCTTAACTACAGGCTCCAGAAGTGGGTGAATGAATGAATAAATGCACTTAATAAAACCTGATTCACTATAAACCAGTGGTTCCCAAAATATTTGTGGGGAAGGAAATATGTCCTCTCTATTGCAGACTGACACTTACAAGATTACTATAAATAAAATGAAAAGAAAAAAAAAAACACTATAAAAATGCGGCAGCAAATGTATAAAGGTTGATGCATCTTTTCCATACTTGTCATGGACCAGTAACAGATTCTGCAAACGGCAGCCATCTGCTCTGTTCCCCCCAGTCCACATACGTCAACACACTACCAATGCAGGGAAAGGCAGGACGTGCGCCTACCTTCTGCTCTTGCACCTCAAACACTGCTTCATGGACACTGCAGGCAAAAAGGGAGGTGGGCAGATCACTTAAATCCATCATCTCTTCCAAGTCATCTTCATTTTCACCAAAAACCATCTCTTCTTCCTCTTCTTGGTCACTGGTACAGAGGACTGGCTGGCTCTCATCCCAAGATTTCATGGTGTCCCTCAGCATTTTCCCCTAAAAGCAGGTCTTCTCTGTTTCGAAAGTTCTAAGATGCCTACCAGGCATCTACTGTCAAAGAAAGAGAACAACAGAGGTTAAGATTTTGAGCAAACCATGTTCCCATCAATTCTCAAGACAGCAATTCATCAAGGGAAACGGTTTTATTCACTAAAGATAAGTCAGCATTTAAATCAGCTCATTAGTCTTCACAAATGAATTCTATATACATTAATTTGATTTGCTTAGCATATTTTGTGTAATATAGTTCACTGGCAATGATACAATACCAAAAAAAAAAACCCCAAAAAACTGAAAAAGTTTTCTAGTGAAATCGAGGGGGAAAAAGATAACAGAAAATGAGATACCATCAATATGTACGCTAGTGTACAAGCCGCGGGAAGGAAAATGTGAACCAGAACTGCCTTCACATATTTGTTGTGGGTTTTAGGTCTACAACATGGAAACTGCACAGCAGAACGAAACCCACACTGATTCACGCACCATCTGCAGCCTGAAATGTGGTCAGCGAGGACCTGATGTTACCTCTGTTAACCGACTTGTTCTTTTGGGATATACTCCCAAAGAATTAAGTTACAGAACTGAAAGTTCTATATGAAGTCAGTCCTTGTTAATATTAGAAATATTTACAGTAGGTAACATCTGTCATAGACAACAATCAAAACGATGTCCTTTTTCTGAACATTTAAAAAAGCAAGAATTTTAACCCCAAAGCATGGAGCTGACCGAGTCCCTCTGCTCACCAGGGGGAGAGAGCCTGTCCTGTTCATGTGCATGTCCGTCTCCTCCAACGAACTGCACCCCACACCCACCCAGCAGAGTGCCTTCACCCTAACACAGTGGTTCTCAACCCTGGCTGCACAGTAGAATCATCTGGGAATCTTTTAAAAATCGTTTTCTGGGCCTCATCCTCTGGAAATTCTGTTTCTTTGTTCTGGGGTGGGGGCCACATTTGTAACAAAGAAACAGAATTTCTGGAGGATGAGGCCCAGAAATCAGGATTTTAAAAAGATTCCCAGGTGATTCTAATGTGCAGCCAAGGTTGAGAACCAGTGCAGTAACACATCTGAAGATGCTGATACAGAATTCAAGAAATTTCAAGCACAGAAAAGTTAAGGGATCATGATTACTACTACCTCAATAATACTCAGTTTAGTGTCCCTCTTATTTCAAAGAACATAAGGCTGCAAACATATGGCTTATATTAGAGCACACTACAGGACGTTAATTATAGGACAGAAACAGTGGTCTTGTTGTTATTCTACTACATCAAACAGGAAAGACTAATTTTTAAAGGTAAAATCTTTCCTCCCTTGAAGAAACATTTTCTGAATGCCTACTGTGCGCAGGGATCCTTAGGGACAGTAGGTACGTAAGACCTGGCTCCTTTCCTCAAGGGGCCCTCGCAGAGCAGGAAAAAAAAAAGGAATGTCTTCAACAACACAGACCATCCTGAAGGCCCGTGTCCTTCAGCCGGTTCCTATACTTCCCATTTCTCCTTCTCCATCGGTCCCTTTTCCTCGGCAAATACACCTGTTCAAGACTCCCGTCCCCACCCAGCCTGTAGTGAAGTAAACCCTTTCAGAGTGGACCTTCCTGTCCGTCAGTCTACCTCTCTCAGTCTGTCCTTCCGATTTCCTACCAACTTCCTGGAAACAGTCACGTCTTTGCTGTGTTCACGTCCTCAACTCCAGCCCCTCCTGAATTCAGGGTGGCTGGATTTCTGTCACTACCTTTTGATTGACACCGCCTCCACCGTGGACAGCAATGGTTTCCTAAGAGTTGGAACCCAATTTCAGGCCTCAGCCCACCTCTGCCGCAGGAGGCCCTGCCACCCCCCCAGGCACTCCGAAACCACCTGTGCCCCTGCCCTCGGGTCCCCGTCCTTCCTGCCTCTCCTTCCTCCCCGCTGCCTTTATCACCGGCTCCTCTTTCTCCACTCACCCTTTACAACTTGTCTCTCTGAGGTTTCCTCCCCATCCTCTTCCTCGTCTTCCTCTGCCTGCGCTGTCTGAGCCATACCCAAGCATTTAACCGCTTCACCATCAGCGCTTCCCAACTTTACTGTTTCTTGCCTCCTGTGGTGCACACACAGTGTGTATCAACACTGTCTCTCCTTTCGGACAATGATGCCTAAGCCAGGACGGATGTCACCAAAGTCGAGGGGAAGCAAGGGCCGAATCTTGGGCCATGAAGGGGATGGGGAGTTTGGAAAGAGCACACGACCCCCTAAGACGGGGATCTGGCCCCGGTCTTCCTGCCTAAGCACACGGCTGTAGAGCGCCTGGGAAGGCACCCGGACCCGCTCTGGCCGCGCTGGACGCAGAGAAGAGAGACATATGTACACACCGCTCTGTGTGATTGACACATCCAGACTCCCCCTCCCTCCCCTGGGCTCTAGAGGCTTCTATTTTTAGCTTTCTATGGAGTAATTCTACCTGGGTGGCCTACGGGTACTACAATTGCTTTACACGTATTCACTTCATTGGATTGCTGTGCTGGAAATCTCCAATCTGGAAAGGAACCTGATGAGGGGAAATCGTATCTAGTTGTGGTTGTCACTAATCTTTTCTTCAAGACGACGTTGTCAGTGGAGTCCCGAGCTCTCTTAGCACTTGGTTTATTGTTCTGTTATGTACGTACCTTATGACTCTTTGCTTACGACTCACCCCTAGCTACCAGACCGTGACTGCCTTTGAGTCCCAGTCCCTGGCACAGCTTCCAGCTTACAGGAGACGCTCAATAAGGATTGCTGGACGAAAGCAATAGCGCTGTGTTTACACCACGGGTAGGGCAGCATAGACAAAGGAAAACATAATTCTGCGAGATGAGAGACGGACTCCCAGGAGGTTATGGCGAGACTGAAAGGATGAACAGGATTTCAGCAGGGAAAGAACAGGAGCGCCTTCCAAGCAAAGCCGTCCAAGGGCAAAGGCAGTGGGACAAAGGTCAGTGTCTGCAGACAACGAGTAATCCTGTGTGGCCTGAGTGTACCCGCTTGGTGGGGGCGCCATGAGACCAAGTTATTAGGAAGGTGGGTAGGAGCCAGGAACCCGTGAAAACAAGGCCAGAGAGCTCTGAGGGGAGATCCAGTCACTATCGGCATGCCATTGAAGGTGTTAGGCAGGGAGATGATATACCAACCCAACTCAACTTTCAGTGTCTCTGAAGGTGGACCGTCTTTGTATCTTAGTTCCTAGAGGCCCTCGTGTTTTGAATCTCCCGCTACCTCCAACCTATTACAAAGAGGTGAGGAAAATACTGTGCCCGTTTTTGTTGGAGGTTTGTTGAGTCGGGGAGCTCTGAATGGCTAGATTTTGAAATCTGAGAAAGTCAAGTTATTTCTGATAAGATTTTTTGTTTGTTTCAGTCTTTCCTCTAACCCCTTAAAAAAAAAAATCAGGGCACAGGAAACAATGCTTCACCTGACTAGAAAAAAAATTCTTAGAAGGTTACACCTTCATTTCCTGTTTTCTACCTGTGTTTTTGGGTAACTTTTTTGGAGGGACTATAATTTCAAACAGAAAAGTTTTAAGAATAGTACAAGGGCCCTAGCAGGTTTGGCTCAGTGGATAGAGTGTCAGCCTGCAGACTGAAGGGTCCCGGGTTTGATTCCGGTGAAGGGCACAGGCCCAGGTTGCGGGCTCGATCCCCAGTGTGGGGCATGCAACAGGCAACCGATCAATGATTCTCTCTCATCACTGATGTTTCTCTCTCTCGCTCCCTTCCTCTCTGAAATCAATAAAAATATATTTTTAAAAAAGAATAATACAAGGAATTCCTGTATACTCTTTACCCAGAGTTACCATTACTTACATTTTTGCCTATTTTAAAAATCAGTCTCTCTATTTTTATATATATACTTCCCCCTTGAATCACTGAGAGTAAGATGTGTGCCCCCTTAACTCCCCAATACTTCAGTGTGTAAGAATACCATTTTCTAACTTATCCCACACTACAATGAACAAAACCAGGAAATTTAACATTGATATAATACTATTATCTAAATCAGAGCCTATATTCAAATTTTCTGTTATCCCAATGTCTTTTATAGCTATTTTCTCTTCAACTTTTTTTAGATTGTTAAATTATTTGCCTTTTGTTCCGAGATAGTTCAATAATCTTTATAGTCTTGTTATATTTTCTTCACTTATACATTACTGCATATTTGATACAGTTTAAAAGGATGGATTGATGAACTACTACAGTAACTGTAAACAAGTTTGAACAGTCTTTAAGTCTACCCCACCAGACCAGTATCAGGCTCCATAATCAGACTTTTCTAGGTTTAAACTCTGGCTCCCCTGTTTGCTTTGCTTCCCTTTTGGTTTCCTCAACTATAAAATCCTACCCTATATAATAAAAGCCTGGGTGGCGTTGCGCAATGTCATCACAAGATGGCTGGCAGGGGAGGGCAGTTGTGGGCAACCAGGCCAGCAGGGGAGGGCAGTTGGGAGCGAGATCAGCCGGCAGGGGAGGGCAGTTGGGGGAAACCAGGTGCAGTCCCAGATTGTGAGAGCGATCCCAGATTGGAGAAGGTGCAGGCTGGGCTGAGGCACCCCCTCCCCTCTGTGCACAAATTTCGTGCACCGGACCTCTAGTCCTAATAAAAGCATAGTACGTAAATTGTCCCCTTGACCAGAAGTTCGTCCAGGAGTTTGACCAAGGGGTGGGGCCAGCTGGGGGAAGGGAGGGAGTAGCCGCAGGCAGCCACTAGGGACCCTACTTGTGCACGAATTTCATGCACTGGGCCTCTAGTGGGAATAATAACAGTCCTTGGATATTAAAAGAATTAAATGAAAGAATATATACTAAGTGCTCAGAATAATGCGTTGTATATAGTTAATGCTAAATAATGATTTTTATATAGGCACAATCTATGTCAATGCATTATTGGGCGGAAAGGACTCAAATGCTAGCAGAACCACAGGTGTACTTGATATTAAAAGAATAAAATGAGAAAAATACATACCCAAATGATCTAATTCCAAGCAACAAAATGCCTACAAAAGTAAAACTAACACTTTGTATCATTTTAAGAAAACCGTTCAAGCACAGACCTATCCATAAAACCAGTTCTGGAGCAACCACTGGCAGTAGTAATATGGCTCCAGTGGGAAAACGTTTAAAGATTTAAAATCAGAGAACGGGCTCAAAAAGGCCTCACAAAATTTTATGTTGGAATTCATTACATGCAGTATTAGAGACATTACCATTCAGGTGATGGTTCCCTTGCTAAAGACAAGCCATGAGATTTTTTTAGCTATAGCTTAAGTTATTCATTTCATAATTTTTGACATTATAAATTCCCTTTCTGGGGATTGAGTCTGTAAT
Source organism: Myotis davidii (assembly GCF_000327345.1). Lineage (NCBI taxonomy): Eukaryota > Metazoa > Chordata > Mammalia > Chiroptera > Vespertilionidae > Myotis > Myotis davidii. Next base: position 3,029,173 of record NW_006352194.1, read on the forward strand.
CTGGGCATGTGTCCGACCATAAATCAAACAGCAACCTCCTGGTTCATGGGTCAATGCTCAAACAATGAGCCACCCTGGCCGTGCTGTTAGATTTTAATAGAAAGAGATATGATCAAAGTCAGCCGATAGACCTGACCATCCTAGCACGCATGGAAAAAACCCCCATTTTATAAGGTAACTCAGCTGGTTAAGTAAAAAGTATCTTGGGTTTATTAAGGCAAAGAAAAAAATTACAAAAGGATACTGTGTCCATGCTGCAATTACTAGAGCTGTTGCTAACTCTGACCCAACATCAACTATGACAAGACTAATCTGTCCCTCAGTTTACCAGACTACTGACTGGTTCAACAGAAAGGGCTGCCTCAATACCCTCCAGCTTCTGCAAGCAAAGTTTAGCATCGTCTCCAGTGCAACTGTAGCTGAGGCTGGCTTCCGGCAAATTGTTTCTTCATGGAAACATCAAATGAGTGGAAAACTCCAAGTCGCATGACCATCTGCTCTGCTACAACAAGCCTTGTGACAAAAGTAATCCATCAAGGCAAAATGTCGAGCACATGGATTTGGCTTCGCATTTTAAGTTCTGACCAGAAAAGATAAATTCCACCTCCTCCAGGATTAAAAAACACATTTCCTTTTTTTAAAAATGTGCAACGCTTCACGAATTTGCGTGTCATCCCTGCACGGGGGCCATGCTAACCTTCTCTGTAGGGTTCCAATTTTAGTACATGTGCTGCCGGAGCGAGCACCAAATTTCCTTTTGAAAAGAATACGCTTCTCAACTAAGTGAACACCTGAACTACGTCAGTCAGGGCTTCCCTCCGGCCCTGGCTTTGTCAGGAAGGACGTCCGGAATGAAGTCTGGAAGATGTCTGGTCTAATTAGCATATTACCCTTTTATTATTATAGACTAGAAGAAGATAGTAGGAAAACTCTTGTTTTCACTAAAAGCATTGACATCTCTCCCCAAGCTAAGATAGAAAAGGTTTGCCAACCCAGTAAAATGTAAAACTGATGGCATGGCTAAAAAAAAAAGGGGGGGGGGCTATTCGTTTTCAGGCCTTTCATTGTCTTCCTGCACCCCAAGTGCACTTCTAGAACACTATGATAAAATCCCCACCGAAAAGGACAGATTTGCATGATACACAAACATCTTCATCCTCAGTCTCAATACTGTTTGTGTCCTTATAATTTAATACACAGAACCAGAGCTAATGAAATAACCTTAAAATGATATCATTAAAAATCACATGTAATCATAGCTACAAATATGTCCGTTGCTTCTCTTACCCAGTGCAGATTTCTGGGGAAAGTTAGGATAGACGTAGTGTGCCCAGCAGGTGTTTTTCCGTAAGAGGGCGTGAATAGTTTGGGCTTTGGGTACCACCCTGAAACATCGCCTTCACCCTAGCCTCGATCTGAAACAAGGGACTCAGCAGCTCCCTTACACAGACTCCCAATCCCACGGAAGCCCGAAGGAAGCCACCTGAAAACAGCACCGCTGCTCCATCGGTCCGGGCAGCAGATGGAAGCAGACAAGTTGCAAGAAGTTAGTGAAAAAGTAATGCATCGCGGGGGGGCGGGGGGCTCCAACTGCTGGCCCCTCGCTTTTACCGACAGCACCTTCCCTGCCTCCAGCAGCAGGTTGGGCCTGTCTGCTTTTCAAAAGTTCTGCCGCCGTCTGAGACCACGGCCGACGGGGAGGAGAGGGCCATTTCTTGGACGCCACCCCGGAGCTGCCAGGGGAGACGCCCGCCGGGCACGGGAGGGGCTGGCCCCGGAGGCCAGGACGCCCGGGGATCGCCAGGGTCGGGGGCACCGGAGTGCCCACCCCTCCCGGGCATCTGCGCACCAGATGTTCCCTTTCACCGTTTCTGTTGTTGTTTGGGTGTAACTTTGCGCACCCCGTGCTC
>NW_006352194.1:3031408-3045267 GCF_000327345.1 Myotis davidii
CGCGGCCAGAAGTGGCCGGTCTCCTCCGCCTGCTTAGCCCGATGTCGGTCCCGAGAACAGTGGGAATATCGGGAGCGATTACGAGGGCCCGTTACTACGCACGGTGCGCCGCCTGCTCTGCAGCCCTGCCTCGTTTGACCTCCCGGAAGGCAGCGAACCGCACGTTGTCCTCATGTAATAGGTGCGAGGGCTCCCCTGTGCGTCGTGGCCCGCGAGAGCTGCTGGGAGGCAGCTGAGCCATAGGTCGCACTGGGTGTGCAGCTGCTCATCCGCGGCGCTTAGCCACGCGGGGCGCTGCCGCCCCCTCCTGCCCCTCCACCGCTCCCCTCTGCACTCTATTCATAATGCTTAGATTTTTAGATCTTTCTTTTTCCTTCTTTACAAAAACACTTTCCGTGCAGAGTCTTGCTGTATTCTCTCAGAAGCCCTGGGAGACAGTGGAGCATAATTACGCTTATTTGACAAATACTAGTAGAGCAAGGGCCTTAGCTGTTCAATGAGTTGTTCAAAGTTACAGTGGTAGGGCTGGGGCTTCCTTTGATAGGTATCATTATGATTATCTTATTTTTTAATAGATTTCTTTATTGATTTCAGAGAGGAAGGGAGAGGGAGAGAGTGATAGAAACATCAATGATAAGAGAGAATCATGGATTGACTGCCTCCTGCATGCTCCCCTCCTCCCCACTCCCCCCAATCGAGCCTGCAACCCAGGCATGTGCTCTGAACCATGACATCCTGTTTCATAGGTCGAGGCTCAACCACTGAGCCACACCAGCTGGGCTTGTGTGTGTTTTTTTGTTTTACGAGACATCTGGACCAAGTTTGGGAGAGAGTCTGTGTCTCTTCCCTTAGTCCACAGAGAGGGAAACAGAGAGGCATAGAACAGGATTGAAATTTGTCTTAAGGATGTACAGTTGGAGGGAAGTCAGCCTGATCACTGCCCCCCCACCCCCCAATAACCCCCTCAGAGTCAAAGTGAAGGTCAAAATCAAGGAGGCAGTGTTGTCAGGCACTCAGCGCCTGGGTCATGATTCTGTACCATCAGAGACATGTCCGAGGATTGCCCCTCAAGTCCCCCCGCCTCCCCTCCATTCTTTCTGTTGTTTCTGCTGTTCCCCACCTTGACCTAACCAAGTTCTTCTCTTTCATTTACTTAACAAATATTTATTGAAAGTCACCTCTTTCGTTAAGGTCGCCCTAAGAACCGCAGTAATTTTTCTTCTCTAAATTCCTCTAACACAGCAACTTTGGCGAAAACTGAGTTTTTCGGTCAAATGAGTTTGGAAACTGCAGCATTCTGTATCCCTGACTGAGGATCCATCATGCACATTAACAGAAATGGCTCTGAGAAATCCCACAATATAAAGACTGGTTTAGCCTTACCTCAGAGCTTCCCTGAGGGGTTAGGCCCTGTGCTTCCAACAGTGAAGCCACACAAACCTACCCCTTCAGGGGCTCACAGCTAGGAGGGCCAGGTAAATAAATAGATACTTGCGAACCAATTGTATACATGCACTCACAAAGGCATTTGTAAAGTGCTAAAAAGCAGAGGAAGAAGTGAGCGATTCTACCTAGAAAATTAAGGGAATGCTCTGCAGTTAAGAGGCTGTTTGAGCCCTACCGGGTCACTCAGTGGATAAAGCATTGGCCTGCAGACTGAAGGGTCCCGGGTTCAATTCCGGTTAAGGGCACGTACCTCAGTTGCCAGCCTCTGGGCTCTGGTCCGGAGGAGGCAACCAATCAATGTGTTTCTATCACATCTATGTTTCTCTGTCTCTGTGTTTCCCTCTCTCTTCCACTCTCCCTAAAAAACAACAACAAACAAACAAACAAAAAAACAATGGGAAAATATCCTCAGGAAAAATATCCTCGGGTGAGGATTAATAAAAAAACAACCAACCAAGGAAAAAAGAGCCTATTTGAGTAGGAGTTTTCTAGGTGGAGTATATGGAAAAGGCATTCCATAGAAATAACAGCTTATTTGGACATATAAGTAAACCTTTGTGTTGTTCTTTGGTATTAAATATTGTTCAAGTTTTTTTGTTGTTTTATTGGTTTTTTTTTTCTTTTTTGCATGCAATATACCACTCAAACTGGGTTAAACAATGATGGGATTCACTGACTCATATAACAGAAAAGTCATGGACTTCAGGTATGGCTGGATCCAGGTGCTTAAACTGTGACATCAGGATGTAGTCTTTGTTCTCCACTTCCCGACTATTTTCTTCTTGTAGACTATTTTCTTCATTCTCAAGCTGCCTTTCCCAATGAGTGGGCAGAATAGCTGCTTACAACTTCCAATCACATCCTTACCAGCCGAAAGAGAGTTTATTTTCCTCCATGCTGTCAACACAAGCCCCAGGACTACTTCTTGTTGGTCTAACTTGGTCACTTCACATCACTAAACCACTCTCTTGAGAAGGGATGTGGAATATTCTTACAACTCAGGCCTGGCTCATGTACTTAGCTCTGGGCTGAGATCAGCAGCTCTTAATCTCATGGACTGAGCACTGGGGAGAAGTGGCTTCCTGTGCGAGGTCTTTTCTTCCCCTCAGATCAACCTTCTCCCATTTTCTTTTCTGATTTGTGCCTCAGGAAGCCGATCCGCATGGCTGGCCTTAATGGGTGCCTCTGGCTTACAGTCCAATTTATCCAGTGGAAAATATTGGGAGGAGATCAGAGGGCTGGAGGAGGATGAAGTAGGGTATTATTTCATAGGCTTCTTCCCTTCTAGGTCCCTGCAGGTAAGCTACGTACATCTACTGAGGCCTCTGTCACATGATTCTTTTCATACAGGTCTCTCCCCTCGTTCCGATAGAGTCTCCCTTCTCTTGGCCTAGAGGTGGTAACGGCTCTTCTCTGTTGGAAGCTCAGGGTATCATACCATCATTACTTCTTGTTTCCCTCAACCTCGCCCACACATTTGCAAGTAACCTTTACCAATCTCCCCTCAAATTAACCTTCTGCTGGAACCCTGACGGTTACATTCATCAAAAGCAATTCAAGTTTCGGCCCAGCCGGTATGGCTCAGTGGTTGAGCATCAATCCATGGACCAGGAGGTCATGGTTCAATTCCCAGTCAGGGCACATGCCTGGGTTGCAGGCTCAATCCCTGGTTTGGCAGGGGGAGGGGGAGAACAGGCATGCAAGAAGCAGCTGATCGATGAATCTCTCTCATCATTGATGTTTCTATCTCTCTCTCCCTTCCTCTTTGAAATCAATAAAAATATAATTTAAAAAATGTAATTCAAGTTTCTATTACCAAAAGGAAGGGAAGGGATAAAGAGCAGGCAATCGCAATAAGATAGCCTTACTGGGTTACAGTAGCGCTACTATCGTAATGCAGACCAGAGATGACAGTGGCGTGGACAACAGTAATAGGGGAGGAAGTGGTGAAAATAGTATGATTCTGGCTATATTGTAAGGGCAAAGTTAACCAAATGTACTGGTGCGTTATATGTAAGTTGTGAGATTAGGGAGGAGTTGAGGAAGTAGTTGGAAAACATAGGTCTGGAGCCTGGGCGTGAACTCAGTCCAGGCGTAGTGATTTTGGAGGGAGGGTGGTGGGTAGTTGAAATCATGGGCTCAGATGAGATGACCCAGGAAGAGCATGTGGCATAGAACACAAAAGGGCAAAGGGCAGAATCCAGAACAGCAGCAACCTTTACGTCGTGGGCAGCAGAAGAGTTTCCACTTTGTGTCTTATCAACTAGGTTATGAGAAACTCGAGAGTAAGAACGGAATCTTCCACATCTTTCCTTTTACCATTGTGTCCAGCAAGGTGCTGGGCACACAATGTGTGATAACTGCTTGTTATGAATGAACTTCACACAGTTTCACATTTCTAACCCCCCTTTCCGCTCCTTCCCATCATTGTGAGTTTTGAGTTTCAGGCAGACAGAGAGAGAGAGAGAAAAAGAGAAATTGATCCTTTGTGGCTCGATCCACTTGAAAGCTGTGCCGAGGGTGACAAGTGTTTTGCTGCCCTGGAAAACCCAATAGCGCCTGTCAGATGCTGCTGCAGATCTCGAGGGACTCATCTCGGGCCTTTCAGGAGAATTTCCAGATAGGCGATTTCATTTCAGATTTTGTCACTCTTGAGTAGATTTAAAAGTCAATACTTTAAAATCGCTAAATTAGATTTGTGCTAGGGAAGTAAGAGAAGTGATGAAAGATCTCCATCTCGCATTCATGCGTTGCTGGTGGAATGTCAATGGAGATGATTGATTTTGGAAACGGTTTGCCCGGTTATCAAGCTAAATGTACCCCTATTCTATGACCCAGAAATTCTACTCCTAGATATACACCCAAGGGAAATTTAAGCAAATATCCATCCCTCCCCCTGAAAAGAATGCTTTTTATTCATACTGTCCCCAAACTGGAAATATCCCCAAGTGTCCATCAAAAGAAGAATGGATAGCCCTGGCCAGTGTGGCTCAGTTGGTTGGGCATCATCCTGTGCATTGAAAGGCTGCAGTTTGATTCCTGGTCAGGGCACATGCCCGGGTTTCAGGCTTGATCCCTGAGGAGGGGGCATGCAGGAGGCAACTGAGTGATGTTACACCCTCACACTGATGTTTCTCTTTCTCCCTCTTCTTTCCTTCCCTCTATAAATCAATAAGCTATAGAAAGAAAAGAAGAATGGATAAACAAATGATGGTATATCCAAGCAATGGAATGCTACACAGCCTGGAAGGAGCTGTTCTTTAAACAGTGCAATCCTTGAATTTGTGAGGAGATACTATTTCCTGATTAATTTGAGTGGCAGGTGGATTGAGAATAAGATCCAAATGACCAATCAGAAAGGAAGGGGTGCAGAGAGAGCCTAGGAGAAAATGGAACATTAAAAATGGGCAGCTGCATGAATAGCCCCGGGGTTAAAATTATTTTGACTTTTCTTGACTATCAGGAGACAGGAGTCAAACCGACAGCCTTTTGGAGACTGGTGATTTGAACAGGAAGAATTTAATATAAGACCAGCTGGTATGGCTCAGTGGTTGAGCATTAACCCATGAACCAGGAGGTCGCAGGTCAACCCATTCAGGGCACATGCCTGGGTTGCAGGCTTGATCCCCAAGCTCATCAGTGAGTCTCATCATTGATGTTTCTATCTCTTTCTCCCTCTCCCTCTCTGAAATAAAAACCAAACAAACAAAAGAACCATTTTTAAAATTTAAAAAAAAAATTTTTAAGCCCAACTGGGATGGCTCAGTGGTTGAGCATGGACCTATGAGCCAGAAAGTTATGGTTCAATTCCCTGTCAGGGCACATGCCCAGGTTGTGGGCTCGATCCCCAGTGTGGGGTGTGCAGGAGGCAGCTGATCAATGATTCTCTCTCATCATGGATGTTTCTAATTCTCTCCCTCTCCTTTCCTCTCTGAAATCAATAAAAAATATTTTTAAAAAAGAATATAAAGAATTGTTACCTAAATACGTATGAAGTTATTGACTAGTAACTGAATAGGTAAAAAGAACTCTGAGGGATTATGGAGTAGCAATTGCAGAAAGCAGCTACCATCCCCAGAAGGAAAGGAACCAAGGGAAGCAGTTGCAATTATTAAAATTTAAAAGATAAGAGGATATTCAGCCATAAAAATGAACCAAGTACGGATACAGGCTACAGCTTGGATGAGCTGTGAAAACATTATGTAAGGTGAAGAAGCCAGGCACACAAGTCCACATATCAGATTCCATTCATATGAAAATCCAAAGTAGGGAAATCTACAGAGACAGAAAGTAGGTTAGTGGTTACCAGAGGCTGGGAGGGTGAGGTGGGGGTATAGGAAGGGATAGCTATAGGGTACTGGGTTTCTTTTTTAAAAAGATGTGGTAAAATATATATCAAAGTTCTACTGGACAGCACTGCTCTAGAAAAAACTAGCCAAATATAAGACGCAAACTCAACAGACATCACATGGGTTGTTTTAAAATTAAATACCACTTTATACTTTTCTTTGCACCTAGCACACACATTTTTTGAAAAATAAGACATGCCATATTAGTCAAGGAGTTAACAAAATATAAGCATCCACATAGAATATATTCTAAGGTGACTTCATTTCCATAGCTTCGCAGAGAAACACACAGTTCTTTTTGCTTATCAGCCAGTGTTGGACCAGACTTAGAATTCACAAGGCTGCAGGGAGGTTCCAAACCACCACCCTGACGGATGACGTGTGTCCACACAGCACCGTCAAGCTGGCTGGTTTCCACCAGAAAAATAATGGAGATGTCAGTCCTCCCTTCCCTACCCAGCGTCCAATTCCACGCTGCAAACCCCCGTGGGATCTCAAGCTTCATGGGATGGGATGGTCAGACCTGGTGCTTCATGGGAGGGGTCAAGGGAAGAGGGCGCTGACCGTTTGTCAAAACCGATCAGGAAAACCAGAATCCCAGCCTCTAGACGAGGGGACCCCGGGGGGGGGGGGGGGGGGAGACCACAGAACCAGAACGACTGAAAGTTTAAACCCTAGTTTGGTAGCTTCGTGGCTGCTACAAAGGAGAGAGAGGCGTGATATTGAATGTGCTTGGAGCATTCAGGAGGGCTTGGGGATAACAGAGCCATGAGAACAAATAAAGATTCAGGGATGCGAGTGGAAAGCTGATGCCCCCTCCCCTGAATAGCGGCGAGACTGCATTTTAATTCGTTTGTGTTCCGTCCGTGTAGGACTGCAGCTTGGCCTTGAAAAGGGACATCTGTTCTCTCCTGGGTCCTTCCTCTGTACGTGTACGGCCTCCTTTCCAGTCAGTGCCACCCGCTATGCTCTTCCGCATGAAACATCGACGACTCCCAGGCCTCCTGGGATAACTAAGCTGCTGCCGGGCGTTCAAGGCCCTCTGATTGGCTTCCACTGCTAATTGCTCCGGGCGCACCACCCTCCCTGGCTCCCCTGGTGACCCCTCCTCCCCATTTCTGTGCCTTTGCAAACACGGGGTCCTCTGCCTCGGAGGTGGGGGTGGGGATGATCACTGGACTTTCCATGCTTTGTCCAAACCTTAGCTAGATTTGCCAATCATCAGTGAGTGGGGCCCAAAGCACCTCCATTTTGAATACCCCATTCTAGGCTCAGGGCCTGACCGTTAGCAGGACCCCCAAAACTGACATTTTCTGTGATCCCCCCGTTGCACCTGGCCTGCCCTGCCAGTTTCCCTGCCAGTTTCTGGGTGTTTGTGTCTCCCCCTGCTGGCCTGGAGGACAGGAACCACTCTTTACTCTTTTTGCCCTCACCATTCAAATGCTCAAAAAATAGAAAATGCCTCGTAAATCTCATCGTTGCATTGAGTTGACACCTACCCTAAAGGGTAAAAGGCCATTCACTGTCGGCTGCCCTCTTAGGCACGTGAGACACAATACAGAAGTGGTTAAGATACAATACAGACACGGTTACCACAGGCAACAGGGACAGTTTTTTTGAAGTCAAGGAACTAAATCAGTGTTAAGCACAATCCGTAAGTTAGTGAGCTACCAACACTGGTCTGGTAACACTGGTATCCTGCCTGTGAGTTGAAGGCTGCGAGGGAAGCAGTAAGTGTAGCTCTAAGCAGTCATCAATGAATAGAGAGAGGCCCCAGATCCTAGGGGGATATGTGACCTGCCAAATGGGCCCCAGGGAGGAAAGCTTCCTCCAGTTCCAGCTTCCCAGTAGAGCGTGTCGGCCCCTGGGGGTTTGAAGCAGACATCTCTCTCAATGACTAGGCTGTCAAGGTGTGCGATCCTTGCGCTACCTGCACCAGAACCACCCCGGCTGTTGAGTTAAGCATGCAGACGCCTGGGCCCCACCCCAGTCCCACTTAGTCAGAGTACCTGGGGTTGAAGTGTAGGAATTTGCATTTTCAAAAAACTCCCTAGGGGGTCCTTAAGATTTGCAAACCTTTTCCTGCCATTTTCAAAAATACACAGTCCAGAGGAAGAAGGTACGAACGCAGCCAAGAGGGGGCTGCGGCTCCTTTTCTGAGGATGTGTGAGCCTCCCAGACGTGTGCCTGGGGATGAGGACCCAAGCAGGGAAAGTGAACCAATAACTCAGGCTTGGTGTGTCGGTGTATAATGAGAATGGAGGGGAGGGGAGCGATGCTCTCTCTGAAATGAGCACCCCCGCCCCCCATCTTACCAGGGGGCTCTGCTGTGCAGGAGAATACGGTAAAGCAGCCAGATTGCCTGTCTACCCTTTTATAAGCGAGGCCATCGCCTTTTGTAAGGTGGAGAGGGATTCTTCCCCCATTATGGGCTGCCGTGCCATCACTCTGCCCTTGCCCTTATTCTCCCCGTCTTCTCCTAACTTCCCAGTGCCTCTGGGGTCGGGGGGAGGGGAGCGGGGGAGCAATCAAGTAGTTCACAGAACCAAAACCAAATTAGTTTCCCGAGTGGATCCACTGTAAACACGCCAAGCACATTTCCCTGGGAGGGCACAGGCAATGGGAAGGCAGAAGTGCATTTCCTACAGGCGGACGGCAGGCTGACCCACCAGCCATGTGACGTGGACACCAACGTTACCGCCAACAGGGAATCACGCGTGGGAGGGTAGCCAGCAGGCCTGCACGTGAGGCGGGGGAAGGCGGGACGGAGAGGTCTCCAGCCTCGTGCGGGGTCTGGAGGGGGCGAGCGGAATCTCGGCCTGGCTTGAGCGCTGAAGCATGTGGCGAGCTTTGGTCCCTGACTGAAGAAGCCCAGTTACCAAGGGCGAGGAGGGCAAGGCCTTCTAAACCCGCTGGACTCATGGGGCAGAGGCCGACTCCCGACCACCCACCGGGAACACTGCTTTCATTCTCCCCTCTCACTCCTAACATCGGAAATGTCCCAGACCACGATAAACATCACCTCTGCCGGAGACAAAGCCCTTCCAAGATCCCCCTCCATACAGTTCCCGGCTTTTAAAAAAAAATACAACTTGAAAGGCGAGATTTAGAGTGAAGAGTTGAACCACCGTGGGCACGGCTTGCGCGGTTGCGAGTGGAGGGGATGGGAGTCTCCTTCGGGGGGCTCACTCCTTCTTGGTGTGCTCCAGGACTCGGTAGGGGACGCCGGGGGCGCTCCGGGAGCTGTGTTCCTCCTGCATGACGGGCAGCGTGGCCGGAGCATAGATCTCAGAAATGTTGTCATTGTTTTCCAGGGCCCCGTAGGAAAAGGAAGCTTTGAGGTCGGGCTGGACTACCATCCCCTTGTCATGCATGTTCTGCATCCCTGAAATGAAACCCATTTCCCCCCAATCATTATGTGGGGAGGGGGCCGAAGGAGGCTGTGCCTGCCGCGGTCCTACCACAGAATAACTAGAGTGCTCGAGGGCTAACCGTGTGCATTGCCAATTTCCTGAATGCTTTAGATAGAAAAAAAGGACACCCATAAATATACACTAGAAACATTACGGTTGCTAAGCAAGAAGGGGTGCATCTTCAGGAAATAGGCACACAGACCAGCCACTGTCAAGAGAAACCCTGGGTTGGCCCTAGAATGAGGTGGGAATATCTGTTTGGGCCGCGAGGGGCGTGGGACCACAGCTGTGCTCTGGACATGGTAGATGCCATCACTTTTCTGCTGGATGAAAGTAGGACCCAGGAAACCTCATTAGACTGTTGACAGAGGAGGTAAGTTTTGTGTCAGGGACGTGTCATAGCGACAGACGCATCATGATGGTCAGAGGGAGAATTCTGACCTGAACATTAACATCCCCGACCCATATGTAGGGGAAGGTGTGATTTATCTTACTACTTCTGGGCACACTGATGTCGCATTTCTACTTACATTTCTGGGCTAAGACTTTAGTCATGAATTCCTTTAACTTTATTCTACAACGCCCCCCTCTCCCTAGTCAGGTGGGACCTGGTCTTTTCTGAGACCAACTCTTACCTTGTAGGGAGTTAAGACCCTTGCAATTCTCTTGCTCCCACGCTGAGTCATAAGACACTGAATGCAAAGTGATGTCTATAAAAGCGCAATGATGATAATAACGGCTGACATCGACTGCTTAATAGGCCTTAGACACTGCGCTAAGTGCTTTAAATAGTAATAGTAACAACAGCAATAACGATAATACCTACGTGTACTGACTGTTTAGCTGGGGGCAGACACTGTTTTTAAACGGTTATAAAGTTTTATCTCGTTCTATCCTTGCACCTACCAATAAGGAAAATGAGGCAGTCGGAGGCCACAAAGCTGTGAAGTGGCAACAGGATTCACGCTCAGGGGGTTTAGGCTCCAAAGCCCATACTCTTAAGTGGAAGGCTAGGTGGGCCACCCTACACACTGCACGTAATCTCCAAAAATCCCAAGACAAAGAAACGCTCCTCTCCCCGTTTTCAGGACAAGACAGATCCAGAGAGGGGAAGTAACTTGCTCAAGGTCACACAGCTAATGAGAGACAGAGCTGGCGTCTGACACCAAAGCCCGTGCTCTTATCCACTCGACAGAGGGGCTGGCAAGACCGGGTTCGTGGAAGGCCCTTGTTCCCACACCCCGAGTCTAACAAATCTGGCTTCACCGGCCCATTGCAATGAGGGAGGTGGACAGCACGGGGAACGGGGGTGTGTAAGGAAGAAGGCATTACATTAGACAGGACTTGTTATTTGGGTGTGTGTTGGGTGACTGGGGAGGGTTTAAGGAAGCAGGACTTTGCTTTGGAGTAGATGCTGTCAGGAAGTGGGGATAATTCTATCATCGAGGATCTTAGTAATTCTTACCCAGAAGGCGAGAAGACCAGACTAAGGCTAAGCTGTGATTGGTAAAGAGTGGCAGTCACTCATGTGAGGGGGATGGTTGCTGCTTTCTGTGGTTTGAACAACGTTCCCGTGTCGTCTGGTTCGGGCATGATTCTGGAGTGGCCCTGTTTGTGCCCTGATCCGTCAGGGTCACGGGTGGCCTGTCTGAGGTGGGTGTTCTGTGAAGCCCTTTGTGTTCAGCCAGGAGCCCCGAGGCCCAGCTCCCACCTAGCAGGGGCTGCTTTTCTCTCTCTCATTCTCTACATGCCTTTTGGGTGCTAGGATTGCCTAAAGCTATTCCAGGTTGTGGCAGGTAGTGATGCTTGGGGATTTTAATGCCTCCTCAACAGTAGCTAGTGGGTCATGCAGACCCCAGTCTAGGCAGACCGAAAGCAAGGTCCAAATGCTGACCAGGGAAACCAAATAGCCCGAAAAGCCACTCTGTTTAAGCAGTTTTATTCTTCAAGTTCCACCTGGCATCAGGTCAAACACGTGCTCAAAATTTTCACAGCTTTTTTTTAAAGCAAAAGGGAAGTGGAACCAAATGTAACCAGGCATCTACCATGTCCCAGACGCTGTGCACGGGGACCTGGGACATGTTATCCCACGACCCTGAAAGGAGTCCCAATGCACCGGTGAGGGTCAGAGCCAAGGCCGCAGAGCGAGTAGAGGTAGAGCTGGGATTTGAATCCAGATCATTGGAACTCTAAGCCCAAGCTCTTCATAGAGCAGAACACCTGTCTACTCGGAAGTGTGTGGCCTGCCACAGCCATAGGGCGGGGCCTCCTTTCCTCAACACCTACTTCCCCCTGGTCACAGGGTACAACTTGGAAGCAAGAGCCACACCCACAGACAGGCCACAGAATGTTGATCTTTAGGGTCACCTTCTATTTTCTACCCAAAAACGCATCTGTATATGAGCATATACGAATACGCATACAGGTATATACACATACACAGTTTGTCAACACACCAACACACAGATACGGACACATACTTGCACACACACAGGGTTGACACCTCACCTATCTGGAATTCAGCTATCCAGCGCCCTCATCTCATCTATCCGGAACACAGCCGAGAACAGGAAGTAAGCAAAAAAAGCATCTGAGCAGCCAGGTTAGAGGTTTAAAAATCCATGCACCAAAGCTCATGCACTTAACGCCTCGGAGAAGCCTGAAGGCCCCGACTCAGAGCTTACTTATTTTAATTCCATACACAATTCAAACACGCTGGGTCCAATGAGAACACGGACACGGAGTTGCGCAAGAGGCGGGGAAATCATGTAACAAGTAGACACACACACATCCTGGGGTCATTGAGGGAGGGGCACGTCAGTCAGCTCTGAGAACACACCTCCATCACCGAGTTCTGTACGAAGCAGCACTCTATGCCATCAATGTGATCACATTTTGTTCATCAGACTGTGTCGTAAGGAAGCGTGGGGGAGAGTTCTAATAGATTGAAAATAAAAATTGCGAGTTAAAGAGTGACAGCTAGTGGTCACTGGCAACTCATAGAATGTAGGTCAGCAGATGTGGCTGGGGCCGGCCCACCGTCCTAACTGTTCCAACCGAGACCCTTTAGGCTGGACAGAGACTCTCCAGTCTCCACAGGCCACCCACTCCCTTTTGCGCAATACTTTGCTGATTCACGCATTGGTGTTACTGTTAGGCCTTAAAGACGTTCGAGCTTGTGCTTCTCAGCGTGAACCCTTAGCTCCCTGGGAAAGTAGGTTTTCCGGAGCAATCCGCTCCTTTGTGGTCTAAGGAGTGAGGTTTCAGTATTTGAATTTCATTCATCCTACTTGCTTTATTTTTTTCTTTCTTTCTTTTTCATTCATTCTACTTTCCTTGCCCTCTCTGATCACTCCATTCCAGCTAGATACATGGGTTTTTCCTTTTGCAGGCATGAAGCCTGGTGCTGCAGATCATAATTAATTATATCCAGCATGAATCAGGATTGTCTTTAAAAGATCCCAAAATAGACATGGGGACTGGCAAGATGTGCTCAAAACCAACTGAGGCTCCTCAGCCATTGCCTCCTCTTTTGCACACTGAGACTAAAAGAAAAAAGAAAAAGAAGAAAAGAAAGAAGGACAATCACACCATAACGGCACAGCACACGTCCCCTGTACCAAACCCAGCCGCAGGCTGCCTTCTTTTTAAACAGGAAGTAGCAGTCATTCTATATGGATGAGCAGGCCAGCTGGAGACACGGGATTTTAACGTTACCTGGCATGGCATCCATGGAAATATAGGGCTCAAATGGAATGGCCTTCTTCCTGTTCCGTGTGATTAAGAAGACGCCCAAGAATGCGATGAGGCACCTGAGGGACAGAGAGATAAGGGAGGAAGAGAAATAAGGCCAGAGTGAGGCTGGGAGGGATCCTTTCAAACCCAGGCAATGGAACACAGGTAGAAAGAAGGCTGCAGGCTGCGGAGGTGGGTGTTCACTGCAGAGCAGCCCTGAGAGGCTGCTGGGCCCGAGATCAGCGGGGAGCAGACGTGAGATGAATAATAGCTCCACGCGCCCTACACTCTGCACAAGCCTTAATCAGGATAAATTAGACTCGCCCAGGCAAAACTCTCACAGTCCTTTACTTCCACTGAGCCTGGATCTCAGAACCTCGCCTTTAAACGTATTTGTTTTCATTTAAAATGTTCTCTAAAGCCTAAATGTAATCAATACAGGAGTAGAGAAAGTAAAAATTGGGGAGTCCTTGTACTCTCCCAGCCCCACTCCCTCAGGCAGGTGTATATTCTTCCAGAGTAATTCTTTGTTTTTTTCCTTTTCCCTGGAGCCTGGATAAACAAGCACACTTTCTAAAAACGGAGGTATGGCCTGGCTGGTGTGGCTCAGTGGTTGAGCATCGACCCATGAACCAGGAGGTCATGGTTTGATCCCAGTCAAGGCACATGCCTGGGTTGTGGGCTTGATCCTCAGTAGGTTGATCCCCAGTGTGGAGCATGCAGGAGGCAGCCAATGAATGATTTCCTCTCATCACTGATGTTTCTATCTCTCTCTCCCTCTCCCTTCTTCTCTCTGAAATCAATAAAAATAGGTTTTTTAAAAAATTCAATGGAAAATATCCTGGGGTGAGGATCAAAAACACCCAACCAAACAAAAAAAACTATTGTAATACTCCAGGCAATGAGATTTGTGGTT
>NW_006352194.1:3045529-3047097 GCF_000327345.1 Myotis davidii
GCTGTGAGCCTGGCTGCTGGCTGAGCGGTGCTCCTGCACTGAGGTTCTGCATCCTGGTGGTCAGTGCCGTTATAGTGACCAGTCCTTCTGTGGTTTGGTCAATTTGCATATCAGCCTTTTATTATATAGGACTAGAGACCCAGTGCACAAAATTCGTGCATGAAGGGCAGAGGGGGGTGTCCCTCAGCCCGACCTGCACCCTCTCCAATCCAGGAGCTCTCAGGGGATGTCCTACTGTTGGCTTAGGCCTGCTCCCCGTGGTTCTCTGCTGTCTGTGGGGCCCGCTTGGCCGCTCCCGGGTCGCCGCAGTGATGGCCAAGCAGGCCCTACTCTCAGTGGCCACCCCCCAGAACTGGAGGACTCCAGTGGGGCTGAGAGGACTGGGCACCGCCATCTTTGTGTCAGAGTGATGGTTAATTTGCACATTACTCTTTTATTAGATAAGATTGTTGTGTTGAACCCATTATCTGAATATACTACAATTTGTTTTCCACTCTCCTATTGACAGACATTTAGATTATATCCAATTTGAGCATATTATGAATAAAGCTACTGTAAATATTCATGTATAAGTCATTTTTTTGTCAATATATGTACTAATTTCTTTAAGGAATATATCTAGAGGTGGAACTGTGGGATCTTAGACTAGACCAGTGATGGCGAACCTATGACACACTAAAAATATATAAAATAAAAACGGAGGAATGATTTTCATGCAGTAAAGCGCACAAACCCTTAGTATAGAGGTCCATCATTTAATCTGTGTACACACGTGTGATCGCCACCAGGTCAGCAGAGAAGGCATTTCCATCCCCCACCCCCCACCCCCAACTCCAGAAAGTGTCCCTGACCTCTTCCCAAGTCATGCAACCCTCCCAGAGGAAACCACCATTGTGACTTCTCTCACCACACATTCGCTCTGCCTGTTTATGAACTTCTGGGAAGCTACCTCATAGTGGGTATGACTCTTTTTATGGCTAGCTTCTTTCAGCCAGTAA
Organism: Myotis davidii; assembly: GCF_000327345.1. Taxonomy (NCBI): domain Eukaryota; kingdom Metazoa; phylum Chordata; class Mammalia; order Chiroptera; family Vespertilionidae; genus Myotis; species Myotis davidii. Next base: position 3,046,528 of record NW_006352194.1, read on the forward strand.
ATGTTTTTAAGATTCATCCACTTTATTGTGTGTCTGTGTCTTAGTTCATTATTTTTAACTAGAGGCCAGTGCACAAAATTTGTGCACTGAGGTGGGGGTGGGGCGGGTGGGTGTCCGCTCAGCCCGGCCTGTGCCCTTTCGCAGTCTGGGAGCCCTCAGGGGATGTCCGACTGCTGGCTTAGGCCCGCTCCCCGAGGGATTGGGCCTAAGATGGCAATCAGACATCCCTCTGGCAGCCCCCCTCCGGGGATGTCCACTTGCCAGCGGGGAGCAGGCTTAAACTGCAGTTGGACATCCTTAGCGCTGCTGAGGAGGCAGGAGAGGCTTCCACCACCACCACTGTACTGGCAGCCATCAGCCTGGCTTGTGGCTGAGAAGAACTCCTCCATGTGGGAGTTCACTGACCACTGGAGGGCAGTTCCTGCATTAAGCATCTGCCCCCTGGTGCTCAGTGTGTGTCATAGTGACCAGTCATTCCCAGTCGTTCTGCTGTTAGGGTCAATTTTCATATTACCCTTTTATTATATAGGAGTGCCTGGCCAGCCAGGGTGAGGGGGTGATGGCTGTTTG
>NW_006352194.1:3047705-3081221 GCF_000327345.1 Myotis davidii
AAATATAAATCTTTGTTTTACTATGGTTGCAAAGATCAAAAAATTTCTATATGTGACATGGCATTAGAGTTAAGTTAGGTTTTTTTCAAAATGCTGACACGCCGAGCTCAAAAGGTTCGCCATCACTGGACTAGACTATACATTAAAAAAAAAAGTAACTTTTTTCATCTAATGTATCCTAGACATGGTTCTATGTCAGTACCTATAGACTGACGTCAATTTTTCAAAATGGCACCGTGGTACTTTATTACATGAATATATTATAATTTAATCTGTTTCTACTGCTGGGCATTTAGGTTGCTTCCAATTATTTGCTTATACCATTGATTTTAAAATTAATGTGTTTTTGTGTCCCATTTCAATTATTTTCCCAAAATAAATTAGAAATGAAATGCTACATCAAAAATATGCTCATTTAAAATTTTTATTGATATGGCCAAATTGTCCTCTCCCACATTAAAGAGCTTCCCACAGTCTCCTCATCCTCTGGCCAACGTGAAATATTATCAATCCTATTAATTTTTGCAAAATGATGGCATCTCATGTAGCTTCAATATGTATTTCTTTGATCTGAGGTCAAGTTGCCAGGCCTTTCATGTGTTAAAATGTGGTTTTTAGAAAGGACAGGGAGATGAAAGCCCAACAGAGAAGAAAGGGGAGGAAATGAAGCCCTCGGGGAGGAAAGTGCTCACCTCTGGGGAGAGAGCGCCAGTCCCTGCCGCTCTGGCCCTCAGGGATTGCCCAGCCCTCAGGGAATGCCCAGCCCTCAGGGAATGCCCAGCCTCAGGGATTGCCCAGCCCTCAGGGATTGCCCGGCCTCAGGGATTGCCCGGCCTCAGGGAATGCCCGAGAGGCTGAAGCTATAAAGGGAGAAAGGCGACCTGCCTGGAGCTGTGCACGCAAGGCCCTGGGGCCAGAGAGGAGGCCGGGACTCACCCCAGTGCAAACATGCAGATGTGCAGCGCGTCCTCCCCGATGAAGTCCAGGTAAAATACTGCGCCTGCAGCAAATAACGCAAAATGCGTGTGAGCTGTTTTCAGATCACCCACTTGCCTGGGATTTGGCTAAGCTCTCTTCCCTGTAGGAAACCAAAGCGATCAAAACATGATGATGACCGCACCTAGTAAAATATTAGGAGAACCGAATTAAAGCCACTCCAGGGAACAGATTGTCTTCTTTTTCCCCATTCGATGCCCCTCTTATCTCCATCATTTTTTAACTTTGTATTTTGAGACAATACTAGACCCACAAAGATAGTGCAAGGTTTCCATGTACCCTCCCCCCAACTCCTCTCAATGAAACAATACCAGGAACTACGAACTAAGCTACAGACCATATTTACCAGTTTCCACATGCTCCTCTTCCCCATCTTTATTTTTTAACATATTAAAAATTTTTTTTTATTGATTTCAGAGAGGAAGGGAGAAGGAGAGATAGAAACATCAACGATGAGAGAGGATCATTGATCAGCAGTCTCCTGCATGGCCCACACTGGGGATCGAGCCCACAACCTGGGAATGTGCCCTGACCGGAAATCAAACCAATGAACTCTTGGTTCATGGGTCAATGCTCAATCACTGAGCCACACCAGCTGGGCCACACTGGTTCTTACTGGCCTTTTTTAACTCTGAAGATTTTATTATTTTTATTTTTTTAAATGTACTTTATTGATTTTTTTACAGAGAGGAAGAGAGGGATAGAGAGTTAGAAACATTGATGAGAAACATCGATCAGCTGCCTCCTGCACACCCCCTACTGGGAATGTGCCCGCAACCAAGGTACATGCCCTTGATTGGAATCAAACCTAGGACTCTTCACTCCACAGGCCGATGCTCTACCCACTGAGCCAAACCGGCCAGGGCTAACTCTGAAGATTTTAGTTGCTATTGCCACTTAAAAACAAACAAACCCTTTCCTGGCCAGTGTGACCAGTTGGTTGGAGATTGTCTCATGTACCAAAAGACTGCAGGTTCAATTCTTGGTCAGGGCATATACCTAGGCTGCAGGTTATATCCTGGTTGGGGTGCATCAGGAGGCAACCAATCGATGTTTCTCTCTCTACTCCCCCCCCACCATCCTCTCTCTCTCTCAAATTAATAAAAACACTTCCTTGAGTGAGGACTAAAAACAAAAACAAAAAAACTCTAACATGCTTGCAGCCTCTAAAGCCACCACAGAAAGAAAAAAAAAAAATTAGGGGTAGAGTAGAAGAAAAGAAGAATATAATCATCATCATCTCAATATCGTCGTTGATTGAGTTCCTATTATGTTGCAGATGCTTCATATATTCACAATCTCCAAAATTTATATAGAAGAAATTTGTGGTTTCTTGTCCAATGGAGGCTGTGGCGCTAGCCGATGATGGCAAAAATTGTTAAAGAAGCCTTGCATAAACTCTATAAAGTAGGGGGCATTTGGATTGTGCATATTTCAATTTCAGGAGGTAAGTGTTGTTACTTCTATTTTATGAATGTAGAACTTAGGCACAGAGAGGTTAAGTGATTTTTCCCAGAGCCACACAGCTCTGTGTCTATGCTGGCATGCAAACCCAGGTCTTTCTGGCTCTAAATCCTGTATTTTCTTCTTCTTCTCTTTTTAAATCTCACCAGAGGATATGCTTTTATTGATTTTAGGGAGAGAGGGAGGAAGAGAGAGAGAGAGAAACATGGAGGGTTGCCGCCCCTTCTCACTCTGATAGGGGATTGAACCCACAATCTAGGTATGTGCCCTGACCAGGAATTGAACCTGCAACCTTCTGTGTATGGGACAACGCTCCAACCACCTGAGCCACCCAGCCAGGGCTAAATCCTACACTTTTTCCGTGGGCAGAATGAGTCAATGGAATTGGCCTTTGGACCAAGGAGGAGCCCCCTCCCTCCACACTGGGGTACTATCCCTGCTGCTAAGGCAGGAGACAGAAACCTAGCAACCGGCAACACTTACCGGCTGTGATGGCGATGGTTGTGGACAGAATGTAGCCCACGCTAGCAATCAAAGAGGAGTCGTACATCTGTGAGGCTTGACTTAAAAACCTGCAATACAAAAGCACTCTGGTCAGTGGGCTGTGGGAGTGTCGGAAAGGCTGGTGAAAGCTGGTGGCAGCAGCCGTGGTCTGAAGTATGAAGATGATGCATCCCTGGGTTTGTAAAGAAGCCGTCTGTGTGTCTCTAGGTCTGAGGCCCCTGCTTTGCTCCTCTTCCTCCCCAGATTCATAACCGGAGGCCCATCCCCGTCCCCCAAGAGGGCCGTGCCTTCCCCGCTCACACCTTTGACCACGTGGTTCTTGTTATTGGAAATGCCCTTCCCCTCACGCCTGGGCCCCCCCGAGCCCCCACCCCACTAACAAGAACCATTTCTGGTGGCGTTAACACTCCAAGAAACTCTATTCACTTGTGACATTCTGTCTTGTTAACTATTTTTTTTTAAACAAAATTTCTTCTTAATTAAAAACTAATGTGATCACTGTAATATACAGGGGTGGGCAAAGGTAGGCTTATCACTGTGAGTATGGGACAGTTCATTCTTATATTATAATCATAACCTACATGTCTTTTTTCCATACACACAACTGTAAACTGACTTTTGCTAACCACTGTTTATAGGAAAAAGAGGGGAAATTGGAATGATTCCTAACCTCTCTGTCTAGGATAAAACTGCCATTGTTTTAGGATCTATTCTTTGTTCTCTGTGTACTATTTTAGTTATTCATCTGCTTACACCATAACATACTTCCCACATCATGTTTACCAGGCTGCCCCCAGTGAATTGGAGGACAGTGGCTGTTGCTCCTTGTCTGTGTGTGTGGAAGGGCCTGCACGGGCCTCGCACACACTAGGCCCTTGGTGCATCTGGCTGACTGGGTGAGGGAGAAGCTCCCAGAGGTGGGCGGGGCATCCAATCCGTCCTTGTAACCCCTGGAGCGCTGGGCACAGAGCCCGGCACTTGGCAGGGCCTCAGAGGTGAGGACCAGACTCTACAGTCGGATGAAGAACAGAAACAATGGACACAGGAATAGGAATACTGACCATCAGAGCTGATATGTAAGGGACGTTATCCTCGGTGGAGAGAGCTTCCTGTGATTCTCTCAGGTAGGGACTGTTACTCTCACTTGCAGACAGAGAATCTGCATCTTAGGGAAGCTGAGGGGAGCCGGGAGAGCAGAGGGGTAAGGGCTGTGGGCAGGGAGCAGGGTGCCTGGGTTCAAACCTCAGCTCCACCACTTCCTGGCCTTTTAACCTCGGCCTTGACTATCATCTGCCGGAATGGGGTGTTGTGGGATGAAATGAATTCACGTGGAATCAGTGAGAGTAGAGCTGGCTTACCCTGGACATTAGTCACTCCCACAATCCCTCGAGGCCACGCCGGTGGACAGGGAGCCAGGCCGCTGGAGAAGCAGCCTCACATGTCACACTGAAACCCGTGCAGCTCACCCTCCTGTCCACACAGCATGGTCAGCTTATGCCAGGCCCACGCGGGGCACCAGGCTCAGATGTAAACAAGGCCCGGGCTGCCCCCAGCCCGGATGCTTTTGACTTAATTCTTGTGCGTAGAGAGGGAAGCGACCACCTCCCTCTTCCACTTGGGAAGCTTTGGGGGCGATTTCCTGAGGACAGGAAATGACACCCTCGTGTTGTTCACCTAGCGGACAAATGGGTGCCTGTGGGCACGGCACAGCCCGAGTCCCTGACACGGACGCCTGCCTGGGCGCAGGTGGTAAGTGAGGTTGCCTCTGATCACGCATTTCTCACAGTTTGAGGCAGAGGGCCAAACCCATCCACTCCAGGCTTTGTCTTTTAAGCCACAGAGCCCCGTCCGCAGGACAGCTCAGTGAATTAGCAGCCCCTGCTCTCCACACAGCGGGTGCCAAGCCCTGGCGGAGGCTGCATCCGAATGCTCTGCCTTCCCCGCGGCTTCAGAAACAATGTAATGAGGCCCAGAAAATGGAAGAGCCACAGAGGAAAAGAACATGCAACTCACGCGGCTTGATAGATGGCCGTGGCCACCATGCACACGAACATCACGTAGAAGATGGGGTAGTCGAGCTGCAGGTTCCCCTGGATGGACAAGACGAGCATCCCGGCCACGGCCTTCACCGTCACCACCGTCATGGAGCCTGCAGGGGGAGCACAGGTGTGTTGGGGCCTCAGGAACACGGAGGGGGTCAGGCCCTGACAGTCAGTTTGTAACCCCAAAGGGCTTGTGAAAAGGATGGAGGGAACCGGGCACGGCCAACCCAGGGATTCCTGTGGTGAGAAGACGCTGTTTGTCCCGGATTGCAGGGACTTCTTCCGGGAGCTGCCTGCTGTCTGTGCTGCTACATCAAAGAAGCGAGGAAAGTACAGTGAAGCCTTGACTTACGAGTGTCCCGACTAACGAGTTTTTCGAGATACGAGCCGTCTCTCGTCTGATTTTTTGCTTTGAGTTGCGAGCTAAAATTCGGGTTACGAGCCAGCTTCAGATACCCCACCGCTAGTTGGAGCAGCGAACGTCACAGTGAACGCCACAACATCAGCCCAGAATCACGTGTCTCACTTGTTCACTTTTGATTTGACATATGAGTAATTTGAGTTACGAGTTCCGTCGCGGAACGAATAAACTTGTAAGTCAAGGCCCCACTGTAAAGCCTTGACAAGTATTTCCAAGCGTCACTTCTACACCCCTAAGAGCAATGAGTTCAGGTCTCTGTGTCTGGAACACAGTGGAAGGCCTGAACCATCTTTGAATGGATAAATGAACTTCCTTTTTTTTTCTCTTCAATATAGAGAATCATTGATCGGCTGCCTCCTGGATGCCCCCTGCTGGGGATCGAGCCCACAACCTGGGCATGTGCCCTGACCAGGAATCAAACCGTGACCTCTGGGTTCATAGGTCGATGCTCAACCACTGAACCACACCGGCCGAGCTAAATGAACTTCTTCTGAGTATCATCCTCATGGCAACCACAAGAAAAACATGTCATGTGTAAAGAGTTCTTTTTAAAAACATGTCTTCGGACAAAGGTCCCCCAATGTTTCAGAACCGTACCCTCAATGCATATGCACATGCTTTTCCAATATACATGTGCTTATTATTCTACAACAATAGTCATGCAACACTGTGAATATGTATGTACATTATGAAACGCTTATATGTGTGTACATTATGAAACATGTGCAGGAAATACCACTGAAAAGGTGGAGATAAGGATAAGTTCTAATATGTTCTTCTCCCAGCCCTGGGGGACCCCTTGCTCACCTCATCATGGAGACTATTGCTGGTGCAGAAATGACTCCTAAGCTGAACCTGTCAGGTCCCCCGGTGAAAGCAGGAGGTAAAAGAAACCTCCCCCACCTAGGGTGCAAATGGAGCCCCTTATTCTGGCCGAGATGCTCTGCCTTCCTAGCTGCCTCAGCTTCTGCTCATCCTGCCTTCTCCTGCCCATCGCACACGCGGCTTCTGGGCCCCTCGGTCCACAGACTGGTTTTCAAACACCCCCGCCAGTTACGACAGCCTTCACCAGGCTGCCCTTGTGAGGGAGAAGGGGACAGAGGAGAGTGGCCGACGGGCCTCGGGACCTTCCGGCCTTCCTACTCAGCAGGAGAAAACGTTCTGGGGCCACGACCTTCCGATCCACGTTTTAAACAAAGTCCTCAAGAGATGGACCCCCGACACACGTTATAACACGGATGGGCCCTAACACATCACGCTCAGTGAAAGGAGCCAGTCACGGAAAGCTGCACAGTGTATGATTCCATTTCTATGGTTCACCCGGAAAGCCAAGTCCATAGGCAGAAGGGGAGCCAGAGGTCAGCCAGGGGCTGGGAGGAGGAGGAGGGAATGGGACTGCCGCTAATGGGTCAGGGCATCTCTGGGAAATGTTTGAAGAAGTTTGAAATGTGATTACGACAGTTGCATAACTCTGTGAATACACGAAAAGCCACTGAATCGTGTACTTTAAACAGGTGAACTTTCTGGTGTGTGAATCATAGCTCCATAAAACTGTTTTTAGAAAAATCAGAATAATCAACCCTGTCTTGTGGTGGCACCTCTGTGTGTCCCTGGAGTGGGGGCCCGCCCTGGGAAAGACAGAAGGGAAACAACAGGTGTGGGCACTTGCGCTTGTCTCACTGAGTCGCCCCTCTGCCCCCTCCCCCCCATCCCCTCGCCCCCCAGATCTGGGTGTTCTCTTACGCCCAGTGTCGGAGGACAGTGCGGCTTCATCAGGGAGAGTGACCGGGAGGAGCAGCAGGGTTCCCCCACCCCCTCCTTCCCCGGGAAGCACAGGTGTTCATCAAAGCTCCAGTGAGTGACCAAACACTGTGCGGGTTAGCGCCTTGCCCCGAGCTGATGTAGGAACCGCTTCCCCCATGGCACCCGTTCCTCTAAGATAGCGGCTCTCAACCTGTGGGTCGCAACCCCTTTCACAGGGGTCGCCTAAGACCATTGGAAAACACATATTTAATTACATATTGTTTTTGTGATTAATCACTATGCTTTAATTATGTTCATTTGTAACAATGAAAATACATACTGCATATCAGGTATTTACATTAGGATTCATAACAGTAGCAAAATTACAGTTATGAAGTAGCCACGAAAATAATTTTATGGTTGGGGGTTACCACAACATGGGAACTGTATTAAAGGGTCGCGGCGTTAGGAAGGTTGAGAACCACTGCTCTAAGAGGAAAGGAAAAAAAGAGCAAAATCAGTTCTTGCCTTTGAACACACAAGTACTTCCTAAGCTCTGAGTGGTTTTGCGTGGACCCCACAGGATTCAGTGGTTGAAACCTGCCTCACCTCTGCCCTCTGTGCCGTAACCTCCCAACCCTCCTGACACTCGTCTTCTGATACCGGTGTAAGGAACCTAGTTATTAATTAACAGGAAAGGAGCAAAGGGAAGGCCAAATACCACAGGCCTTCATTTGTGCAGCCTGGCCAGGAAGCGGCGGGTTAACACTGCCCAGGTCCCTTCCCCGCCGACCACCGGGAGAAGGGCCTGGACAGGGCGAGAATGGACACACGCCCAGGGAAGGCTGGGTGAGATAGGGAAGGTGCTTGTCTGTCAGCCATACCCGGGAACAGGTCACTGGCCAGAGGAGGTGTGGCCACTACAAGTGTGGGAAGATTTGAGCTACTTAAGCTCCTAAACAAAGGAGTTCGCGCTCTTGTGCGCTTGACTCCCGGGCTGGGGTGGGAGAGGGGTCTCACGCTCCTGCATTCGCCCCCGAGGTCACAGCCATGCGGACCCCACACACAACGGGACTGATGGACTGCAACCAGCCTGGTGCTGAACGGACCCAGCTCAGAACGGAAGCTCGGGACCCTGGCTCTGCTGAAGCCCAGCTGCACGCCTTCCAGGACCGGATGAAGGGAAGCGGGACTTTAGGAACCGAGGGATGCAATTCCACGCAAACAAAGCTTTCTACCACATCTCACCCCCCCCCGGGGGGGGGCACTCCAGAAATGCTCATTCCAGCGGAACCCCAAAAACCCCACTCCCACCAGCAACGGAGAAAGACCATCTGCTCATTTCTTCTATAACATGCAGTTGTCACCCCCAAATGGATTTGTCCCCTGGTTTACTGCCATCTCCTCTTCAGGATGGAGGCACCGCAGGGCTGGTCTGTCCTGGGCAGCACTGTAGCCAGTTTCCAGCACCATCCCGGGCACTTAGGAGCCTCGGTACCTGAACAAGAACGCGGGACGCAGCCAGCGAGGTGATGGAACGCAGGGGAACTGCCCCCGGCCAGCAGGGACCTCCTGGCACTCCTCGGTGACGGCAAACCTCAATGCCCAGACCCCCACTCACCGAGCAACGCCACCAAGAGCAGGATCACCACAATGTTGTTGACGTTCTTCTCCTTGTAGAAGTAGAGCAGCAGGCAGAACAGGATGATCTCCACCAGCTACGGGAAGCAGCAAGAGAGGGTCAGCGGGGGCCACGGGGACAGGCAAGACCAGGAGGCCCTGGGGGGCTGGGCTGGGGTGATGCTGCTGACTTCATGAGTCACAGACCCTCAGGGTCGAACGGGCATTGAAACACCCAGCATTCCCAGAACTACTGACGGGATCCTGTGGGGAAGGCGGGGACGCCGAGTGACTCTCGCATCCCTGGACGACACTGAGGAGTTTGCTTCACGGCTGACTTGGAGGGTGAGGGGCTGGCCCCACAGCCTCCCTGTCTTGGATGGGCAAGAGCCATCAGGCTGAGATGGTCTCCGCCCACTTTGCTGCTCCATGAGTCACCCCACTAAACTGGGGGTCGCTCAAAGGGGGATGCTTGCTCACGGGGAAGAGCTCACTGGTGCAGTAGACAAGTATATACGCCCCTGGCCCCCTAGACAAGCCTCCAATGTGCGCGGCTCAGTAGGGTAGAAAGACAGGACACTAGCCCAGCCAGCGTGGCTCAGTGTTTGAACATCGACCTATGAACCAGGAGGTCAGGGCACATGCCCCGGTTGCCAGCTCGATCCCCAGTAGGGAGCCTGCAGGAGGCAGCCAATCAATGATGCTCTCTCATCACTTTTGTTTCTATCTCTCTCCCTCTCCCTTCCTCTCTGAAATCAATAAACATATATTTTAAAAAATATATATGTTTATTGATTTTTTACAGAGAGGAAGGGAGAGGGAGAGGGATACAAAGTTAGAAACATCGATTCAGCTGCCTCTTGCACACTCCCTACTGGGGATGTGCCCGCAACCCAGGTACATGCCCTTGACCGGAATCGAACCTGGGACCCTTCAGTCCGCAGGCTGACACTCTATCCGCTGGGCCAAACTGGTTACGGCTATATTTTAAAAGAAAAGAAAAGAAAGAAGAGGACACGAGTCAGGGAGGCCCTGGTTTGACCTGGGATCTGCTTCTGAACTAGCGGTGTGACCTTGGGCAAGTCACTTCTCTAAACCTCAGTTACCTCCTCTGTGAAATAGGGATGATAATTCTTATCTTACATGTATTATTGCAGGTTCACTTAATGAACACAGAAATAAGCCAGAGACCACTCTCACCATTTTATTTATACTCAAGTAATTAAATTGACACCATAATTGAATTATGGTAAGGTCACCACCCCAAGCTTGTAAATGGCAGAGCCAGGATTTGAACTTGGACAGTCTAACTTAAAGTCTGGCTCCAGGGCCCACGTGCTGTACTGCTTAGGCTACAGTCCCCGAGGCCAGGAGGCCACAATGTCTGGCATTTAGTAGACTCTTACTATTAGGCAATGGCAAATCGAAAGCTTGATAAGTTCCCCCATCTTGGATTAACAACTTGTCCTTCCTACTCCTCAAAGGCTCAGACATTGGGCAGTACTTCCCCAAGAGGCAAAGCCAGCCCCAGCACCCAGCAAAACTAAAGCAGAAAAATCCGACAATGGCTCGGCTCCATTGGCCTACCCCAACCTCCTACCGGAGTTTATTTGTTATAAAAACCGATGCAGATACATTCATGGGCATTTTGAAGAGAAAAATTTTTAGAAAATTCCTCATCATGAGAGACCGCAAAACACAGCTGTTCTCATTTTCCTGTGTCTTCCTGTTTTTGTCACAGTGAATACATATTTTACCTACTTGTCATCACAGTCAACGCACAGTTCTGTACCGGCTGCTTTTGGTTACCATCAACAATGTTCATGTTTTATGAAGTTGTCATAATTAGCTGTAATGGCTCCAGAACAGCCCATCCAGCAGATGGAGAGAGTTATTGAGCATCCCCAGCCATTGTGCATGCACGCAGGGGGGCCCACTTTTCGGCCGATCTTCCCGAAGCCTAAACGCAAGCTGGAACGGCACGCAGTGGTCTCTCGTGAGAGGGCCGTGCGTGAGTGGGTGCCTCTGGGCAGACCAGGGGTTCTGTGGGCGTGTCTCATGTACTGTTTTTTAACCCGCAGTGTCTGGCACCTAACAGACTCTCAGAAATATTTATCGATTTGACGTGGCTGCATCTCTCTAGCTGGCAGCACTGTCTCGGTCACGGTGAAAGGAGATCATCTGAACCGCCCCGGGGCATCGTGTTCCTCTCCCAACAAGCAGCCCAGGGCCAGCGACTCCGCCCGTTTAGAGAAGGAGACGGGGCTTCCGGTTCAGTGACTGGGCCAAGGCCACACCGCCGGACATTGTGGCCTCCTGGCCTCAGGCAGCGTAGCCTAGCGGTATAGCACGTGGGCCCTGGAGCCAGACTGTGAGCCAGACTGTCCAGGTTCAAATCCTGGCTCTGCCACTTACAAGCTTGGGGTGGTGACCGTAGAATTATGGTGTCAATTTAATTACTTGAGTATAAATGGATTCGAGCCTGTGTTGAGGGTAAACTTTTCCTACACAGGTGGGTCTTCGGCTCTGTCCTGCCGGTAAGTAACTGCTGGGCTGGCCGGCCGGGAGGTGACACAGCCCCCGTCCTGGGGACACCTTTCTTCTGTCCTGTGGGAAAGCTGAGGAAAAGGGGTGCGCGGTCCCAGGCTGCCCATGTCAGGAGGGCACAGTCAACACTGGCGTTGGCAGCCATGGTGAAGGATGGGGGCACCGGGGCCAGGCAGGCCTGGCTTTGAGTCCAGCTGCGCTCTCATGGGACTCAGAGCAAGTCAGCTACCCTCCCTGAGCTCCGGTTTTCTCATCCAAAAAATGGAGAGAAAAACACTTACTTTACAGGGCTGTTGAGAGAACCTGAGATGATACACAGTGCCAGGCCGGGGGCAGGAACACACCAGCAGCTTTGGCAAACACCTTGAATGTTTTCCTTGACTAGTTTATTTGCAGACCTAACACGGGATGTAGCTGGGCCGAGAGAGGACTGAGCTCTGGCTGGGCGTTCAGGGGACAACGTTTTCAGTGTCTGCTGTGTTTCTATCGGCTTCTACCAGCTGCCCAGTGACACTGGGCAAAAATAAGTAAATAACGTGTTATAATTGTTAACATTTTTAACTTTTCTTCTTACCATAAAAGTGTGAAACGCTCCCTGTAGAAATTATGGATGATACATACAGACGAAGACAAAATAAAACTCAGTCATAATTCTATCTCCTCAAGACAACTACTGATGGAACTTGTTTTTGCATCTAGTCTTTTAGAGATACACGAGAGGCCCAGTGCACAGATTCGTGCACCAGTGGGGTCCCTCGGCCTGGCCTGCGGGGATGGCCGGCACTCTGACATCCTCTGAGGGGTCCCAGATTGCAAGAGGGCAGTTCTCGGGTGACACACCCCGGAATCAGGCTCCCTCCTCTCTGGTTCCAGGTGTGTCACCCAAGAATCACAGCTGCCAAGTCACCGCAGATTGGCAGCTCCTGCGATGAGCGTCTGCCCCCTGGTGGTCAGTGCGTGTCATAGCTACCGGTTGGACAGTTGAATGATAGGACAGTCGCTTAGGCTTTTATATATATAGATTAGGTGTGCATACCCACAAATACCTCTGAAGAATAAAGTTACCACACTCCATATGCAGTTTTAGACATTCCCCAGGACCTCAGCGAAGAAAGCACCTCCCCGTGGACTGTGTACCCTCTTCAGGGCTGTGGAATGCGTCACGATTCACATGAACACCCTATCGCTGGGCCCTCAGGCTTCTGGTTTCTAAGACGCGGTCCCCCCCGCCAGTGCTTCAGGTGGAAGGACCAGGCTTCTCTTACCATGTACAAGAGGAAAGGCCAGCTCACGAGGTGCCTGGTGATGTTCTCGCCCGTCATCTTCTCGTGGCTGTTGGGTGCGAATGTCACCAGCAAGTAGGTGCCCACAATGGCCAAACCGCAGCCGACAAAGGACAAGACGTAGCGCCCTGCGGGGAAGGGGAGGCTGTCAAGGGCTCACAGCAGGCACAGGCCCCGGCCAGGGTCTGGGGCAGCACAGCTGACCTGGCATAGTTTATACTGTGGGGTTTTCTTTATTTAAAAAAGAGATGATCTTATTTTTTTTTAATGAGGTGTAGCATGCATACAAAAAGGGGCTCGATGGGGCTGGCTGGTGTGGCTCAGTGGATAGAGCATCGGCCTGTGTACCGAGGGGTTGCAGGTTTGATCCCTGGCCGCACGTCAGGGCTTGTGCGGGAGGCAACCAATCGATGTATCTCTCTCACATCGATGTTTCTCTCTCTCTCTCCCCCTCGCCCCTCACTTCCTTCCACTCTCTATCAATGGGAAAAATATCCTGTGAGGATTAATCCCCCCAAAATGCTCAATGAATTGTTACAGAGTGAGCACACCCATATAACCAGCACCCAGATCCAAAAGGGAACCTTCACAGGACCCCCAAATCTTCACGTGTGTCCCCTCCCAAACACTGGACCCCACCCCCAGGGAAACACTTTGACTTCTACCAGCATCTAGAGTGCCTGGTTTGTTCTTTACCTAAATGGGTTCATACGGTATATTCTCTTGTGTCTGTGCTCACACCAGAAGCCTGTGAGCTTCATCTGTATTGTACGTGTAGTGGTACTTCCTTCGCTCTCCGGTCCACTGTGTGAATAGGACACAGTGTGTCCATTCTACTGTTGATGGGCATTTCGGGTGCCACCATCATGTCACTCCTGAACTCCTTAGCACAGCTTATAAGGCCGGACATCATCCAGTCCTCCATGCCTCCTTGCTCTCATGTCCTCCTTCCCACTTTACTCATCACTCTCCACCACTGGCCTCGCCAATACTGGACACACCAAGCTTTCTCCTACCCCAGGGCCTTTGTACCTGCTGCTCCCTCTACACGGAACACTCTGCTCACAAACTTGGCATAGTAGTCTCCTTAGTATCACTTTAGGTTTGGGCTGAAAATTCTCCTCTTCGGAGAATCTAACCCTGACCAGACTAGGTAATGTATTCCCCAGGGCCTACCAAGAAGCATACGATTTTCTCCGAAGTGCTCACTGAGATTTAGAAATATTTTGTTTATTTAGTTGTTCATTTGTTTATTGTATGTCCTCCCCACCAACACACACACACACACACACGAATGTAATCTCCATTCACAGAGGAACCCTGTCTGTCCTACTGCTGTATCCCTGGCCCCTGCAACAGAGTGTGGCACTTAGTAGGTATCTTAGGGGAACACATCTTCCCCACTCCCTGGGTTTCCATGTGGGGAGAACTCCACTGGACAGACACTTCAGTCTCTTGCCCCATTGTCTGCATTTAACTGAGTGGGGCCAATCTATCAAAAGAATTTATGCCCCCAGGTTTTGAGGTTTCTTGTTCCTTCCTTTTCTGCCCCAGACTGTGTGAGGCTATAATTCTGGGGAGGTGTTCTGTTCTGCAAACTCAAATGTCTTCTTGGGAGACCGGCCCAGGGTCTAGTTGGGGGGACACGGGGAGGATGTCTGTTTGGCGGCACCCCTACGCTGCGTGCTCCGATTTAGTGTTTGTTGGTGATAAAGCGCACCAGCTGATCTCCGGTGTCTGCCCCCCCGCCGTGTTTACGTGCCGCTGCTTTAGAACGCAGGGAGGGAACGAGGGCGCCCTTCCTCTGGCTTCCTACAGTCCCAACAGCAGGTGCTCAATCAACCCTGATTTTTGAATGGTTTGGGAGCCTGATGAAAATCCCAGCTCTCCCGATGAGAGTGGAATATAGACCCACACTGGGAACAGACGGCCTCTAACTGCCGAGAGCTGGCGTTATAACGAGGAAAGGACAAGCACACAATTAGGGACAGGGGCTCCGATCGGTGCACTTACTCAGGAAGTCTTTAGGTTTCCACTTTTCCTTGATGAATATGATTCCTATGATGGCGCTCGCTAAAACAGACAGACAGACAGAAAGCACAGGGAAAAGAGAATGAGGTGCCATCCGTCAGTCACAAGGAGTCCCTTCGCCCATGCCCACGGGGTTGGCACATCTGCGTGCGTTGGAGCCTGGTCCTTCCTGTCCTCTCACGCATGCTCCCAAGAGCTCAGCCCCTTCTGGTCTCCCTGTGGGTCCCTCTCGGAAAGGGAGGCTCCTCTCTGGGCCTTCCTGAGGATTTCCTACACGCCCGGGAGCACCGTGTGTTGAGGACTTGCTGGGCGACAGGCAATTGACTACAGTTATTTCTGGTACGTTCACTCTTTGAGGTGGGGTCTGCTGTTATTCCCATTTGAAAAACAAGGACATTGAAGACCCACGCAAGGCCACACAGCTGATAGGCGCAGGCTAGCCTCGAACCCAGGACCACGGACGGCCAGGGCTCTGGCTCCTCGTACTGCAGTGTCTACTGCTGACATTTTCACCTGGATCTTGTTTCTCCCTGACTTGCCGCACGGAAGATGCACTCAAACTTCTGTGACTGCCCTAAAGGGTGGGTCTCAGGTCCCTACTCTATGACGTTTTTCCAGGTCGGGGTGGGGGGCATAGGGCGGGGGGACCTCCAATGGACAGGCCCTTCTGTCTCTTGCCCCATTGTCTGCATTTCTCAACGGCGTGGGGCCGATCTATCAAAAGAATTTACACACTGAGGGTTGGTTCTTTGTCCTTCCTTTTCTGTCCCAGACTAAGGGAGGCTGTAATTCTGGGGGAGTGTTCTGTTCTGCAAACCCAAATGTTTTCTGGGAAACTGGCCCAAGGTCTAGTTGGGAAATGAGAAGACAGTCCATTTGGCTGCACCCCTAAGCTGCATGCTCTAATTGAGCTTTTATTAGTAAAAAAGCATAACTTCTGATCTGTATCTGACTTCCGTGTTTATGTCCCGCTGTTTTAGAACGCAGTGAAGGAAAGGGGGTGCTGGATCCGGCTTGCAGCAGCTGCAGTTGCTACATATTCAGGAAACCATGGGTAGCCTGAAAACAGCCACAGTGGGCATGGTTACACCATGTAAATCAGAAACACTACAAATCGGGTCTCCCTTTGCTCCCTCCTGCTTTCTGTCCCTTCCCTCCTTCCTCCTGCCTCTTCCTCCTCTTCGCTCCCTCTCTCTCTCAGTGGCTTTATCAGCACACCACTGAAAATACCCCCTTCTCCTAGCAATAGGGGCAAATCAATGAGATAATACGTGTAAATCATCTGTCACATGGTAAATGCTCAAAAACTGGTCTATAATTATTATTAAAGTACTTGGAACAGTGACTCATAAGTCCTGAGTATCCGTAAATGGTGGTTATTGTTATTTTTAAAATTATGTCTCACTGGGTGACTTGAGAAGCCGTAAGAACCTCTTAATTTCCAGTGGCTGCTACCTCAAGGCCCATCATTATAATTCAGCCCTTTGTTTTGAAGAATTTGATTACTTCATCTTTATTAAAATTCAAAGACTAATATTTAATGCATTTGATCACTCAGCCACGCACTCCTCACTACGAATGAAGTTCTGAAAGCCCTTTGGCAAGATCGGCCATGGGCAGAGGACACATCTAAATAACTGTAGGGGCTGGGCAGGCACACAGATGTAGGATGTGGGTCAGACGTAAGACAACAGGAAAAGGTTTGGGCTATGGCCCACGACCTGCCTCAGCTAAAGGCATTCAAACTATATTTTTAAAAGATACTGTGTGGGTAGCCAGTGTACCAACCCTGGCCAAGAAAATGAGGGTCTTATCATAGGACCAGCGAAAGCAAACAGGTTTCCACTCCTTTGCCAGCTCCTGGTAACTGGCAGTGGCTGCCTGAATCTGAGAATGCTGGGGGCCCACCGAGGCTCACCAGGAAGGAATGCTATGATGGATGCCTGATGTCTGTGCTCTGTAAGGGCTTAGATTATCTTGACGGTGTTGAGATGACTAGGTTAAGGTGTATCTTCCTTCTGAAGTGGAAATAAAAAGCAGTCTAGGGGACATCTATAATAATGTCAACAACTTAAAAAAAGCAATTCTGATGAACTCTCTGAATCTTAAACAGATTCTGGAGGCAGACAGTCTAGTTCATATACCAGCCCTGCTCCTCAGGGGCTGTACAATTTGGGGGAAGTAACCTCACCATTCTGTGCTGCGGTTTCCCATTTTCTTCTGTAAAATGGGAATAATAACAGCATCTCCCGCAAAAGGCTGCCAAGCGGGTTAGAAGAATTAATACCCACAAAGGAGGGCAGGGCCCGGTGTGTATGAAGCCCTTTTAAGTGCTAGCTGTTATTATCCAAGCAAAAGCTGGTACGCTTAACAGGTATCATTGATCCCGGTGGTCACACAAGCAATCGAGTCTCAGGGAGGGATGGGGGAGGCTGGTCTTACCGATCACGGAGACTGCGCTGAGGGGCACGATCAGTGAGAGAGGAGCGAAGGCGTAGGAGGCAAACACGCCCAGCTCGCCCAGCAGCAACAGGAACAGGCCCAGCCACCATGTCTTGGTCTTGAAATAGGCCCGGGGGTCCTTGGTGCCTGCCAGGCGGATGTGGCAGTACTTCTAGAACAGTAAGTAAAGCAGTAGCGATCCGAGTACTGAATTGTTATTCAAAGACAGTAGTTTCCAAACTGCCCGGGAAGCCTTAACAATTCAGTACAGGAGCCTGGCCTCAGAGGGGGTGTGGTGGAGCCTGGGAACGTGCGTTTCTAACACATCACAGCGTGTGCAGTCTGGGGTGGGGGGTCACGGGCTAGGCACCCCCACTTTAGCCACCCCCACTTTAGCCTGGCCTCAGGCTGGCCCTCTCCCTCTGACTGCAATGCCCGAGGGTCCCCCTGTCCGAGCGCCTGCTCAGCTGCACTCTCTTCTGTAGGAGGGTGGGCAGCTCTGCTGGGCAGCCCTGTGGGTACCAGCGGACCCTGCCCTCCCTCGGGTGGGTACTTGGGCCAAGGAAGGCCAGTATCCCTTGTTCTGGAAGTGTGAACGTGGGGCACAGAAACTGAGGCAGTGACTAAGGAAAGACCGCAGGGTATTGTCCCAGGCCCATCCCAGGGATGGAGTGGGCAACTCCCCCGGAGTGGAGGCAGCTGGGCCTGCACCAGACACCCTGGCTTATCGGCTGCATCTCTGCCCCTGGCAGGGCTGGTGACCGACACTCACCTGGAGGTTAAGTGCAATGCTGACCACAAGGTGCCCGAAGATGGCCAAGAGGGCGCCGATCAAGTTTTCCTGTGAGGAGAGGTCACAGAAACAGGTGTAAGTTGGGCCGAAGCTCAGAGGCCCCAGGACCCATTTCCCAACGGCTTGAACAGGTTCTCAACACTTCTAGATAAAAACCGGAACTTGGAACAGAACGGACAGTAAACCCCCATTCTAGCAATCAGGAGTATTTGTCTTGAGTATTGAAAGAACAGTCCCGTTCTTCCCACTCAAGTATTCATTCCTAGAGCAATATCATTTTTTACTTAATAATTACTATAAAACATCATGTTGCATTAATCAATTGTATCAATTACAAAACACTTCCAGATTTTTATACTGAAGAACTTTATACCAAAGGAACTTTTTAAAAATGAAATTTGATTACATACTCTACATTCTTTCTTGTATAGAAGTATGAAAGGTGTTCATAAAATGTTTAAGTGTTAAAAGATAGACACAAATTTGTGATAACATTCTGTGGGGAAAACAGAAGAGAAATACACATTCAAGGAGAAAAAGGAATGTTGTAACATTTCCAGCTGTTACAGAAGAGCCTTCAGAAGGACGGTGGTCAGTGTCAAGTGGCCTTTATATTCCCTAGGCTTCATTAAGTGCAGAAGAAGTGTCTTTTTTTTTTAAAATATGTTTTTATTGATTTCAGAGAGAGAAAGGGCGAAGGAGAGAGAGATAGAAACATCAATGATGCTCAACTATTGAGCCACCTAGCCAGGCTTGTTTTTTATTTTATTTTTAAAATATATTTTTATTGATTTTAGAGAGGAAAGGAGAAAGGGGGAGGGCATCAATGATGAGAGAGAATCATTGATCCGCTGCCTCCTGCATGCCCCCTACTGGAGATTGAGCCCACACCCCAGGCATGTGCCCTTGACTGGAATTGAACCCAGGACCCTTCAGTCCGCAGGCCAAGGCTCTATCCACTGAGCCAAGCCTGCCAGCGCGAAAGTTTTAGGTTTTAGATGTCAACTTGAGACAGTATAGGGACTGCGCTCAGGAGTGAAAAATATACCTGGTGGCCAGAAGGAACCTTGGGTATGATGACCACAAGCACGTCACTACTCTCCACTCCCTGCTTTTAAAAACATGCAAAATTTTATCTCCCTTCTAACCACTTGCTTCTCCCTTGCTTCTCCTACCCTGACGTGGAAAATCCCACAAGCCCCCCTTTTCCTAAAAGCCCATGTTTTCGTGCAAGCCTGCTTCGTCCCCAGCTTATAAAAAGCCAAGCAGAGCCAGCCCTGAGCCAGCTCAGGGGACCTGCCTTTCCTCTGTGCTGCCTGCCTTGTGCTCAGGAAAATGCTTAATAAAATCTATCTGGAAATTTCTCTGGGGTCTCCTCTCGATTTCTATCTTGGGGAACCCAAGAACCTCGATGCCAGTAACCAACTAAAAGAATGTGTGAGGAGCCCTAGCTGGTTTGGCTCAGTGGGTAGAGTGTCAGCCTGCGGACTGAAGGGTCCCAGGTTCGATTCTGGCCAAGGGCACATGCCCGGGTTGCGGGCTCGATGCCCAGAGTGGGGCGTGCAGGAGGCAGCCGATCAGTGATTCTCTCCCATCATTGATGTTTCCATCTCTCTCTCCCTCTCCCTTCCTCTCTGAGGAAACACACAGTGCTTCTTCAGAAGGTCCAGTCTGAGGACCTCAAAGGCAGCCCTTCATCAAGTGCGGCTCTTAAAGATACAAAGCAGAGACCTCAACCTCCTGAGGGTCAAATAAACACCTGGTGGCCAAGCATGTGTTCCGCCCAGTCCTTTAGTTTACCTGTGCTAATGAGGAGGCAGAATTGTTAAAAAGGGTTAACGAGCAGATTCTACAGGAACTGCCTTGGTCAGACAGGTGACAAAAGGACTCCGGTTCCAGCTCCAACACCTCAGAGCTGCTCGATCACCTTTATGGGAGATGAAGGAGAGCTGGACACAGCCTCCAGGACTTGGGCAAAAGCCAGAGACCTGAGCAAGGGCTGTTTCCGAGGACGCTGCTGGGGTCAGGTGGCCCGTGATATTGGCTTGCTTCAGCCTGGATCCCTTTCTCCCTGGGGAATAACAGTGCACCCCCTCCCCCCTCCCCCAGGGTTGGTGCATGAACCTCCTCAGATAATTTGAAGACAGCACTTAGCATTAGGGTGAACCATATGAAACTGCCAATATTCAGCTGCCTTTGACCTGCCAAAGCGGCAGTTTCAAATGGTTCATTCAACCTACAACCGGTAGCTGCTCTGTTCCTCTACCCAGAGACACCACGCTGTCCCCGCTGATGCCTCAGAGCGCCAGGCTGCCTGAGCAGGTGGTGTTGACAACTCGCCAATCGGAAGGGAAGAGATGAAGGGGGCTGCTGCATGGCCACACGGACAAGCCAAAACGAATGCAGAGAGGGGGAAGAAGGTGAAACTTAGAAATGAAAACTGTAAACCTCCCAAGGGTCAACCAATCTAAGCAGTAACAACGGGGTTAAAGGGTTACTATGACAACAAAGGCGGAGGTCTATGGAGCATTTACACACCTGGGCATGGAGCTAGGCCGTTCTACGCATCCCCTCCTCGGGGCCACGAACAACCCTCTGAAGTGGGTTCTACGACGAGTCCGGTGTTTAGCACATTAAGTGGAAAGGAGGTGACAGATGAGCACAGTAAGGCTCAGAGACGTAAACTAACTTGCTCAAGGTGGGGACGAAGGGTTTGAAGCTGAAGGCCTACTTCCAGTTTCCTGGGGATGATGACCCCTCCAGACCGAGGCTTCAAAATAAATTAGGAAAAAAACAGCCCCACCTTGTAAGTGCTACTTCCTACTAATGACACGGCAGCTGAGGGTTCTTTAAGAAGCCATGTCTGTAAGCATATTCATCCCCACGGATAATAACTGGTTATAGGCATGTTAGTCGCCGCGTAACGTACCTAACGCCCTGTCATCAAAGCGGTTCAAAGGGCTCCATCCACAGTAATTATGCCCCAAACCCTTGTGAAGTGGTGATTGGTGCAATTTTATGAGAATTTAAAGTCATGCAAAGAAGTGGCCTTGGGCCCAGGGGTTACAGCTGGAACACACACCTATTAGCCGCCCTCCAGTGTCTGGCCAAGGGCAATTCAGAGTGGAGGCCACGACCAGCAGTACTCCCGACATTACGCTCCTCCTCCAAGTCTCAGAGCTTGAAAACTGTCAAGTGGGGGTGCCCAGGTCTGCGGGCTGGAGGCGGGGCCTTGGCAGCCCCACCTCTGGGCACCAGTGGGAGCTTTCCCACTCTACACCGCTCCTCTCTCTGCTGAGGAAAACTCTGGGTGCTCCCATGGAAGTTCTTTAAAGTGTTCATAAGTAGCCCTCACTGGTTTGGCTCAGTGGATAGAGCGGTCCCGGGTTCGATTCCGGTCAAAGGCAGGTACCTAGGTTGCAGGCTCCATCCCTGGCCCTGGTCAGGATGTGTGTAGGAGGCAACAAATTAATGTGTTTCTCTCACATGGATGTTTCTCTCTCTCTCTCTCTCTATCTCTCCTCATCCCTTCCACTCTCTCTAAAAACCAATGGAAAAATTTCCTCGGGTGAGGATTAACAACAACGAAGACGTGTTCGTACGTAGACACAGGGACCTGACCCTGGGACCAGTGGCTCTGTCCCTTAGGAAAAGATGCGGCCCAAACAGCGGCGTTCCCTCTGCCAGGCAGGTCTCGGGCAGCCTCAGATCGCCACCTTCACCTGCAACATCTTGAGTCCTTCAGCCGCAATACCCGATGGAGAGGATTCTTCTGAGGCAACGCCTAGTTGGGTTTCACCTGAAGTGGAAGGGAGAGGTGGAGGGGAGGAGGGGCGCCCTCATTTTAAAGGCAAATACCTGGGCGGGCGGGGAAATTCAGTTACCTAAGAAGGCCCAAGACTCAGCCAAAGTCACCGAGTGAGCAAGCGGCAGGGCCAGACCTGAACACGGGTCTCCTAACACTTTGGTCCCCAGGAGATTACAGGAGAGGAAGTAGTGCGGCCTCCCAACTACCAGGAACCTCCTATTCAGGGCATATCTAGTCCGAACCGGGATATTTTGGGAATGACGGGGGCTTTATTAATCCGCATGGACATGAGGCACAGACCAAGACTTTCGGGCACGGTATTCATAGTGCAGCCTCTGAATGGGCGTGTTATCGGCGAGGGAAGTGGGGTGAGGGCAGGCAGCCGGATTTCAGCCATGGCTTCAACAGACCCAAATATCAAGGGGGTGGGGAGGGCAGCAAACCAAAGCCACTTCTCCCTTTGCTTCCACTTCCTTGTGTGGACTGTGAACTTTGAATACTACCAACCTGGGCTGGGGTCCTGCCTCTGCCACTGACGCTGTGTGAACTCTCGGAGCCTCGGCTTCCCCTCTGAAAACTGGAGCTGAGCATAGCACTCCATAGGGTTGTCATGCTATAGAAACTAGAGGCCCAGTGCACAACATTTGTGCACGGGGGGCGGCGGTGAAGAGGGGGAGGGGGGTCCCTCAGACTGGCCTGCACCCTTTAGCAGTCCGGAAGCCCTCAGGGGATGTCTGAGTGCCGGCTTAGGCCTGCTCCCCCCACGCTGCAGTCAGACATCCTTAGAGCTGCCAAAGAGGTGGGAGAGGCTCCCGCCACCACCACTGTGCTGGCCAGCTGTCAGCCAGGCTTGTGGCTGAGCGTGGCTCCCTCTGTGGGAGCGCACTGACCACCAGGGGGCAGCTCCTGCATTGAGCGTCTGCCCCCTGGTGGTCAGTGAGTGCCACAGCGACCAGCCGTTCCGCCATTCGGTCAATTTGTATATTACCCTTTTATTATATAGGATAAGGCATGTGTTGAAACATTACATGACACATAATAAATACGAAAACAATTCTAGGTGTTACTATTAACTTTACAATTTTCATTTTCATTATTATCATTACTATTAGCAACAGTAAGGATCCTTCTGGCTCTGATATTCTCTGATCCAAGAATTGACCTTTTACCAGCTACAACTCTGAAAGGAAACAAACTGTTCCGGGAAAAGCAGCCAAAGGTCACCGAGGCAGGAAGCTCTGCTTGGCTATGGGTATCCAGGTGGAACCTCAGCTCCAATCTCCTGCTCCAAGGACTGCCTTACATCTGCCGACAACAGCCTTCATTTAGATCCCACAGTGACAAGACCACTCATCACTTGTTTAACCTGAATTCCCACAATCCCTTGGGCTTCACCTGCTAACAGTTAAGTAGAAGCATTCTGGCTTGCTCTGCGGGTTACTCACAGTCGAATACAAGAGATATGGTAGCAGTCCAGCTAACCAGGCTCTGTTACATGTGTAGCCTGGCTTCAGGCCAGCTCCTGTTGCTTGCCTTCTCCAGCAAGCGAGGCACTGCCGTTTTGACAATAACCAGTGCCAGGGGCAGAAAGGGCTTCCCGGAGTGCTGGCATACTGCAGGCAGCAGGGAGTGGTGCATAGAACCAGGGCCGTGGATGTACGCAGACTCCATTCGAATCCCAGCTTTACTATACCTACTGACTGTGTGGCCTTGGGCAAGTTAATTAACCTCTCTGTACCAGTTTCTTCAAATGTAAAATGGGATTATAGTAATAGCCACCTTATGGGCTTGTTTGTTTTTTAAATCCTCACCCAACGATATTTCTCTTTATTTTTTAAAAATAATTCTTTACTGTTGAAAGTATTATATATGTCTCCTTTTTTTCCTTATGGGGTTTTGTGAAGATTAGCACAGTCCCTGTCCTATAGGAAACACTCAACAGATGTTAGCTGCTGCGATGATGATGATGATGACGACTACAGTGATAGTGAATTGGCCATGGAAGTGTGGATAAAGGACCAATAGTTTCCTGCCAGGAAGACTGACAAAAGTTTCATGGAAAAGGTGATACCTGAGCTGGAGCTGGGAGCACGGGCAGGATTTCCAAAATCAGAAATGGGATGGTGCAGGTAGGTCCTGTGTCCTCTGCAGCGTCAGGTCACCCTCATACCCGCCCTGCAGGACGGGCCTAAAACTGCCCTGCAGCGGAGTCACCTGGCTTTCCCTGAGTTATAACGCTAGAACGTGACAGAGCTGAGATCTGAAGCCCGGAACCTCTGGTTCTAAAGACCACGCTCAAAACACCCTCTTATATCTCTATTTTTGCACAAAATTCTGTCCCGAAGGGTAGGTACCCATGGAAATCGCTTCCTCTACCTCCCTCGTAGATGGTAAGCTCCTCCAGGAAGCGGTATCTCAATAATGGGCACAGTTCCCACCCCACCCAGTGCAGGCCTGGGTGTACAGGCTGTCCCATAAATGTATACACACCTTGAATGATTATAAAGGCAGGGTTTATTAAAATACATTTTATTCTCAAAATGTAATAGAATCTGCAGACAAAGTGTGTATACATTTTTTCGAGACACCCTCTACATCAGTGGTTCTCAAGCTTGGCTGCACATTAGAATCACCTGGGAATCTTTTTAAAATCCTGATTTCTGGGCCCCATCCTCCGGAAATTCTGTTTCTTTGTTACTAATGTTCTGGCCTCACCCCATAACAAAGAAACAGAATTTCTGGAGGACGAGGCCCAGAAATCAGGATTTTAAAAAGATTCCCCGGTGATTCTAATGTGCAGCCAAGGTTGAGAACCACTGCTCTATAAGCTCAGCTGAAATTCCTATTTGCTAAATGGAAGAAACTGAGGCCCAACTCTTCTGAGCTGAGGCCCAGCCTCCACTGTCAAGGACTGGCTGCCATGCTGCCTCCTGGGTGGCTCAGCCTGTTGGTCCCCCAACAACCAGAATCCATACCCTGTTGGGTAGGCGGAGGGCAGGGCTGCAACTCAAAGCAAACTGCTGGCTCTTAACTTGATTTCAGAGAGAGAGAGGGAGAGGGAGAGGGAGATAAAAACATCAATGAGAGAATCATTAATCGGCTGCCTCCTGCACGCCCCATACTGGGGAACCAGCCCACAACCCGGGCCTGTGCCCTGACTAGGAAATTGAACGGTGACCTCCTGGTTTATAGGTCAATGCTCAACCACTGAGCCAGCGAGTTTTGATACAGAAGCTCAACAGATTATGGGGCAATCATTCCAACAACAGGCTTTGCATCACCCATCAGTGACGTGGGGAAATGCTCCACAAACAAGGTTAACTGAAACAACCAAGATACAGAACTTCCTGCACAATCAGATTCAGATTTGTAATTCGGGGAAAAAGACAGGAAGCAAGTAACGCTGAAGTATGAACCCAGGTGGTGTATGAGTAATGGGATAGGTGATTGTTTTAAAGAAGTAAGCCTTCAAAGTGTGACTGCATTCCTTTAAAAATATTTCTTTACCTCCATATTGTTTTGTATTTGAATGAGCACTTCTTCTCTTTTGATTATACTCTCTTCCCCGCGTGTGGAGCGCCTGCCTGTATCTGCCAGCGATAGGCACGCAGACCCCAGACATCTCCGTTAGCCAATGGATGCTGTGCCGTGTTACTTTCTTGTTAGAGAAAGACACAATTCCAAAACAGAAAACAAACAAACCAAAAGCTCTTGCCTTGTAGGAGAAGGAACCCTGGCTCCCGGGGTCGGCGCTGCTCGTGGGCGGGAGCTGCTGCAGCTGCAGGGCTGCGCTGTGGGCTCGGTCCATGGTGTCTAAGCGCACATCCCGCGGGCCTGGCTCAGAAGCTGGGCTGCACTACGCGGGACCGGAGCGGAGAGCCATCGTCCCCAGCGGTGTTCACCTCCTCCCACCAGCCATCTCTGTCTCACGCCAAAACCGTCCTTCAAGGCCCTTCTGGCTGATTTATAGCCTTTTCCTCATCTTCACTCAGAGACGTGCAAATTCCTGCAAGCGGACAACCAGGGATGTTTCCTGATTCCTGCGGTGCTCTGGGGGTTGGGAATGGGGGGTGCAGGGGGGGCGGGCATTAAAAATGCATGCACAGTGAAACTGAGCCCAGCTTTGTTACCTGAGAATACCACTAGGATAAAGAACAAACTGTCATGAGAAGTGAGGTCACTAAAAAAATTGTATCATGCCTTTGGTCCCCTTAATAAAGATATGGCTCATCTATCTCAAAATCATTTTCCTTGGCCCTTAAGAATCCCCTTTCCTCTCCCCCTCTGCTTCCTTCCTCCCATCCTAATTTAAGCCCTACTTTTTTCCATAGAATCCTCTAGTAGAATACTGCCTGTGTCTACTTCTCCAGGCCTCAAAATCAATCAATCAATCAATCAATACCACTGTCACAAAAGAAACCACCAGGGTTCTGACTTAGGACAGAAAGAATGAGAAAAGTTATCTCCATGGACTGTCACAAAAGGAACCATCAGGGTTCTGACTTAGGGACAGAAAGAATGAGAAAAGTTATCTCCATGGAAAAGGGAAGGACTGGGCTGCCACCTAGGGTCAGAGAGGTAACACAGGACTGGAGGTGGAAGATCTGTGCAACCAGATCACTTTACCTCTGGAGACTCAGTTGTCTCATCAGTAAAGTGGGGGTAATAATGTGACTTCAAGTTAAAACCATCAATAATGGTGGTAATTCCTGTTAACATCACTGGACTGATATTTCCAGCGGGTCTCGAACTTTTCTACCAAATAGAAAAGAAAAGACACGCCCTCGTGTTGTGAGAGTCATGGCCTGAAACCCCCTCCCCGCCCCGCAGTGTTAAGGGTTTCTTTGAGATCCTCTTATATTTAAAAAAATAACACAGATTTGGATTCTACTGTAAAGTCTATGTGTATTTTAATATTAAAATATTTTAGATTGCTTTTGATCTGCCATGTACTACTGGTTTTACCTTAGGCAAGTAATTTAACTTTTCAGCCAGTTTCCTCTGCTGTAAAATATGGATAATAACATCCCTACCACAGGGCTGCAGTTAGAATTTGCTGAAATCATGCATGTAATATGGACGCATAGTGAATGGTCAGTGAATGTCAGCTGTTAGTAGTATTCATTTTATTCTTTTTTAACTTTAAACTTTTCTTTTAATTATTTCAAACTATAATTCAGCCAGAAAATAAAATAGTGATTTTTCAGGGGGAAATCAACAGGATTGGCATGCAAAATCTTTAATGGTAATGAGTAAATTATGTTATACATATATCACTTAAATTCTTTATAGTTTAAAGCATTACCTATGTCTCCCTTTTCCCCCATTGACCTCTCTCTGGCCACTCCCCCCCCTTAATTTTATTCGTATTAATTATTTAATTTAGTCCTTTCTTTATTCCATGCATTCATGCAACAGATAGTTATTGAGGGCTTACTATGTGCCAAACAGACCCAGTCTCTGCCATGACTCCAGGCTTCAGAAGGCTGCCTCTTGTCTTTCCTGTGGCTTCCACTGTCCCCTGTTATCTAGCCCTAGACCCAGGAATGCTGGTTCCTGGTGTGAACAGCACAGTCATATGTCACAGGGCTAACGCTGTGTCCAGCATCGAGGAGACACAGGATGCAGGACTTAGCACAGGGGCAGCCTTGAAGACCATTTGGCCCATGTGTCACTTTATCAAATGGCCTTCAGCTGGGGCTATACTCCTATATCCACATATTACACTCATCAGACAGCTTTATAACTGGCATTCCAAAACCAGACCTCCCAGACGGTAAAGCCCTGTGAGTGTCTGTAATCTCAATCTCGTGGATTCAGAATTATTCAACACTTCGCTTTAATGTGTGTGTGTGTGAAAAGCATTATTGTATTAAATTGACGTATCCCTGTTTTACTTTTTAGCACAACAGCCTTAGGAAGAAAGGCTGGCCCAGGGCTCTCTCTACCTCTGCAAGACCCTTCGAGGCCTTCCCCCTGGAGCTGTAGGGGCCCTGGAGCTCAAACTCCCGGAAGATGTTTGCGGAATCCCCTGTTCAGTTGCTCCCTTCCCAGCTGTCGTCCAGAACCTGGCACAGTGACCTCCAGGCGGACCTACTGACCGGCTCAACAGCCAGGCCTGCGAAGACCTGCTGCACGGTGCCTGCTTCCCTCTCAAGGGTGGTCCTCAACCGCCACTCCAGAGCTCAACGGATACACCCAACCCCACCCACAGGATATCCGAGAAAGCAAACGGCCTTGGGGACGTGCCAACGGGGCGATGGGAACCCAGGCCTGTTAACCTCCTCGAGACCGGCTGGTTTGCCCAGGTGGGTTTGCTTTTGCTTCTGTTTGCTGTCATTTAATTTGCTTCTAAAAAGCAGCTTCCCCCTCTGCCTCAGGACCCCAAGGCCTCAGAGGCACTGCCTCCAAAAACAGGCTCGCTCTCAGATGGCAGGAGCTGGGACTAAACGCCCTGGAAGGACACTTGGCAAGTGGTCCTTCCTTATAAGACATGCATTATTTGCCTAATGACTCTTTTCCTGACTTCAGAGCACAAGTAACCGATTCTGTGTTGCCAGCCATCCTCTCATTTTGAGGCCCTGGCAGTCGCTGGACCCAACAGGGCTGCGGCTCAAGAAAGGAAAGATAATTCACTAGATGCTTGCTTCCGCTCCACCCCTTCTGCCTTATCTCAATTAATTATTTCACCAACCCACAGAACAGGTTTTATAGATGAGAGAACTATAGCTCATGGCAGCTAAGGGTTGGGTCTGTATTATAATTTGGCTCTGTCTGAAAAAAAAGAAGATAAAACACGCTTTTCCCACCTGACCATTCAGCTTCTTGCTGACCAGTGCCAGGGAGACACCAGGCACGGTTTCCTTTCCTGGGCTTTGGCTCACTCAAGGGTACACCTCCCAGTCCCCTCCCCTTGAGCTGGAAACTACAACTTCCAGCGGGCAGCATAGGTCGAGAATGCTTCCCCTTATTCCACCTGCTCACTCCATTTCACTTCCTGATTTGGTAAAGCCTGTCGTCGTCTTTACTAAGGCATGCCCGCGCCCCCGTCCTCTCACCTTCGATGCCACGATGGAAAAAAAAAAAACCCAAACATTCTGAGACACTGACAAGGCTGGTGACCGTCAGAAGGACGGGTGTTTACACTAGGGGACCTCGGATGATCACAAATGCATTCGCGTTTGCAGAAACGAAGGCTGCACTCAAGCCCCCACTCCCTCCGTCCCAGTCACTACTCACCGGCGGCGTTCCCCTCGGGCCCACCTATCAGAGGTTCCTGAGAAATGACTGAGCCGCTGCGCGCAACCCGGAGGCACAGCCCCCTGAGTCCCTGCCCCTACTTGGTGCTGCCGGGGGCCTGCGGTGTTTTGCTTTCAAAGGCCGCAATTTGATTGGCGCGGCTGCCTGCCAGTCAGAAGCTGGAGGGCACTTCGCTCAGGCGAGTGGCTGTGAGAGAGGGTGGGCGGGACGTTGCCGAATTGGCTGCGCTGCCAGGCTTGGTTGAAGCGTAGGGGGTGAGCCTTGCGGAGGCCACAGTCTGCAGGAGCGTTGCTCTCACCTCCAGCCGGTCCCTCTAGCGGCCACGGGAAGGACCTGGGAACACACCCTGCTCCCCCTCTTCCCTCTGTCTTGGGGAGCTCAGGTGACCACTCACCTCCACCTGCGGGGCAGGTGGCAGCTCCCGGGCGTTGCTCCTGCCATCCATTCCCCCAAACCCCACGCTCTCACCGCGACCCAAATCCTGCACATCCTTTAAGACCCGGTTTCCCCCCAAAGTTCCAGAGCCATAGATCTGCCTGCCCTCCGTAACACCCGTTGGGTGCATCATATGCCAACCCTCCAGCACGTCCGCAGCGCAGCGACACTTAAGGGCCTCCAATGAGCCTAGCACTGATGTTTCCCTGATGCACATCTGTGCGAATTAACACGAGCATAGAACTCACACCTTTCCGCTAACACGCACTTCGTTTCCAACCCTCACAACAAGCCCCTGAGTTACCGATGCCGAAAGGACATTTGGGCAGCGACCTCAGTGATGACAAAAGGGCAGAGATGGCTCAGGAACGCCTGAGAGCGCGTCGGAAACTGGCTGATGTAGGGACGGCCCACGGGCGGTGGGGCGGGGCGGGGGGCGCTGCCTCCAGAGGGAAGGGCCAGGGACAACTTAGGGTAAGATGTTGGATTTCATCCTAAGTTAAAGGGACGCCGGGGGCTGACAAGGTGACTGTGACTGCTCCGAAGCGTGGAGAGAGGGGGTCGTGGAACCCGAGGCGGGTGCCTTCGTACAATCGCCCATAACAATCTCTTTTTCTTTTGTTATTGTCAACAGGGCTTGGGTGAGAGTTCTCGTAGGTTTATTCCTTGAAGTAGGATTTCTGGGTGGATAAGATTGTGAGACTTTTGTCCTATCACAAGAGTTTTGAGGGGGCGCCCAGGTAAGCCTCCACCGAGTTTCCCCACGGGTCGTGAGGTAGGTAGGCTGAAGCCTAAAATTCTGGCCGCTTCCCTGCAGTTTTTAAAGCGTCTCTAACGATTGGCCAATGACTGAGCACTCTAAAGAAACAGAGGACACCATTGGCTAGCGTTCCTCACGTGGTCTCCAGACTGTTAGGCTGTGGTTGCCATGGAGACGGAGAAGGTTGGGCCAGGCCAGACTCAGCACAGGGGGAACCGATGAGGTAGGATAGGAGGCAGGTCCTGTTGGGGCACTGGTCCCAGGGTCCTGGGAGGTGGGCCTGGCGCACCCATGGGACACCCCCCGAGATCCCGCCCTGCTGGGTACCAGGTGATGCCCGAGGGCGGGAAGAAACCACCGTTGGAGGTAACCCCTCCCTGGATTGTGCCCGCAGAGTCCCCACCTGCAACATGGTGATTGCACCCAGGGCATGCCTTCCCCACGGAGCTTCCGTGCGGGGCCTGGCAGCTGGTGGGCGGCAGAGAGCAGAATTCTCACCCCAGCTCCTCTGGCCTCCCTCTGCCAACACCTTTCCTGCTCGGAGCCCCACGCCCGCCACCTGTGAAAAGAAAGGGTGAGATTGGAATCTAGTGGTCATAGCCGGCTGTGACAGCTTTTGACACGTTTTCTCAGCTTATGAAAAATCTCAAGTGGGTTATTTACCTGCGGGTGCTTTGGAAAATGTAAAAAAATAAGACACACCGTAGCATTATAACTGAATGGATAAAATCTCACACAGTCGAAACTATTCATGCAAATCCCATAAGCAGTATACATGGTTTAGCATATATTGATATACCCTATACAGTAGCTTACATGTATGTATAAATGCTTAAGATATGTGATAATACTATAATATAAATGATAAAGGTTTTTTTAAACATAGAAATGGTACAATGAAAACATGCCTATCGTAATCATGTGAGGTAAATCTTTATAGAATGCAG
Organism: Myotis davidii; assembly: GCF_000327345.1. NCBI lineage: Eukaryota > Metazoa > Chordata > Mammalia > Chiroptera > Vespertilionidae > Myotis > Myotis davidii. Next base: position 3,078,802 of record NW_006352194.1, read on the forward strand.
CTCTTGAAGGAAAGAGTCGTATTATGAGGACATCTGTATACATTATTGCTAACATGTGTTTACCCCTAGTAAACACATTCACTCATTCATTCCACAAATATTTATTGAGTGACTACTATGTGCCAGGAAACAGTCTGGGGATTCCATGATGAATATTCTATTGGGGGAGATCATAAATACACACAAAATATGATGTTGGGTAGAGAAAAATGCTATGAGAAAAATAAGGCAGGTTCCTGGGCCAATGAAAGGTGGGGCGGTGCTTCTTGGGAGTGGTCCAGGGAGTCCCCCTAAGGGCTGATCAGAGACGCAGATGAACCTGGTGACAGGACCAGGAGATGACGCCCACTGTAGTGAGGGGAGCAATCCCCGGCCACAAGGAGACATTGCAGAGGCTGGAGAGGTCCCCGTGGGGAAGAGGATTTGTTTGTAGGTAGTGGGATATGACAAATGGGTACATTTAGACATACATATGAAATGTAACTCCCCACCCCAAAAACACCTATTATTAAGTTCACTAGACCTTTCTGTAGCGTCAAATATTTTTTGGCAGGCTGTAGGTCTTTTTGTGCCCAGGGGGCCATCTTCAGTTACTTGAAGAACAGTCATATAGAACAGTGGCTTTCGAACTTTTTGACTGTGACCCATCATCAGAAATGCAGCACACATAGGAACCTAGCAAACGTAACAAAAGACTACAGGCTATGGCAGTGATGGTGAACCTGTGACACGCGTGTCAGAGGTGACACGTGAACTCATTTTTTTGGTTGATTTTTCTTTGTGAAATGGCATTTCAATCTATAAAATAAATATCAAAAATATAAATCTTTGTTTTACTGTGGTTGCAAAGATCAAAAAATTTCTATATGTGACATGGCACCAGAGTTCAGTTAGGGTTTTTCAAAATGCTGGCACGCCGAGCTCAAAAGTTTCGCCATCACTGGGCTATGGCCTGCACTTTGAAAATCACTATCACCAGTATGGAAGAGAAATGAGACTTATTCTGAGTCCATTTCACGGGCTAGAATTGAGATGACTGGAGAGAGAGAAGGAGGGGTGGGGGGGTGGGCTGTCAGCTTGATACAGATAGGGACTTTCTAGCAGTTAGAATTACCCAACAGTGAACTACCTCAAGAATTTTCAAACTGACCTCTAGGGAACCTCAGCATTCTGTGAAAACTTGAGACAGCCTCAAAGATTAAGAAAATGAAAAGACGAACCTCAGAGAGCGGATAATTCCAAAACGTATATATGATAAGGGGCTTGTATCCAACATATATTAAGAACATTTACAACTCAATAACAAGATAACCCAATTGTTTAAAAGGGGATGTGAACAGGCACTTTACCAAAGAAGGTAAAGAAATGACAAACAAGCACATGAAAATATACAAATGAAAGTGACAACGAGATACCACTGTAGGGCCACGAGAATGGCTAAAACTCTAAGATTTACCACACAAGTGTTGGTGAGGATGGGTAACAACTGGAACAGACTCCTGATACATGCAACACCATGGGATAATCTCAAAAGTATTGTGGTAAGTGAAAAAAGACAGGTTACAAAACAGCCCAGACCGTATGATAACACATATATGGCATTCTAGATAAGGCAACCATTGTGACAGAAAGCAGAGCAGTGGCTGCCAGACACCAGGCTTGGGAGGGTATTGATTGCAAAGAAACACAGAAGACTTTTGGGGCTCATGGATATATTTATATCTTTAAAACTAGAGGCCCAGTGCACAAAATTCATGCACAGGTAGGGTCCTGAGCAGCTGCCGACTGCCAGCTGGGACCTGCCTTCATTCCGTGCCGCCCCCTGGTGGTCCGCGCATGTCATCGTGAGCAATCGAATTCCCAGCTGGTCGAACTCCCGAGGGAACACTTTGCATATTAGGCTTTTATATGTATAGATTGCAGGGGTAGTTCACATAATTGTAAACGTGTCAAAATTCAGAATTGTATACATAGCGACAACGTAGTAACTCCTGAATTACAGTGTATGTAAATGATCTCATGATAAATTTATAAAATTCAAGCCTTTGTTAGTTCGGGAAGCAACACCAACTGTGAATACTTACAGGGCTCCTGCTACAGGCCGTGAGTGCAGTGTGCTTGCGACTTGAGGTCGTAGATCCTGGTAAACCTCAGCCGCTACACGTTTCTCAGCCTGTCCTGCCGAGAGGACAGAACTCAACCCACGTAATTAACAGAAATGTGACATGATCCCTACAAATGCTGTATTTTGCTGTTTCAGGTGCTTGGAAGAACCGTAGTCAAGTTTTCACTAAACAAATGAAACACAGCACAGAACTGTGCTGAGATGGCCACCTCGGCACAGAGAGACCTGCAGCCTGCCAGAACATACCTGAAACTCCAGAGAGGTCTGGCGAACTTGATAATGGATGTCTTGTCTT
>NW_006352194.1:3081269-3125527 GCF_000327345.1 Myotis davidii
TTTATGTCAAAATGTACCCATTTATACTCGTAATTATGTTGCTTATCTGCCCACATGTTTACCATTTCCAGAACTCTTCCTTCCTCTATGTAGACACAGATTTCCAACTGGTGTCATTTCTCTTCTGCCTGTAGGACTCCCTTTAACATTTCACATTATTCCAGTTTGCTGCTGCTGAACTCTTCCCGTTCTCATATATATATTTAAGTCTTTATTTCGCTTTTGTTTTTGAAAGGTGTTTTTCTGGGTGCAGGATTTTAGGGTGGCGGCTTTCTTTTCCTTCTCTTACCTTCAAGGTTTTGTTTCTAACAGTGGCCTGCTGTCTCTGTTCTCTTTGTATGTAATGCCTTTTCCCCCCTCTGCCTAATTTAACATTTTTCTCTTTATCACTTTGTTAAAGCAATTTGATTATTTTACGTGCCACGGTGTGATTTTATTCATGTTTCATGTGCTGAGGTTTTTATTTTCTTGGATCTCGGGTCCTATAGTTTTTATCTGATATGGAAATTTTTCGTCTTTTTCTCAAAATAATTTTCTTTTCTCTCTCTCCCCACATCTCTTCTTTGGAGAGTCCAATTACATTTATATGAACTTCCTGGAAGTTGTCACATAGCTCACTGATACTCTGTATTTTTAATCCTTTTTCTCTTTGTGTTTTATTTTAGATGGTTTCTATTTCTATGTCTTCAAGTTTCCCAGTCTTTCTCCTCCCCGCATCCCACAGTGCCTAGTTTACTGTTAATCTTGTGTGTGTGTGTGTTTTCTTGGAGCAGCGGTTCTCAACCTGTGGGTTGCGACCCTTTTGGGTGTCGAACGACCCTTTCACAGGGGTCGCCTAAGACCATTAGAAAACATATATAATTACATATTGTTTTTGTGATTAATCACTATGCTTTAATTATGTTCAATTTGTAACAATGAAAATACATCCTGCATATCAGATATTTACATGACGATTCATAACAGTAGCAAAATTACAGTTATGAGGTAGCAACGAAAATAATTTTATGGTTGGAGGTCACCACGTCATGAGGAACTATATGAAAGGGTCGCGGCATCAGGAAGGTTGAGAACCACGGTCATAGAGGGTTGCTTTGGTACACACCGTTCTACCACAGCCAGAAGCCAGAGTGCTTGATCTCCTTTTTAGTCAGGGAGAAACCTTTCCTACCTCCAGGGAATGTCCATCCTTTTCCTTTTTTTAAAAAAATGCCTCCCCCCCCCTCGCCTTCCTTCACTGCCTCCTCTGCAAACTCAGTTATTCTAATGACTTAGGCTTTTAGTATCAAAAGCTAGGAAACCTTGGGTCTGCTGCTTTCTGATTTGCTCTCTAGCTCCCTTAAAGAAAATATACGTAACCATCCACCTACTTGAAAGGGGGAGGGAGGGAAATACGTAACCATCCACCTACTTGAAAGGGGGAGGGAGGGAGATGGGAGGAGAAGAATAAATCTGCCACCGGTGGGCATTGCCCGATGTTTTCTGGCTGAACACATGCAGTGCTCTGCTTCTTTTACTTGCTTCATCCTCAACCCAGACGAATCAGGCTCGATGGCCCCCTCCCCGTCATTTCATTCCTTGTTTACTGAGTCTTAACTGTGAGCCAGGCCCAGGAGGAGGGAGCACAGCTTAGAGCTGAGGAGCCTGAGCTCATCGGACAAACTGCTCGAACCTCAGGTGTTGCACTAAGTGTTGCGGTGATTTGCGTGAGTAACGTAGTCTCTCTGGGCCTCAGTTTCCTCATCTGTAAAGCTTGTTAGTAATAGTACTTCCGGGGGGGGGGCGGGGTGGCCGTGTTGGCATTGTGCTTTCCTCTCTGAAAAAATAGTTTTGTTTTTTCAAAAGTTTGGAGGCTAAGCAATGGGCCTTGAAGACAGTGTTCATGCAATCTCGCCCCTGCCCTTCTTTCTTTCTCTTGGCTCTTCTCCCTCTTCAGTTCCCCTCGGAGGGTGAGGGCCCTGATGTTGAGATGACTGGGTTCACCGATGTGGACATGTAGCAGTCAGGGTGGACACTCCTTCCGCCCCCCTAATTTGGCTTGGATGTCAAGACCGATGGTGCCACACACACCCATCAAGGGGCTGTGGAAAGGTTTAACCCTCACATAATGAGGCTCTCTGCGGGGAGAGCAGGCAGGCTTCCTCATCCAGCCCCACAGTGGCTTAGAGCAGGGAAAGGAGTCTGACCTGGGTTTTACTGTGGGGCGGCGGTGGGGCTGCATGAGGGCTGGAAGGAGGGGCTGCATTCTAGCCGGTGCCAAGGAGGGAGCACCTGGGCCTTCTCATCAGCTTGCTGGGACCGGGGGCCAAAAAGGAAGAGGGAGGGAGGGAAGGAGGCGTGAGGCCTAAAACCTGTCAGCAGTCAAACACTACAGTCCGTTTCTATTCTACGCACTGAGCAGAGTTTGTCATCAGTGGGTGTGCAGACGGATGCTGCCCGTGGGATCAGTATCGTGGCCATTCTCCTACATGCGGGGCGTGGGAGGAGGGAAAGTGGGATTTCATATGTCGTGTATACATCATGACTCAGGTGTATAACATTTTAACCTGATTTCCTTTAAGTGATGCCTTTCTAACCCATGTCTGCTCAAAGCCAAGAGCTGAATTCACACGGTGCCCTGGGAAGCGAGAGAGCCCGGCTCCGGGACCTCCCCGCCTCTCTGGATCGTCACGGCGCTTTGCCGATGTGTGACTCTGGGCTGGGGACGCGTGACGGTTTTGTGTCCTCCTTCCCGGCCAGCTCGTCCCTCTTCCCTGGGACAATTCATTCATTGCTCCCATGTTACCAAGTCTCTCTAGTTCAGTGGTTCTCAACTTTGGCTGCACATTAGAATCACCTGGGAATCTTTTTAAAATCCTGATTTCTGGGCCGAGTGAGAACCACTGCTCTAGTTTAAGAGCTGGAGGGGACATCCCAATAAGTTACCAAGAGGGAAAGGAAGTAAAGTGGGGAACACTTTTTGTAAAAATATATTTTTATTGATTTCAGAGAGGAAGGGAGAGGGCGAGAGAGAGAGAGAGAGGAGAGAGAGAAACATCAATGATGAGAGAGAATCATTGATCGGCCGCCTCCTGCACATCCCCTACTGGGGATCGAGCCCCCAACCAGGGCATGTCCTGACCCGGAATCGAACTGGGACCTCCTGGTTCATAGGTCAACGCTCAACCGCTGAACCACTCCGGCCAGGCAAGTGAGGAATACTTTTAAAAAAATCCAGCTTCATGTTTATCTCTTGTCCAAAGGCAAGTTTCTCTTCTATTTCATGTCAGATAAAACGTTAATATACAGCTCTGTGTTTTCTGCATTTGCCGGTTCTTTGCCCCGTGCTAATTTTTGTTTTATTTTTGTTGTTTAGGTTTTACCGCGGCATATCCGACACAATCCTCCATTCCTTACAAATCTCACTGGGTAAAAAGTTCAGAATCAGAAAAGAAAGGATTTAATAGTCAAACCAAGCGATTTGATCAGAAAACGGTAATGGCATTCATTGTCTTAGAGATTCTTTACTTTTTAGTCTGGATTTTAGCCTCAAGGGCCGGGCAGGCGAGTCTGGCTGGTGCGTCTCCCCCTGTGACCAGTAGAGGGCGGTGCTACCTAAGGAGCCACAGCAGCCTCTCCAGCTGCGCTCTTGATGAGAAGAATCAGCTGAGACGGACCCAGGGACAGGCAGAGCCCACCGGTTGGTGTCGCCAGAGGGCAGGAGGGTTGGGGACTGGGTGAATGGAAGAGGCGATGAAGGGATTAGGAAGTGCAAATTGGCATAGTCCCCAGGATGTAAAGCTCAAGATAGGGAATATAGTCAATAATATTGCGATAACTGTGAATGGTGCCAGGTGAGCGCTGGAAATATCGGGGCAGAGGGCACTTTGTAAAGCATATGACTGTCTGATCACTATGCTGTGCACCCGAAACCAATACAAAATAATATTGTAAGTAAAAAATGTTAAGACCTTAAAAAAAAGAAAAAGAAAAAAAAAAGAATGAGCTGGAAAGATATTAAATCCGGGGAAAAACAACATGTCCAGATGGTGCTACAGGGAACCCCCAAATTTTAATAAGCAATGTATTTCAAAAATTATTATAGAAATAGAACGTTAAAAATCCCAGGGATGCAAGTAAAAGATAAAAATCTTTTTCTCTTTCTCCCCCAGCCTCACTCCTTAAAACATGAAAGGGAATAACGAGACTTTCTTTGAATAACAAAAAGGGAAAAGGAGTCTAATCAATGTTAAATGACCTTTGTGATGAGGGCCCCCTCGTTTTTAATGCTTCTTATAACAACGTGTCACTGCTGCTCCTGTGTTGCCCCCATTCTCCCTCTCCCCCCCAAATATCTGGGTCTCTTTTCCTCTTTGATCTGGGAACCTCTGCTTGGCACCTAAGTAGGGATTTCACCTGCTAAAGGCTCAGGGATCTGACTGGCTCCTCTCTCACCAGCAGGGGGCTCAGACAACTCGCAGACGTTTTCAGTTTTCTTTAAAATCTTCATCCCCGCATTCATTTAGCCAAGACTTTTAGAATAACATTCTTGGGGAGTAATCATCATCTCAGTTACCTTTTGCTGAATTCTAAAAATGTTTCTCATCTTACCACCTTGCCAGGATGGTGGGGAGGGAATGAGATCTGGCTTCTGAGTGAAGGCAGGTGAGTCAGGAAGGAGTGGAGGGCCTTGGCAAGCCTCTGTGGCCCTTGCCTGTTCCTTCTTTGTAAACCAGGATGCCCAACTAGAGAACATTTCAGTTCCTTTCACTTCTGGTTTTTTAGGATTCTAAGAAAGCAAATAATAAAGAATGTAGTACACACACACACATATTTGTAATTACTTGAAGTTTTCCCCCAAAGATGATAAATAAGATATTTGCTTAGGAGTTTTCTCTCTTCTCTTTCTGGTTTCTCTGTCTATGATTTTGCTGTCCATCTGTCTCTTTTTTTCCCCTGGTTTCCCATTTGTCAGTTTAGCAAGAATATATTAGTAAGACATTTGCAGTCCAGCCTCCAATAAAAATAATAGCAGCCACCATTCACTGATCTCTCCTACGGGTGAAATCATTTTTAGAACACATCTCTAATCCTCAGGACAATGCTGAAGGGAAGGGTTTATTATCTTAACCGAAGAGGAAACCGAGGCTTAGGGACGTTAAGTGACCCGCCCAAGGTCAGAGCGCGCAGGGTTTGGCACACAAGAGGCCCTGCATAAATATTTGCTGAATCCATGTCGAAAGAATTAGACCTCAAGCCCAGGTCTAGCTCACGCCAAAGCCTCATGCTCTTGCCACACACGGCACCACGCCTCCCTTTGTGGCCTGCAAAGCCATGCATTTGATCTCTGAGAGTCAGAGAGCATGTTTCTGAAAAGGGCTTAGCGACACAGTCCGAGCTCTGGCCACGGGGAAGATGTCAAGTAATGGTGCGAGGCTCCATGCTACGTGACCTAGTGCTGATGACGCAGATATAGGAATGGGGTGGGCTGGCTTTTAAAGTCAGGATCTTACATTACTGTTGGCTTTCAGAAAATTTTCTGCTGAAGGAACCAAGATGACAGCCAGAGCTATAGGCAGCATCAAGTACAGAGAGAAATTTGACTCAGGCTTTCCAAGTGTGGTCCCATTGGTTTGACAATGTGAAAACTTCCACCTACTATTTGAAAGCATTTGGTAAATGAGTATGGACCTTTGTGGAAAGGGCGAGGAATCCATACGTCGGGTCCCCCGTGTTCTGCTCAGTGACTAGCTGTGGGCCTCCAGTTCCTTGACTTTTCCGGGCTTCAGTTTTTTTTTTTCATCTGAAACATAAAATTTGGATTATATAATTGCATTAGGCTCTTCAAGCTATAAAAACAGACAAAGAAGTCTGATTCCACGCTCATTGTTCTCATTTGTCCTGAGGGAAGTGGGCATTGAGAAGTTAAGGATCTCATGTAACATCACCCAATAATTTAGTGAGGCAATGCGAATTAAAAACAGATTTTAAAACCCCAGTGTCTCACCGCCCTTCTTCAAACATTCCTCGCACACGCCCTGTGCCTGATCTCATAACTTGGTTGTGGCCTCGAATGAATTCTGTGACCCACTTAGCACATCTCACACGGTGCCCTTTGAAACGTGCGCGCACCTGATCGCCTCACTTGGTCAGAAACGCCAAGGCCTCGTTGCCCGGCTCCCATTCCCCTAAGAATCTGACTGCTGGGTGCTAGGAACCCTTCCCAGAGCTCGGTCCTGGGCCGGCAGTGCTGCTGCCAGGAACAAGGCCTGCTTCTCCGAACGCGGTACAGCTGTTTGCAGGTGCGCTGGGACTCTCCTGCGTGCGAGGCGTGCCTGGTCTGGGGCCGGGCATAGCCCAGCGGCTCGATGGGCATTTTCTCCCCCCACCTCCCCTGTCTGTCCCCGTTTCACCCTGGACTGTGCTTACTGTTTGCCAAGCTGTGTAACACTAGACACTCACTGTCTCTGCATCTTCGTTTCCTCATCTTCAAAATCAGGATGTTACCATAGGTGGGCCTTTCCAGGGGTCACTGTTCTGTGGTTCTAAATGCGATTGATCCCTCCAGGCGCAAATCAATGAAGAGTGGCAGGGCTCGGGCACCACAGGCTCCGACGGGCACAATTTAACAGTACATGTTACTTTCAGACACGGCCTGACAGCAAACCTACCCTCTCAGGTGGTAAGCAGGCCAGTGTTTCATTTGTGGCGAAGTTAACGCTGTTCACTTATTAACCTGAGAAGGCACTGGGCCAGGGGTCTTTTACACGGCAGGGATGCTTCAGTGAAAAGAAGCTCAGTGTGCATAGACCCCACGGTCAAGGGCATAAGTGCCCCCCAAGGGTGCAGTCAGCTGCCTGTTGGAACCCTCTGCCCGACCCTCCTGCTCTGGAAGCCGGGCTTCTCTGCTTCAGTCCTAGCGCCCCTCCCAGCGGGTCTGCAGGGCCCAGGTCTGGAGACAGCAGCACTGGCTGGCACTGACAGGGTGCCAGGTGGCCCTCGAAGACCTTGGCACTCATCAACCCACTTAATCCCCACAATAGCCTGTGAGCCAAGTCCCATCGTTATTCCCACTGTTCAGATAATGACCCTGAGACACAGAGGGGGTAAGTGACTTGTGCAGCCAGGGTCAGGCCAAGCGAGGACGAACCCAGGCAGCAGCTCCTGGTTTCCAGACACCATCCCCCAGCCTCTCCCCTGGGCGCAGGCAAGCACGCCCTCCTCTGAACGCCCAGAGCCAGTCCGAGGCCCCTGCCCGCCTCCCCTGGGCCTGGCGGGGATGGGTGTGCACCTCTTCTCCCCGCCTGCCTGGCAGCTGCTGGGGTGGCAGCCCCCGCTGTCCTTCCCAGACCCGAGGCCCTCGAAAGTGGATTGAATGAAGGACCCCCATTCGTGCGCCTGCATTTCCCACGGAGTCACAGGCTCACGTCCCACCCGCTTCGCCGGGTCTCCTTCCCACTCCTGGGCCCTGTGCGCTGCTTGCTGGTTGTGCCTGTAACCTCGCACCTTAGCCCGGGCCCCGGCCCCAGGAGGTTTCAGTACATGTTTGTGGAGTTGACTTTTGCCCACGTTCCACTCGGGGTTTCAAGGGACTGCTAACGGGCTGATACCAGACTTAAGGACATGAAGGAGCATGGTGTTCTCAGAGACGATGAAAACGTGCTTTCACTTCTCTGGTCTGTTCCCAGCGTAGCCAGGCCAGCGATGGGCAGAGACCTGGTCCCTGTTTTCATCACAGGTGACCAGTGTCCCACCTGCCCTCCCCTCCCCTCCCCCACCTGCCCTTCACCTGGTGAGGAGACACACGCTCCTCAAGAGAACTCGCCCTGGTTTTCCTGGGTGGGTGCTCCCTTCGGGCTCCCAGGGCCCTTTCATTCCTGACGTCCTCCCCGGTCTGAGCGGGGGAAAAGTGGCATTTTCTTGTTGGAAGTGCGCTGGCTGCTGCTCCCTTTCCTCCTGTGATCAGAGGGGTGGAAACTTTGATGCCACGTGTAAGTGTATGGAGTAAGGAGAGGAGGAAGCAGGAGGGAGGAAGGCATCTTATAAGGGGCAGATCTCAGTTGTAGACTCTTTGAATAGAAGGGCTCAGTGGATGGACGTGTTGTCCGAGACCCTAAGACTAGAGGCTTTTGTGAAAGGAACTGGTTCCCTTGGGAACCCCAAATTCTTGTGTGGCTTGGCCACTGGATTAGCCCCAGGACAGGGCTCTGTTTCCACGCCAGGCATGTCCTCCTCCTGTTGTGTGCCGCTCGCCATTGGCAACTCCTGGTTTCATTCATCGTGTGCCCTGCCCAGAGAGCAGGAGCCGCCCCAGAACTGACCAAAGCGGCGGGGGGGGGGGAGGGGGCATCTTAGAGTCAGAGGCAGCTCCGAGCGGCCTTTAGCCAGGGATCCCACAGACCACATTTTCCATGCCGGGAAACGGTTCGGCAGACATCGATTTGACAAACCCAAACGTATTAGCTGGACAGGATCTGTGAAACCAGGACCAGCAAATCCAGGCTGTGTGCAGGTGTCTGGCTCCAGGCTGTGGGACATTAAGCCTCCATGACCCCAGGAGCTCTCTGGGGTGACGAGGTAAATGCCTGCCCCCCCCAAGTCTCCCTCCCAAACCTGACCTAAAGTCACGTGACTGTGGGTCTGTGTCCCGCCCTTGGCACACTCAGAGGCTGCCCATTTGGGACTTTAATCCTTCAAATGGGCTGTCAAAGTGCATTTCGACCAGATGTCACCCAAGGGTGTATTCGGTGGGGGTTGGGGACACATCAGTCTGTCATCGGTGCTCAGTCCCCCTCTGCTCAGAACCCCCTCCTGGCTCCTTGACCCTGTCATGGGCCGGGCAGAGGGTGGTGATGACGATGACAATGGCTGCACAGGCGGCAGGGCTGTCGCCTCTCCACATGTGTTGACTCGATTGTCACACCGGGAGGCGGGCACAGGAGAGACAGGAACAGCCCCTGGCGCTACGCTTCCAGCAGGACACTCAGCAGGCCGTCAGCATTGCTCAGAGGAAGAGTTCTCCCTGCTCTCTCCCCACCCATTTTTGTTTTGTTTGCTTATTTGGTTTTATCCTCTGGGGTAATCTTGGCCAAGAAACCCGGGGGTGGCTCCGTTCACCCGAGTGGCAAGTTGAATTCCTGCTCTCTGTGTTGTGCTCTGAGAGGCCTCAGCTCATCAGAGTCACGCAACGTTAGTCACACGAGCTGTCATCCCAGAGGTGAAAGGTGGATTTGTGCTGCCCTCCCAGCGAGGCGCCCACCACCTCCAGCAGTCGCAGGAGAAGGCGTGAATTCTCTGCCGCTGGACATTCCCCTTCAGGGAGCTTCATGGGTGCCACACGAAGGTAGCAAGTGGTGTGCTGGCAAACCCGCTCTCCCCTCCACCTAGAAAAGCTCTGATGTATAGCATTTGCCCCTTTCTGTGGTGTAAATACTCCCATTTCTGAATTGTTAACGGTCGCTCTCCCAGGCTGCCACTGGCCAGCTCCAGCATACCGCTGCCTGGAGGGCTCATCTTGGACATTCACTGAGAGCAAACAGGCTGCACTTTCCCCTCCAGGCTAAGGGGGACACTCCTGTTCCCGTTGACCTGGATCCAAACATGATTATGATCCAGGAGGTGGCCAGATCTAGCAAATAAAAGTATAGGATTCCTAGTTAATTTAGAATTTCCAATAAATAACAAACAACTATTTTAATACAAGTATCTCTCAAATAGTGCATGGGACATACTTCTACTAAAATAGCTTTGTTGTTTACCTGAAATGCAGATTTAACTGGGTATCCTTGTAGATCTGGTGTTCTCTCTGGCAACCCCAGCTCCTCAGACACATACAGGTGCCCAGGAAGTTCTTATGGGCTGATGGCCGTGTTGAGAGCGTGGCCGTAGACGGGACGTAGAAGCGTGTGTCTTCACTGTTCACCCTTTAAACCTAGAAGAGTCACAGGCACGTTTCCTGCTTCAGCTTCCCCTTGGTTTAGGGACGTTGAAAGGGAAGACATTTAGTCCAACGTCTTTGATGTACAAATGAGGAATTTACTGGTAGGTTTAGGGAGGTGGCTGGCTCCTGGTAGGAGCACTGGGAACAAGAATTCCTGATTCATAATCCAGTGGCATTTTTTTTTTCTTTATCCTACACACTTAGTGGTGAAGAGTAGACTCTGTCCTCAGACTGCCTGGGTTCAAATTCTGGCCCTGACAGTTCCTGGCTCTGTGACCTTAGCCCTGTTTTCTCATCTTTCAAATGGGGACGAAATGGGTTAGTGCATGTGAAAAGCTCAGAACAGTGGCCGGCACACAGTGCCCACTCAACAAATAAATGCTGGCCCTGTGCACAGCCCCCTAGAAAAGCTCTTCCACCCCGGCGGTGCTGCTCGGTGGTTAGTGCCTCGGGCTGTGCCCCAAGGGGTAGCAGATTTGATTCCTGGTCAAGGGCACATACTTCAGTTGCAGGCTTAATCCCCAGCCCCAGTCAGGGCACTTGTGGGAGGAAACCAATTAATGTTTCTCTCTTTACCCCTTCCACTCTCTCTCTAAAAAAAAAAAAAAAAAAGGAAAAATATCCTCGGGTGGGATTAACAAAAAGAAAAGGCTCTCCCTTGTTTCCCGCAGCCCCTCGCTCTGCGCCCACACGCCAGGCTTCTCCTGACCGTGGCCGGGGGCGCTCGTGCACCTGGTTGAGCTGCATCTCTCGTGGCTAGCCCACTCTCCCTGGCAGTCAGCGTCTCCCGTCCACCAGCGATCGTCACCTCCTCCAAAGCAGGAATCAGTGCCCTGGCCCCCACCCGCAAGGCTCAAAGAAGCCTCTGCATTTGAAATCCGGCCCAGAAGGACCTGTTCATAGCACGGGCGACCCCGCCTTTACATTAAACCATAATCACGCACTGCTCCGGCCCGAGCGGAAAGGCCTTCGAGGCCCGATGTACTGCCAGCTTGCTTTCTGCCCCGAGGAAGGCGGTAGGGATGGTGGAGACAGAGGAGCCTGGGGCAGAGGCTGCAGAGAGCCGGCTCTGGAGCCATCATGGAGTAGCTGTGGGCTCAGTGTCTCTGGGTCTCACTTTCCTTAAAAGGGACCGGATAATACCCCACTGCCAAGGACTGGTGTGCACCATGCGCTTAGCCCCGGATTCAGGTACTGCCATTCACAGCGGTGGGACCACGGGCAAATCCATCTCCACCTGCCTCACGGTCTCCACCCTCTACGCCCGGGCAGGACTCCCTCCCGCGCTGGGGGAGTAAACGAGACAGCCTTTGAGAAGCTCCTGGCACCGAGTAGGCACCCAGGAAGGCATCCTTATCATTTCATGCCACTTGCTCGGCCAACTTCTGTCAGCATGTACTTCCCCTGGTAACCAGCACGGGAAGCGAGAAGAGAGCCCAGTTAGCAGCTGCAGCAGAAATAGGCTTAGAAATCAAACTTGCTCACCCTCTCTACCACACCTGCATCATCTAGCCCGCGGTTCTCAACCTGTGGGTCACGACCCCTTTGGCGGTCGAACGACCCTTTCACAGGGGTCGCCTAAGACCATCCTGCATATCAGATATTTACATGACGCTTCATAACAGTAGCAACATTACAGTTATGAAGTAGCCACGAAAATAATTTTATGCTTGGGGCACAACATGAGGAACTGTATTTAAAGGGCCAGGAGGTTGAGAACCGCTGGTTTAGCACCTGAGCCCCGCGCACCTGAGAGTTCGAAATGGTCTGGTTCGGGATGAAGGTTGTTTTTGTTTCATTTTGCTTTATAAACAGAAACACGCCCTGATCTCTCTGCTGAAAGGCTGAGGAGGAAGCTGAGTCAGGTGGGGTGTGGTTCTCATGCAATCGGCCACCCTGCCCTCCCCGAGGGCTTGGCTTACTCAATCCATGGACACCGGTTTGCACATCAGCCACACTCACTATCCCCTGTTAGGCCCATTTCTCCAACGGCGTGAAAAACCTCCATAGTGAGTGGGAAGAGCAAGGGCTTTGAGGGTCCCAGGCCTGGGCTGGCATTCCAGCCCCAGCACTTGGTACCCGAGACGGTGACTGGGCAGGGTAGGAGGTGGCGCAGCCGGGCTGTCATCCGTGCAGTGCGGTGGGGCCTGTCCCGGCGGGTTATGGGGAGGCTGAGCGTTCATGGGTGTGAGGCTTGTGGAAAAGCCCAGTGGAACGGAATCTGTCCCGGTGACGCCGCGTGCTCTTCCCTTTCAGGATAACATCCCGGGTCCTGGGTCCTACAACGTCACCCACCAATCTCCAGTGTTCAACAGCGTCTCGCTGTCCACGAGAGGGACCTGCGCCTTTCCCTCGAGGGTAAGAGCCCCTTCTCTTGGGCATGAGCACTAACGGGTCCGTCATTTCCTTCACTCGTTGCATAATCATGTATTGGACATCCGGTCCCTTCTCTCCAAAGGCCCGTGGTTCTAATTAGGAGAGTAACTGCCTCCTCAAAGTTCGTGCAGGTAAATTGGAGTCTGTGCCATTAAACTCCCCCTCATCCCCCATCACTACCCATTTCCAGAATGGAGAGAGAAGCCGGAGGGATAATATTCAGAGCCTCAACACCCAAAACCAATGTTGTCATCCTGGAGTAGGCTAAGCAAATGTCTTCCTGAGATTTCTAGACACACCAGGAAAAAAGTATTCTACATCTCGCCCTAATACGCTGTTTTACACTGCGTAGTCTAATTGAGTTATTGACGTCATTGAGGAAGCTGATGGGGCCGAAGTGAGAGCAGGCAGTGGGCCTGGAATTTAGCAGCCTCCCTCCCCTCCCTTGATCTTTGTGGAGGGCTCTGACCGTCAAAGATATAGGGTGTCTCCCAAAAATGTGTACCCAGGCATTTTTCCATAGCTCAATTGATGTTTCTTTCTTTTCAGATTTAACCCATTGGAATTAATATTTATTCAAAGTGTGTATATATTTTTGGGGACACCCTGTATATGAAGTGCAAATGTCCCTGACCAGGCTTGGGTGAAGATAATTTTTATTTGAATATTTATAAATTGGCAAGGAAAAAAAAATAGATGGAGCAAGGGCAAAGGGTCAAACTAGGGTAAGGCTGAGGTAAGAAAGTAAAAAAGAGAGCAAGCCCAAACTCTAGTATTAACAAAACACACATGCCGCCTGTCCCTTTAAAAGTGATAATAATCTCCTACAAAAACGTATTATGATGCCTGACATTGGGATTGATTTTTAAAAGAATCACACAAAGAGACCATTTAAGACAACCTGAATACGGCCGCTTATTGGAATTCAAGTTGGCAGAGTGGAACCCTCAAGGAGCGACCCGGCTGTAGCCGGGCACACGGAGGGGGGGGGGGGAG
Organism: Myotis davidii; assembly: GCF_000327345.1. Taxonomy (NCBI): domain Eukaryota; kingdom Metazoa; phylum Chordata; class Mammalia; order Chiroptera; family Vespertilionidae; genus Myotis; species Myotis davidii. The sequence goes on from NW_006352194.1 coordinate 3,094,561, forward strand.
GTTGCTCCTGCCTCCCGGGAGTTCACGGAGCAGCCACGCCCCTACCTTGCTTTCTGCCACCAGCCCTGCGAGTACGGGAGACTCAAAAGCAACCGGCCAAAGAAGTGCCTTGTCTCACAATGCCCTGGCACCCGCGGCGAGACCTAAAACCTCATCCTGACTCAGCTGCGGGTTCCCGAGGTGACCTCGGGCACGTCACCCTCCCGTGCTCCAGCCCCTGTGCTCCAGCCGCCTCCGAAGGCGGAGCCTCCCCGAGGCGCTGGGCACATGGACGCTGCAACCAGCGAAAAACCCTTTGAAACTGCAGAGCACAATAAACATGTGCAATGTTATGATTGTTACCACCTGAGTCACAAACAGTAAATGCTTCCTGCAACACCTAGGTGTGCTCCTGGCCGACTTCTCTGCCAGGCGGAGGCACTGCCCATTCTTCCTCGGTGCCACAGAAGGAAGGGGCTGGCTCAGAGCGCGCCACGCGGTCGATGGGTTCCGTGCGAGGCCCCGCGTGCAGCAGCTTCCCCCAGGACCGGGCTGCGCTGTCAGGAGGAGAAGGGGCCCAAGCAAAGATCCGAGTGTTATGGAAGCGAGTCGGGCCTCTCAGATCTTTTTAAAAATTCAGGCCAAACCCAAAGCAAGGCAGACAATGAGTTGTTCAGGCCTCCTCTCCCCTCCTTGATGGGTGTGAGAATTTACGGTTATGTTTATAAACAGTTCCCTTCCCCTACCCTTGGGCAGGGGCCTTCCGTGGTTGATGGAGATGTGTCCGGAAATTCCCCACATCTTTTTGGTTTCCTTCTGAACTGGATGTGAATTCTATCCCTTCACCCTGACTTCCACCGTTAGCACCCCCTCCATTTCTGGACTGGAGACGCCGAGGGAGTTAAAGGGGGCCCTCTTCAGAGAAAAGCAGGCCTTCCTGACACTGGTGTGACCAGGAGGTGGTGGCTGTGGGCGAGGCTGGCCGAGAAGCTCTGTGGGGCTACACGTTTGAGAAACTTCCTGATGGCGATTGGCACAGCTACACCCAGCCTTTTGAGAGGACCTGTCATCTCTCTAAGTCCAAATTATATAAGAGCTTCATTAGTGCCTTCCCAGTCTTTGTTCCGGAATTATTCACAGCAGATGAGGCAGGTGGGTGGAGGCTTTGGTGGCCTTTCTACATTCGCACGGTGTCAGCAGCGGCTGGGGAAAAGTTAGCGTGTGCCGGAGAGAGGTTCTTGCATGCCAGCACGTGGCCAGATTGGAGACCACAGGCCTGGCAAGTCAAAGGAGGCCACGGGGTAGGGAGGGTTGGTGAGTGAGTGTTACTTGGGCTATACGCTGAGATAAGTTCTATTATGATGCTTCTATAATGAAACATTGCCTCAAACTGGAAACTTTTGGAACAATTCCCCCCAAAGTGTATGAGACTAGGCTTTCTAGGCCAGAAAGGTTCTATGATCCAGCAAATTTAAGGAAGTCTGGGCATGTTTCTTTATTGTGGACAGTCTCAGAGCATTTACTCTGCCAAAGTGTTTTATGAATCTTCAAAATGGGGACACGGGATGAGACTTCTCACATGTATTTGACTCTGAAGCTCCCTCCCAGTTGCTGTCACCACCAACACAGCCTTATCTTCGAGAACTCGTATGCCAAGGAACACTCACTGGGAAATGGCTTCAGAAAAACATGCTTGCCCCTCTGTCAGGTGACTCGATAGCACCACCGAGGAAGGCCTGACCTCACCACCCTTCTTCCATGGAAGTTAAAAAGAACGAGCGAAGGAGTGCCAAACCATTGGGCAGAGGAGATACGGGGTCTCGATCCTTCTTGAACGAAGACCTCCCACGGTCACTTGTCAGCTGTTCTTGTTGTTGCTGTTACTCCTCTTGACCCGTTCCTCCTCAGAGCTGGGTGTCTGGCCCACCTCACAGAGCGGAGGCACACAGCCTGGGTGCGAACGTTGGTTCTACCACTTGCCCAGCTGAGGAAGTTGAGTTTCCTCACGTGTAAGGTGAGGGTAATCACAACATCCACTACCCAGGGTTGCCATGAGGATCAAATGCAAAAGCCCGTGAAAAATGCTGGGTTAACCATTGCCCCACATGCAAAGGCACAGGGAGTACAAGGATGGAGAAGGCAGAGGTGGGGCTCAAACCCGACTTGGGGTCTGCACAGCTGAGACTCTGGACAAGAATGCGCCTGCTCCTGGGGGCACATCCGCCCCGTACCATGGCGGCCCATCAGCCAGGCGTGGAGAGCCACTGCCACCAAGTGGGGACTGAGCGAGGAGTCGGGGAGGTACTGGTGCTGTCCCACCACTTCCCCCACTTTCTGTGTAAGAGACCTAGGGCAACGTTCCCAAGCTTTTAACCATCAAATACTGAGAAATATTTGGTGTTATCGGAGTCCAATACTTGCCATACTATCCCAGGGTAAAGTGATGTTATCGCCTAGTTTCTGCGGCTTTTGACCCTTTTCATTTGGCAAACACTGATTCTGTTTGTTTTCTTTTAAAAACACACACACACACTAAAAATAGTTTACCATGGCTTCCTGAAAGAAGTGGAATTGGTTCTGTTGAAACACAAAAATATTGTAGGGTTTTATGAAATCAGTAATTAGTTGGGGAGGGCGGTGTAAGGTGGGGGGGCGGTGTAAGGAGAGGGGGTAGGAGGTGTGGGTGGACATCAAGCTCTAGGGAGCCTTGTCTGTAGAAGACGTTAGAAGCAAACTTGTCATTGAGGCAATTCAGATGACTTAACCTTAGAAATACGATGTGGAAGTAGAAAGAAAGCCTGGGTTGGAGGAAGAAAGTCTAAAGCTTCCATTACATAAACCAACAGCTGGTGGTGAGTCAGGTGGCTTGAAACAGGATTGGGTGAAAATGCCTTTATGGCAAAATTATCTCTGCCGAGTCCCAAAGAACAGATGAGTAGTTTGAGTTTACAGAAGTTAAAACAGGTCGGAACTTGTGTTTTCCAAGAGCGAATCCTCAAAGCCCAAGGTCAGTTTATGGTTGTTACCTGCCAGAGCTTCACCTTTTATAAGATGCTTTCAGACCTGCCGTGGGGCGCCAGCTCTCTGACATCCGTCCTGCGGGGCCACAGGTTGTGTGACAACGCTGATTCCTTTGGTTTTCTCCCCACAGCGTGACCGGCTGGGCCCCATCGTTTCTAAAAACCCCGCAGCAAATGCGTACACTCTGCCGTCATGTTTTGTTTCGAAGAAAGACTTCAGTCATTCCTATTCCAGCATGTTCCAGCTGCCAAGCTCTGGAAAAGGCCTCAAATTTATAACTCCTGCACCAAACCAGTACAACGTGAGAACACTGCACGTGCTTACTAAATATATATTGAGGGAATGGTTTACTAAAGTGGAAGGAAGGGGGCACTTTGGGAAATAGTCCTTTAATGCAGGTGGTAAGCCAGTTAGCATTTGTTGGCTACCCAATGGGTACACGAGGCTGTGCAAGGCTCTCACAGGGAATTTGCAGAACCCAGACGAAAAGGGGGCCAGTGTGAGCAGTGGGAAGACCATCGCACTGGAAAATGCTTAACTGTAGCCACTTGCTATCATGTAAGCTTTCCGGGACAGTGTTCCCATCTCTAACAATGAGTATATAGTATTTGCCATTTTATCGGCAGACACTATTAATTTAATTTTTAGGTTCTTACAGGGAAAATACACTTCTGTCTTTCCAGATCAGAAAATGGTTGTTGGTTTGGTTTTTTTTAAGAGTAGTGCTCTGCCAGTTCTGATCACTTCACAGTCACTGAGGCAGAATTCATGGTTAAGAAATGGAGTCAAGTTCAAATCTTGACTTTGCCACTTTCTAATCGCGTGGCTTTGGGCAAGTTCTATGGAGCCTTGTACCTCCACCTTCCAGGACTCAGTTTATTCATCTGTAAAACGGGGATGCATATCTAGTTCATAGTGTTAATGCAAATATTAAATGAGGTAATCTATGCTGAGTGCTTAGCACAGCACCTGGGAGGAGGACTCCACAGTCCGTAGAGATGGGTAGCCCTGTCTTTGGGGGAGACACGCAACCTCTTGAGCCTCATTTGTAAAATGAAATTAATTACACTTGCCCTATGGGGTTATTATAAGAAGCAAACGAGGCAACAAATGTGAATACATGAGGCACGACAGCAACCCATGAGCTAGGAAGTGGACGTCCCTGAAAATTTTGCTGCCCCACGCGAACCACCATCAAAAAGCAGCTGCAGTCTCTTTCCATGCTCTTCCTCCCGTAGGCCCTCCCTCAGTGTTAGGCTTATGCTGTGCACAGTACAAGTGCATTTTCTACTTAACTATATCTTGGGTTTCCCCCCTGTGCCATACGATAAATCGGCTCCATTCTTTTTTAACCCGCCGTGGAGCTGCTGTTTCCCTAGTGTAACGGCGAGACCTTCCAGGGGCACACAGGCAGCGGGCACAAAAATGCCCCCTCTTCCGTTGCCTTTCTGTCGGGGCGAGGAACAGAGCTGCGGTAGTGTTTTGTCTGCAGGTGGCTTTTTCCAGACCCGGAGAACAATGGCTGAGTCAACTGGCGAGGAGCAGAACGCGCTAATCCTGTTAGCCACACTGCGCGCTGAGGTCTGCTCAGGCCTTTCTTCGCCTTTGCTCACCATGGCCCCCGCTCCTCCATTCGAATCCTTTCCCTCGATTCTGATTCCGTGTTATTACTTCCTCTCCGGCAGCCTGGCTCCTCGCCCTGGGTCCAGTAATTAGCCTGCTCCATCTGATCTTTTTGTTTGCCGTCTCAGCAGGCAGCCTAGCCATTAGGACCCTGGGAAAAGCTAAATTCCCCCGCCTTTGTCAACACGAAATCAAAATGCCATCTGCATTTCTTGAGAAGCATTTCTCTGACAAAGGAGTATCACCGAAAATCAAGCCATCCTGGCCCCAGCAAATATTTTCACTCTTTCGGTAAATATTCCCAGCCGTCGCACGTACAATTTTTATGGCATCTTTTATCTAGTGAACACAGGAGCCGGACTGCAAATTGGCATTTAAAGTATGTATGATTCACGTGTGGCACAAGCACGACCTCAGGGCTCTTCATTTCCTTCTCTGTGACTTTCAGAGTTCCAGACACACTGGACACTCTCAGATGTGTATCGTGTGGATCAACCAAAATTCTTAATTTCTGGTCAGTCCAGAAAAGTCAAGGCAAGAGAGTGCTTACAAACCTGATTATAACCTTAAAGTACCCGATCTCCCAGCATGCCCCAAACCCTGCGTTCACAGAGGGACTGGCAGTTAGGAATCAGGTGGGGGGTGGGGGGGTGTAGGACTGAGTGTTCTGAAAAGAATGAAAACACAGGAAAGAGAATGAAAATAATTTGCATGTGTAGAGTGACACGGTTTTTAAAAAACACTTTGCTATAGATGGTTTCCATTGGCCTCCTGCCCCCCAGCCCCACCTCGACAACACTGGGTCAGATAGAGCAGGGGTTATCTGAGCCGTCTTGCAGATGAGAAAACTCAAGTTCAGAGAAATTAAGCTACATGTGTAGATCACCTGCCTCATACAGGATCACCTGCCTTGTATGGGATCATCTGCCCTGTGTGGGGTCACCTGCCCTGTGTGGGATCACCTGTCCTGTGTGGGATCACCTGTCCTGTGTGGGGTCACCTGTCCTGTGTGTGGTCACCTGTCCTGTGTGGGATCACCTGTCCTGTGTGGGGTCACCTGCCCTGTGCAGACACTTGCTGAGCTCATAGCCCAGTGATGGCGAACCTTTTGAGCTTGGCGTGTCAGCATTTTGAAAAACCCTAACTTAACTCTGGTGCCATGTCACATATAGAAATTTTTTGATATTTGCAACCATAGTAAAACAAAGATTTGTATTTTTGATATTTATTTTATATATTTAAATGCCATTTAACAAAGAAAAATCAGCCAAAAGAATGCGTGTCATAGGGTCGCCATCACTGTCCTAGCCGTTCCGGCCGGGGTGACGGTGAAGCACTATCCGTGTGGCCTTTTCCACTCACACCAGTTCATTTTCTGAGGAGGACAGGTGTACATTTGATTTTGTCCCCAAATGTGACCCTCGTCCAGGCACAATGGCAAAGAGCAGGCAGGCACTGGCACAGCGTGCTGTCTCTCTCCCCAGGCCTCCGTCTCGTACTGCAAGCAGAGAAACAACGTCTGTGCCCGAGCCGAGTTCCAGTCCAAAACCCAGAGAGGAGCGTTCGCCATCCCTGGAGCAGGACCTGCACCAGGTAGGCAGCCGCCTGCACTGGCCTTGACCTAAGACAGCGGTTCTCAACCTTGGCTGCACGTTAGAATCACCTGGGAATCTTTAAAATCCTGATTTCCGGGCCCCGTCCTCCGGAAATTCTGTTTCTTTGTTACTAATGTTGTGGCCTCACCCAATAACAAAGAAACAGAATTTCCGGAGGATGAGGCCCGGAAATTAGTATTTTAAAAAGATTCCCAGGTGATTCTAATGTGCAGCCAAGGTTGAGAACCACTGACCTAAGGGGTCAGTCCAGATCTGATCTGAGGGCACCCAGTCCCCCACCGGCAGCCCCTGGAAGGAGTTAGGCTTTGGGGCGGCGGGGGGTTGAGGCAGGTGTTGAACAAAGGGGAGAAGCGTGAGGAAGAGACTGGCTGTCCTTCAGGGAAGAATGGCTGGTCTGGAAATGCCCCCAAAGCAGCCTTGCTGGTGGGGAAGTGGCTTCTCGCCTCAGAAGAGTGTACATTCCCACCCCCAGGCATCCCCATGGGCCGCTGGGGCACACAGGACACAGCTGTCCTCACAGGCCCACACTCTGGTCCTGTGATCCAGGCGAGGCAGTGGAGGCTCAGAGTTGAAGTGACTTGCGCAGTGTCACAGGGCGAGCCCCAAGCCCAGAGGTGTCTGACTGAGGAGACTGTCGCCTATTGTGACTTCTGAATCGCCAGGATTTGGGAACACACAGGGCTGGCCAGTGAGTGTTCTCCCTGCTGGGCTGGACCCTCTGTGCACCGCCCCCGCTCCCCCATCACCCCCTCACCCACCTCCCGGCCTCAGTGATCCCTTTGCAGAGAGGTCTGCGTGCAGGAGCTCTCGCTCTATCAGACCTTCCCCACGGGATCTGAAGACCCCCAGGGAGCCGCGGCCCCGCCCAGAGGAGGAGCAGGGTTTGCCTGCAATCCTGCCTCCTGGAGGGGGTGTGGATAAAATTGCAGCGCACGTCAGATTTCAGCAAATGCAGATTAAAGCTGAGATTAGTTTGGAGCTGAATAACAAAATCAGCTCTAATTAGGAGGCTGAGCCCCGGCTAAAGCTCCCCGGCCTTGCATCATCCGAGGGCAAAGCCCCACCTTGTTTGTTTATACAGAGAACAAAGCCAGCATTTCTGGGGGTTGGCCGGAGGCCCGGCCAGTGAGCCCCGGGATGGGGGCACCCCTGTAGCCAGCCACAGGTGCCGCTCCCTCGGGAGGTCTTATCGCAGAGAACGGGATGGGGGAGGGGCCGTGTCTCTTAAACTCCTACTGTGTGCCCCAGGCTTTCCACTCCTCCGAATGCTCTCAAAGCCCCACGGAGCACGTGCTCAGGAGGTGTGAGCCAATATTATTTCCGCCCATTTCACAGGTGGAAATGACCCTTAGAAGGCAGGTGACTAGCCCAGGGTCCCCTTGGATTAACCCAGGCCTCTTGGGTTTGATGCCTGGCTGGTGCCTCAGACACCTCCCCGCTCCGCTGGCCAGGGGCCTGGGACCTCCGCTTTCACCTCTCACCTCTCGGAAGTAACACCACGGTTTCCCTTCCGCCTCTGGGAGAAAACCAGATGTGGAGCGGGGATTGGGATCTGCTGTTCTGCCTGCCCCTCCGTCGACGCCAGGCAAATGCTCACCTTGACCTGTTTGCTGGTTGGATTTCCTGCATTTAGATGTACCAACCACATCACCAGTGTCCACCTCTATTTTTCCTTTTCTTTCTGGGCACGAGGAAAGGCCTGTGCTAAAGTGTCACTTGCAAACGTGGGTCACAGAATCGGATCCGCTGGGGAGCCCCGCCTCGTGCAGCAGAGCCCAGCTGCGCCCGGGAACCAGTGCTCCCAGGAACCAGTGCTCCCGGGAACTAGTGCGCCCGGGAACCAGTGCTCCCCGGGCTCTCGGGGCCACAGCAACATGTGTGCCTCTCTCTTTACTTCTGCGTCTCCGCATTTCATAGCCAGGCATTGCTTTCACCTTTTCTGGTAGCGGTAAATGAGAGCGAAAAGAAACAGAAAGATAATGAGAGATATGGACCAATATTATAAAGACTGCTAGCTGGACATCTGCCTTTTAAAACAATGTTAACCATATGCTGGGAACATCTCTTCAAGTTATTAAAAATCCTCCCAGAACATCACTTTTAAGCAGACGTATAGGAGGCCATCGTATAGCGGTGCCATGAGTGAAGGAACAAATGCCCTCTTGCTGGGAATCGAGGTGGTTTTGAGCTGATCACTAATATAAACACAGTGGCTGCAAACACCCTTGTAGTTCACAGCTCGTGTGCAATCGAGCTAGTTCCCTATGTGAACTGCTGAAAGTGAAATCGCTAAGTCTGAGGCATGTAACCCAGTTGAGGTTTTTGCCATTTGTGATGGGATTGCCCTTCAGCACAGGGGTGAGGAGGCACCTTGCCCTGGCCCTCACTGGGCCTGACCGTTTAAGGAAAATCTTGCTAATCAAGTAGTAATGTTGTTTTCAGCATTTTTGCAACGGAAAAGTACATTTTACTGAAGCAAAGCCAACTTTACAATGTTTAGGAAATTTGGAATATTTTTCCCACCCAGAATGCCACCCCTCATATAAGGACTCCCCTTTCCTGGGGCCGCGCCTATGTTTATTCTGACTTATCCGTTTGTACGGGATGCCACCCTCGGGCACAGACTTTCAGGCTTGGCTTTACTTATTCACTCCCCTTCATTTTCGGAAACACGGCCAGGTGGCCTACGGTCTTCATATTGGTCATCTTCAGGCCTGAGCTTGGGCTGTGCTCATGCAGGCTGCTATCCTTTCCCACGCTGTAGTGGCTGCTGGGATGTACATCATATGCTCAGGGCTTTCCCATTATGTTGAATTTTTTTCTTAATTCCGGAGTCTTGGGGAGCCTGGGTGTGCAGACGTCCTCAAGGCTTTTGCCTAGTGCCGCTGCTCGTACTCCCTACGCCTGCACCCGCTGGCAGGGCACCCACAAGCCGCGGGTGAGCTGCTTCCTCCTCCCCCAGCTCAGAGCATCCTGCTCTTCCTCGAAGCTTCGTGCAGTCACATAGATTTCGTGCTGTCACAGTTTCTGGAGATGGGGCATGATGGGAAAGCATGGGCTTTGGAGACAGGTGGCCTGGGCCCACATAGTAGGTGTTCAAGAGATATTTGTTAATTGCAAAGTACAGTGGGGCCTTGACTTAGGAGTTTAGAGTTTAATTCGTTCTGAGACCGAGCTCGTTAAGGAGCTCGTTAACTCAAATTACTCTATCAACTCAATGCAAAAAATCGGCCTGAGAGACAGCTGGTATCTCAAAAAAACTCATTAGTGGGACACTCGTAAGTCAAGGCCCCACTGTAGTTACAACTCCTCTGTGCCAGGAGCCTCATACGTTATTCCACTATTACAACCACTGCGTTGTTGGAAGAATTCTTCTGACTTTATCGAGGAGGGAGCCGCTGGGCGTAGTCCCTGGTTAGATGGAGGTCTTCGGGCAAATGGTTTAATATCTCTGAGCCTCAGATCCCTCGCGTTTAGCATGGAGGTGATAGCACCCACATTGCTGGGCTGCGGGAGAGTACTTGGGCTAAGTATGTGATGCATGTGGCCCGTGTTCGCTAAATGGTGAGTATTGTTTTCAGCTAATTCAGGCAGCCCTTCCATTGGACCGTCTTGGAGTGGTATCGCCTTACAGTCATTAATGTATCCTTAGGCGGAAGGTATTTGAGAAGTGTTTCTTATCTGTTTAAAAATTTCTTTCTGTTTAGGGTATTATGATATCAAGGAATCCCTTGTGAAGCAGTCGCCGGCGACATTGGTATCCTGTTTTAAATCAAAAACTGACCGTGGATTAAAACTGACATCGACAGTCCCTGGCCCCGGTTATTACAACCCACACGATCACACCAAGATTCCGAAAAAGACCCTTATCCCGTGAGTCCTGATGATCCTGAGCTTTCTTTTGAAAGGCGGTTCTGGGAAGGACCCCGCCATGGTAGAAAAGGAAGGGGTGTCATTGCTCGCCAGGTCGCTGTCCTTGATGCATAGTAAGTGCTCAATAAATGTGTGCTGCACGCACAATACATATGGAGCAGCTACTCTGTACCAGGAAGTTCACATCATGCTCCCTTACCATAACAATCCTGTTGTCAGGATTGTTCTTCCTGGAGGAGGGAGCCAGGCTTCAGGGAGACGGAGAGATTTGCCCAAGTCCACGGGCTGACGAGGTGCCGCTGGGAATCAGGCCCCTACTGTCTGGCTCTTCCCATGTTCCCCACGATGCGTGCTCTCCTGGGCTGACTATCCCATTTTACAACATACAACTTCCCCCGGGCGGCAGGCATGAGAAGCCATGGAGCTCGCATAGTTTTGTGCTGATCGGTGAGCAGCCCGGACCCTGAGGTTGGTCCGACCTGCTGGACTGAAACTTCAGCTGCTTTTCTGCTCGGTGACCTTGGGCGCTGCCCCCACCCCCCTGAGCCTCTGTGCCCACATCTGTAAAGTGGGGGTAATTCATGTCTCACAGTGTTGTTTGCTGATTTAAAAATACAGATTTGGCATGTGGATGGCAGGCGCAAATGGTGACTTAATAGTAACACAAATTTAAAAAGTAAAGGCAGGTACTTGGTGTTACCTTCACCTAAGAGACTAAAACACTCCCAGGGCTTATTACCTGTCAGTCGGTTCTAGAACTTCTAAAACGAACTGCAGTTAAGGTCGGTGCCATCTAAGACTGCACCCCTGCAGAGTCTTCTCCAGGCAGGATGGGCTGCCGGGAGGGCTCACCAGGGGCTGGGACCGAGCGTATAGGCACCCGGGCACCTCTGAGCAGGTGGCTGGGTTCAGAGCCACAGTAGGTCAGAAGTCCGGGCACCCAGGGAGGCTGACAACGATGGGCATCGGTCCAGGGCAAGGAGAGAGGGGAGCTAGGAGCTGAGCACAATATGAGCCTGACAAGAGCAGCGTAGGATCCAGAGAAGGGACCTGGGCCTCAGGGGGAGCCCGCAGGACAAGCTGCGCCTGCCCTCTGGTGCCTGGTTCTGCAGCTTGACCCTGCACAGGCTCCCGGGCTCAGGACCAGGCTCTCTCCAAACCTCAGGGACTTCCTGCCTCAGGTTGGCTCAGGCACCACAGCACACCACCTCCCCCTACTCTGGCAGCGAGTAGAGTGGGGAAGAGGACGGCTTTGGAGTTAGACCTGAGCCTGAGTCCTGACTCGGTTCCCTGCAGACACTGCTCCCTGAGCCAGTTGTTAGGCGGAAATAAGAACCTTATCTTTCAGGGGTTCTGTGAGGATTAGATGAGAAAGTGCTGGAAAACAGCTGTTACCATCATAGCTGCAATTACCCTATACCCTACAGGCATCCTATATAATAAAACCCTAATATGCAAATCGACCGAACGGAGGAATGATCGGTCGCTATGACGTGCACCGACCACGAGGGGGCAGATGCTCAATGCTGGAGCTGCCCCTGGTGGTCAGTGGGCTCCCACAGGGAGGGTACTGCTCAGCCAGAAGCTGGGCTCATGGCTGGCGAGCGCAGCGGTGGTGGCGGGAGCCTCTCCAGCCTCTGTGGCAGCGCTAAGGACCCCTCGGGGGTCCTGGACTGTGAGAGGGCATAGGCTGTGCTGAGGGACCCCGGGGCCAGTGCACAAATGTCATGCACTGAGCCTTGAGTGTAAGGATATAGGAGCAGCTGGTGTTTGGCATGGCCGCTCAAGCCCCCAGCCCGCATCTGGAAGCTTTGTCAGGAAATGGGGAAAGGAGCGTGGGGACTGCTCCGTGTTTAAACACTTTCCCCAGAGAAGTGTCACTTGGCTGCGCTTAAATCGAGATGAGCGGTTTGAAATATTCTCACTAAACGGCCTTGTACCTGCCGGTCCACAGGCCCTGGAGGCTTCAGGTTCCTGCTGGAGGCTATGGAGCTGCTCAGGTGAACAGAACAGCATACACCCCAGCCAGGCTCACCTGGAGCAATGCAGGGCCAGGCCGGGGCACAGGTGGCAGAATGCTGGCCAGTAGCCACACACAGCCCCTCTCTCCAGCGGAGCAGTGCTGTGGTGCTGGCGTGTCTGGGGGTGTCTGGGGCGCACCGGCTCTCCGTGATGCTCTGTGAATAATGGATCCATGGTTAATAAGCCTCGGAAACACTACTTATAAACCCTCTGCCCCCGGAGCATCGCAGTGAGTGTGGGCTTATTAACGGCTCTGAGAAGGCCGGCACAAAGGAACCTATTAAGCCCAGTGTCTCTTACATTCAGGCTTACCTGGGTGAGCAGATGGTGTCCCAGCCTCTGTGGCAGGACACCTGTGTTCACTGGCTCTGGGGCCTGGGGCTGCTCTCAGCACCGCTCTGGCCTTCGTTTCTCTCTGTGTGAAAAGAGGGGAGGTCCTTTCATTCCTGACGCTCCATGAGCCCAGGAGAGCACAGAGGGGGCAGTGAACACAGAGCCAGCCGGGAGCCACAAAGGAGGTCCAACAAATAGATTTTTAATTCATGTGGAAAGGATGGAGCTGAGATCTGTGATTTCACTTAAAAAACGGGAAGATAAAAACTAGAGTGTACTTTGGGTTATTCTAAAAACAGATCCAGCCATTATGTTGAATGATGGAGGAATGATGTAAGATGAAGAAAGATACAGGCTCTCAATGCGAGTTTTGCCGGCTCCCCTATGTCCCGGAGGGAAGAGGGACAGGAGTGCCTGGGCGCCCGTGTTCCGGGACTCAGGCCCCTGCGAAGGTCCATGCAGTTTGCTATACATGCACTGAACACGCATGTGACCGTGTGTCTTGGGTTGGAAGGGCTTGGCTCCCCGTTTGGGGCAGGGTCCAACTTGCAAAATGATACATAGGTTCTGCTGTCTTCGGGGTGTAGGGGGAACCGGGGGATGTTAGTCCCATGTTACCCACCAGCAGGAGTGGCGCCCAGAGTGGTGAGAGGGTGGCGAGGTGACAGGCGCTCAGGAGGCCGCAGGGGCTGAGTCTGTCGCGTCTCTTGGGAGGCTTGTGGCAGAGGGATAAGCACAGGCTGGCCGTCACCCCCAAACTCCTGCCTTCCCCTCTCCCCGGCCCGAGAACCTGGAAGGCGGGGTCACTGAACTCCCAGGAAATCCAAATCCATCCTCTGTGAATTGGAACAAACCCTTGTAAGGTGCCGGCAATAAGAAGATTAGATCGCCCACAGAGGCCACCAGGCACGGCGTCCCGTGGGCTTTCATGTTGAAGAGGATCCGCTACACCAGTGGTTCTCAGCCGTGGCTGCATGTTAGAATCACCTGGGAATCTTTAAAATCCTGATTTCCGGGCCCCGTCCTCTGGAAATTCTGTTTCTTTGTTACTAATGTTCTGGCCTCACCCCATAACAAAGAAACAGAATTTCCGGAGAATGAGGCCCAGAAATCAGGATTTTAAAAAGATTCCCAGGTGATTCTAATGTGCAGCCAAGGTTGAGAACCACTGCTCTACACTCAACTGGTATTACTTTTTAAAAAAAATTTAATATATTTTTATTGATTTCAGAGAGGAAGAGAGAAGGAGAGAGAGATAGAAACATCAATGATGAGAGAGAATCATTGATCAGCTGCCTCTGCAGGCTCCACACTGGGGATCCAGTCAGAAACCCAGGCATGTGCCCTGACCAGGAATGGAACTGTGACCTCCTGGTTCATAGGTCGCCACTCAACCACTGAGCCACACTGGCCAGGCGGGACTCCGTGTCTTGAGTGGCCCCTGTAGGGCGGATGCTGTTCGAGGGCTGGGGGGCTGTTTGCGGCCATTTCTGGGTTCCTTGTTGAAGAACACGCCACAGGGGCCTCTGCTCTGGCCACTTTGCTGACTCAGAAGCTCAGAGGACTCACCAGCTCCCAGGGGGCTGCCGAGCGAAGGGCCTGCCACGGCTTCCTATCGTCAGGTCCTGAGCGTTGGTCAGTGATGACTCAATGGATCAGGGTGAGCAGGGCTTTTGGAGATAAACCGTTCCTCCCAGCTCAGCCTTCCAACTCACCCTCGCCCTCCCGCCAGGAGGTGAAACTCCCACCGCCATCTTTCACCCTGGCCCTACTCCTGGGCGCCCTCAGCTGCTGGTTTTGCAGTGACACGCTGCCCTGTCACGGCTGGGCCCGGAGAATCAAGCCCTCGGCTCCCCTTCACTTTGGGTGATTAGGAGGGACCCACCTAAAGTTCCCCTGGGGTTGTCAATTAGATATGGCGTTTCTTCCCAAAGCTGTAATCTGTCACCTGCTACCTGCTAAACAGACACTACCCTCCAGCCCTGAGGCATCGGCTGCCCTGTAATGAGGAGAAAAATTGCCCCTTTATCCCTTCAGACCCTGGGAACCCCCGAGGCAGAGTCTGCGCTGGGAGTGTCCCCGGGGTCTCCATGCCACCCCCAGTGACCTGCTGGGCCCTCTGACACATTCATTATTCTCCACGATTTGCAAGCAGCTCACGTTGGAAGCTGCAAACACACTTAATCCAGCCGTGGCCGCCTCAGAGCTTTGAAAGATGTTTTCTTTCCACGGGGCAGGACCAGGGTGGCTTTTATAACTGAGCCATGAGGCTCATAAAAGCCACTCGAAAAGCTCGGAGGGCTGCCCCGGGTTTGATCCAGCCCGACCTTTGCGATGGGCCCAGCCCCGCCGCCGCACAGAGGGAGCAGCCCTGGACCTGATAGATCTGTCTGGAGTGGGGGAGTCCAGATGTCTGGGCTCCCCCACTGGCTCCAACCCTCTGCTTTTCTCCGCTGTTCAGCAAATGTCCTCAAAGATGAGTCAGACACAACCCCCTCCCTCAAGAGCTAGCCAAGTGAGGGGCAGAGAAACAGTGAGTTAGTTCTGTGCAGAGGAAAGAATGGCTAATGTCTGGAGGGGCCAGCTACACTGATATTATCTGGGGCCGTGCTTCCAATTCTCCCACAGGTCGGTACTGTACATAGACTTAACAGGCCAAGTGCAGACTCACCAGGGTGCTGGAGCAGGGTCCGAACCCAGGCTCCCCCAGGAGGGAGGTGGGGGCGGGGAGGAGAGAGGGCTGCGGCCTGCGAGTTTCCCTGCAGGAGAGAAGTGAAGATGGAATCAGAGTTTGCAGGGAAAGGCAGAAGGAACAGCATGGGCAAAGGCACGGAGTTGCTGAACAGTGTGGTGTTGGGTGTTTCCAGAAGGCAGCATGGGAGCAGAGGACACAGGAGGTGGGGCTGTACCGAGAGGCCATACATGGAAGCTTTTCCTTTAGCTTCTCATCAGGGTCTGGGAGGGCGGATGATCAGAAACCCAGAAATCACAGGCGGATGGAGGTTTGAAGGCAGGCAAGGTGGCTCACCCTTCGTCTTCTTGCGCCCTAGGTCCTGTCACGTGGGGCTGCAGCCTTTGCCCTGCTGTTTACGCTGCTGGAAATACCCTCTTGCCCACCTTTCCTACCTAAAAAATTCCTGCGTCCCTTTCAGGGCAAATGCTGGCCCTTCTAGGGTAGATTGTTCTCTCTCTCTCTCTCTCTCTCTCTCTCTCTCATCTATCTGTCTATCTATCTATCTATCTATCTATCTATCTATCTATCTATCTATCATCTTTATCTCTCTATGTATCTCTCGATGCACTCTCAGTGTAGTTTTTATCTCTAGTTTAATATTTAATATTTAAAAAATAATGCAAGTAAAGCACTAGCTAGTTTTCATAACAACCTGGGTGGCAGGTATCACCCTTCATTCTACAGAAGCAGAAACAGGCCTGGGAGGCAGAGACTTCTGAGGACACACAGCCAGCGACTGGGGGCGCCTGAGCGCAAAGCGGCCCTGCCTTCAGCCATCACCAGCGTGATTGTCACTGCAGTGGACTGTCAGCCCTCAGGGGTGTTCAGGGCCTGGGTCTTCACACAGAAGAGACTGGACGCCCCGGGGTGCCTGCTGCAGAGCCGCACACATGGCCGGCACTCTCTGCAGACCCAGAGCTGAGCTGGCAGGGCCCAGCCACTCCTGGGTGTGCTGGTGGCCTGGAGGGCAAGGGACCTCTCCCACCCATTTTCTTTTTCTTTTTCTTTTTTGACCCATTTTCTCCAAGAATGCTGACAGACCCTGCCCTTGCCTGCTCAGCCTCCGGCAGGTGTGCCTGGTTGGGAAAGGAGGCAGCTCATGGTATCTCAAAGAGTCGGGCTTGGGGGAGACTCAGACAATGGGGTGACCTCATACAGCGGTTGGCTCATTTCAGACCTAATGTCCAGGGATCAAGGCTGTTTCCCAGCTGTGTCAGTCACACACTCATCCAATTTCTGGGAGTTCTTTGAAGAGGTGACCCAGCCAGAGCAAAGAGCAGCCAGCTTCTATCTATAAGGGGAGACGTGGCTGACACACACTATAGCCAGTTCTCCCACGCCAGCTGGGGGTAGGCGGGGGGGGAGGCAATGTTTTCCCCCCTTTTCCTCGGGCACCTTTGTTCTAAACATAAGCATCAAAGCCAGCTGTTTGACCGCCCCCTCCCCCGGCAGTGGGAGTGTCCACCCTCTGGGTGACTGTGAGGGAGCCCTCTAGCCCCCCTTTCCTGAGGCTTGGGTGCTGCTCTGAGACCAAGCAGCTGGGCAGAGTGCTGTAGGAATCCTAACAATAGCAATGCCTCATTTTATTGAGCACTTACTGTGTGCTGGCACTGTGCTAGGTGTCTGGCATGCCTTTTCTCCATCAAATCCTGTAGAAAGAGTGGGTGGCATTGCACCTTGCCACGGGTGGACAGGTTAGGGGACTTGTCTGAGTCTTGTTGCCTGGGAGTGGCACGCCTAGAATTCAGACTCAGGTCTGGGTGACTCTCAGCCTCAAAAATTCCCCCGATGCCTTCCCCTGATGATTAGGCACCAGGGAGACTTGGGTTCTGGGCCCGCATTACCCCTGACGTGCTTTGCACTTGGGGCGACTAGCTTTCTCTGGGCACCGATTTCTTTAGCAAAATAAGGAGGTTGGCTGAGACGCTCTAGGTCCCCACCTGCTCGCTGAGTTTAAGAACGCCTCTGTTCCGGAAGGTGCTGGCCACAGGGCGGCAGAGCCTCCGTGGCCAGGATCCCAGTTCCCTCCTCTGTTCCGCTGGGCTGGCTTCAAGCTGGGGTGAGTCTCTGTGGCTGTTCAGTTCTCTGAGAACTCCTCTTCCTTCGGTGAGAGCTTGGGAGAAGCCTCCGGTGTGAGGCGGGAGCAGGCAGCCCTTCTATGGAATGGCTGGGAGAGGAGTATGATTCCCATAACAATCTCAGAATTCCCTGGGCAGCCCAGTGGCCCCTCTTTGAATCAAGGGTTGATGAAATGTCACAGCCGGCAGGGACCTCAGAGGCCATCCTATCCCACCGCCCTCGTTTTACAGATGGGGAGACTGAGGCACCGAGTGAATTGCTGTCAGAGCAAGGGTTAAGTACAGATTCCACTTCTCTCATTCATTCTCTCAACACCAGGCATGAAAGATGAAAGGCTCCCCTCTCTGAAGGAGGGGGAGACAGACCTGAAAATGGACCATGGCAATGGAAGGGGTGTGCTATGCAGAGGCCCCTTAATCCCCAACCCAGCGTTTTTCTACTCCCATGTCCTGCCTCGACAGGAAGACATGTGGTGGGCTCTAGGGAGTCAATACCAGAATGGTCTCTAGCGATCTACCAGACTTGGGATAGCAAATCCCTGGAACCGGGATGCCTGTTCACTTTCCCTGGCCATGGCAGACATCACAAGTCGATCACAGTGCTCTTCATAGAGCCCATGCGAAGCCTCGTTCTGTACACCGAGCTCCAGCCAGGCCCTGCCAGTCGAGCAGGGTTGACGATGAGGTCAGTGCTGTCTGCCATTCCTGATTAGCTCAGCAACATCATTACAACAACGTGTGCGGAGCTCTCCCGTGGTGCTGGGCGGTGTTTGTGTTTTCTGTCCCATCTCACTGAGCCCTGACAACAGGCCTGCGCTGTGGGCACTATTAGGATCACCATCGTGCAGATGAGGAAACTGAGGTCCCAGGCCCCCAGCTCACAGCAGTGGATCCACACGAAGAAATAGGTCTCCTGGTGCCATGCCCTGTCCACCTGCAGACGGCTTGCTGCTGGGCAGGTCCTGGCTACGTCTAAAAACTACCATTTCCCCAATAGACCGCGCTAGTGACATCTTCCCATTTTGTCTTGTTTTAAGGAGACACCCCATCCTGAACTTCTCCACCCAGCCTCTGTCTCTGCCCATGAAGCCGCCTCTCCCAGGCCCTGGTCAGTACGAGATTGTGGACTACGCCGGGCCCCCCAAGTATTTAATCTCCAGTGCATCGTTCGTGTCCACCACCAAGCGGTGGTCAGTGGCGCCGACTCAACCAGGCTTGCCTGGCCCAGGTTAGAGGGTTGTTTGAAATGATTGTAAAAACCAAATCTGGAATTGTTTGTCATTCCTGGGCCATCAAATGCCACTGGTTTATAGGTTGTTTGCCAAACAGGTTATAGGGGTTAGAGTGGATTTAGAAGACTTTTCAGCTTACACTTTCTGAGTATGAAAGTTGTGTGTGTGTGTGTGTGTGTGTGTGTGTGTGTGTGTGTGTGTGTGTTTAAAGTGAGAGGGCTCTTAGAGATGATCCAGGCCAGGGATTCATAACCAAGAACCATGACCATCGAGAGGCTCAGAGACAGGCTCCAGGGGTCTGTGACCCTGACCTTGTCTGCAGACATTCTCTTCTGGGCTAAGGGGCCATAGCTCTTGTCAGGTGGTCAACAAGTTCATGTTCTCACAAATGTTTTAATCACTGGCCTCGCTTGGCTGAGTCACTTCATGGACGGGGAGCCGGGAGAGCAAGGTGTCCACAGGTCTCGGGCATGAACCGGGGACTATTTAGTGGGCAGCTCTGTGAAGCCGTCTAGTTCACAGGTGAGCTTCATCGGTGATACCCTGTGACCTCAGGTACCTACCTGGGGCTAATCCCACGAGGGACCTGTTTGGAGCTGTCTATGGAGCCCCTTAGCTATTTTCCTCCCCTTGACATTGACCAGAACTAGGGGCACGGGTCAGGTGTGCACGGACAAGTGTGCTGGTGTGCAGGTGGGGTGGGCGGAGGAAGGTGGAGCTGAGGCAGCTGCCAGGCCTGTTCAATTCAGTCTTTCAATGAGCATGGATGCTGCTCCCACCCTGGGGAGGCACAGATGACTTAAGCCCTGTGCGTCGGTCGTGGGGAGACACCTTCCCCTCCAAACTCACAGGTGAGAAGAATGGAAGGTGGACAGGACAGGGAGAAAGGCACTTGCATAGCTTTGGCCTTGGAAACGTGGTCAAGCCAACAAGACAGCAGCGGTTTGACCCTCAGGTCGTTTGGTCGGTCCAGGCAGAGCTCATTCTGGTTCAGCATCTGGGTTGTGCTGATGCTTCTGTGAATGCTGAGCTCCCATGGGCGGTCTCCGGAGGCCCGGGGTCCAGGGGAGACCCTTGTCTGACCCTGTTGGGCCCAGACCCTTAAGAGCTTTGTGTCCGTGTCTTCTCTGCGCTGTGCCTGGTGCGGGACACCTGGCACACGGGTCGGTCGGTCCCTCCTGGGCGTGAGCACAGGCAAAGATCTGCCTCCTTGGCCCCAGGGGGTACAGATGTACCTGGACTGCCAGGTGCCCCCATCAGCAGCTTCCCAGGTAACCAACAGAGGTCACCCATGGCCCCTCGTTAACCAAGTCAGTGTCAGTGTGAGTTCCCAAGCCTCTGTGGTTCTGGCTGCTGGTTTTCTAAAGGACCTGCAGGGTCATGGCTTTTGCTTTTCTGGAAATTTCTGAAATCAATCAAAACAAAACCCCACCAAGCTGACACCTTGCTTCTTAAGAGTATCGTTTGACTCAGTCCTTCTTCCCCCCTCCCCCCAAATTACATAGAAAGATCTTTTGTAAATTTTTCGTTGTCAAAGAACTGAAAAGGGGTTAAAGAAGGTGGGAAACCAGAGTTCGAGTCCTACCTCGGCCAGTTAAGAACCACTGGCCTCGCCAGCTCTGACGTAGAACGAAAGAGACTCCTGCAACTGGCCTTCTCCGTCTTCACACTGCCCCTCTCTCCTCACAGCCACCTACAAGCCGGAGCTCCCTGGGAAGCAGTCCTTTCTCTACAACGAGGGCAACAGGTGGATCCCGGTATTGTAGCGGCCTCACAGGGCACGGGAAAGGCCAGCCACCAGCGGCCCCACGCAGGTGCCCAGGGCTGACGTGGGGCAGCTCTGCCACCTGGGTCTGGTGTTCAGCTGGGCTCGAGCTGCCTCCTGGCCATTGGGCCCCCACTCCTGCTGACTTCATGGTTTCCTGAGAAGAAGAGGAGAGGACAGAGCCTCCCGGTTCCTTCGCCAGGCACCTGGCCAGGCTGCTGTCTGCACCCTGCCCTCAGACGCCAGGGGCTCCTGCAGCTCGGGCTCCAGGGAGAAGGGAGAGGAGGGCAGATGCCCTGCCTGGCAGCCTGGTGCTGCCCAGGGCTCCGGGGCCCGCGTGCATCTGCAGGGCGGACAGCACATCCTTCTGGCCTCGGCTTCCCGACCCTCCTGGTGTTCCCAGAGCTGGAAGGCTCACAGGCGCTAGTAACACAGACACGAAGGGGTTGCCTGGGCTCCTTGCCCCCCACTAAGCCCTTGAATCTCACCTTCAGGAAGAGCATGGCAGCCAGTCCCTGGGCACCTGTGCTCAGCACCTACCCTCAGGAGAGGCTGCCACGTGCTTATTGGCCCTGTATTCAACAGCACATATGGGCGGGGCCCTGCTGGAGCCAGAGCCGGGACACAGAGGTTCTGGGGGGCACGGGAGCCACGCAACACCCTGAGCCTGCAGGTTCTCACTCTCACCCGACCTTTCCCCTTCCTGGGCTGGGCTCCCCAACCTCCTGCTCTAGTTTGACACATCTTTAATGCATCTTTTCTGGCCTGTCATTTCCCCTCGGCAAGAGGAGAAGATTCCCAAAGAACCAGGAGAAGGTAGAAGTAGCCACACCCCCCCTCCTTCCCCAGATGTTGGCATTGTCTTTCCGTTTGTAAGTGGAACTCTCCCAGGCAGCCTGCCCTTGCCCCAGCGAGGACAAGGCTCTCTCTTCCCTTTTGCTCCCTCCTTGACTTTTCTCTGGAAATGCTACATCCTGGGCCCCCATGTCAAAACTGGCTGCTGACTGGCTCTCCACTTAGGTAGGGGTTGGAAGGATGGAATAACATCCAATTAAATTGAATTCTTACATCTCACCAAAGCTGGCCTCTATGTGACCTCTGATTCCCGCAAGCGCCCATTGCTTTGGGAGACGTTGGAGGTGGCGGGAGCTCCGTGCGGGAGCCATAGAGTCTGGATCTAAGGCGGCCTGGTGCTCCCACCCCCGCAGGCCCTTCTCCTTGAAGAGTTGGAGCAGAGTTTACAGGCTCATGGTCAAGCTCTTCCAGGGCTGGGTGGGCAATGCATGGAGCAGAACAGGTGATGCAGGGATGGGGTCAGGGGCCTGGGAGCTGAGGCTGCTGCCTACCTACAGGGGCATCCAACTCGGGTCCCGCAAACTGTTGCCAGAGCTGCAGGTCTCGCAACAGAATCTGGGAAATACTTACAATGTGCAGTGTCTTGATTTGAGATGTTTACAGCCGTGTTTCAATGTAAAGTTTTTTGTTTAGCCCAAAGGACTCTCCCCTGCAAGCCACTGGCTGTCCCTTGGGAGCTAGCTGTTCTGGAGGACGCTTTCAAAGTGACGCTTAGAGCTGTACTTTCCTTCACCCGAGACTCCTGACAATGAGGCCAGACCCCAGGCCTTGGTTCTTAGGCCCCTCTGACCCTGGAGGATCTTAGCAGGCCATTGGGCTGGTAGGAGCAGGCTCCAGGGAAAATTACTTAGCCAAGAACACAGGGCAGAGTTGGCACAAGCCAAGTTGGTCCATGGCTCTGCCCACAGACCCCAACTACCAGGTCCCCAGCAAGGTCATCCTGACCCTTTCCAAGACTTCTGCATATCCAGTTAGTGATCCCCAGGTCATAACATTCAGCTCTGGGACCACACAGGGCAGAGAGCTGGGTGTCCTCCAGGTGGGACACCTGCTTTACTAGTGCCCAGCACAGCACTGCCCTTCAAGTTGGGGCAAACGCCCCCAGGACAGGAGCAGCCAGGCCGTGTCTACTCTCACCCTCTCCTCCTGGCAGACGTTCACAGAAGGAACAAGTGTGGCATTTGAAGTAATACATAGGCAGAATTTTATTACTAAATACTATATGAGTATACAAAATGCATAATTGAATAACCGCTAAAAAAATAGTCCAAGAAATGTGAAATACACATTTTTTGAAATGATAAAAATGTATCCGTGAAAATATAAAACGTTGCATATATATACAATATATACTTATATATTTATAACATAAATGAAAACTGTAAGTGAGAAATGTGTACAGCAGTGAGCAGGGTGGTCGGTCATTTATGGAGCAGCCACGTGGTTGTGGCCGATCAGCTCTATTATTTACATCGGGCCCGGGGGACGTCCATGAGAAAGAGGTGCGTCCACCACAGTGTCTTTTCAAAGTCATTTGCACTGGAAACCGAGAGTGTTCAAGTTAACTGACCACAGGGTGAGAGATCCTTGGTCTGCAGTCGGTGGGACCAAGAATGGGAGCGGACAGCGGTCAGGTTGGCTTTGGGAGCGAGGCCCGCCTCCGGCACCGGGATAGGCAGCTCGCAGAGCAGCGCTCACCAAGACGGCGCTGTCTGGCTGGGCAGGCGCTGGCCGGCGCTCAGAGTGGATTCAAGCATGAGGTTGGGGCTCGGGTCAGGACACCTCCCAGGTCCCTTCTTGGCCCTGACGTCGGGGACACGGGCCTCTTCCCTCTGGGAAGGCGTTCAAGTAACGGCACTGAGGCATGAGGAGAGGTTGTGTGCGGCATGGGGCCACTGGCAGCTGGCTCCTGGCCCGGAGCTCCCCGCCGGGGTCCTCACAGCTCCTTCAGGGTGATCTGAATCTTGCCATCATGCTCCCCCATGTCCAGCAGGAAGGCAACATGGTTGCTGTAATGCTGAATGATGTTGTTGTCCATGTTGACCAAGATTCTGGAAGAGAAGAGACGTGGCTAGACTGTGGGCGGCCCCTTGACTTCAGGGCTCTGAGTGACAAGGATGATAGTGACGGTTACTACATATCGGGGACCCCCGTTATTTCCAGCGTCTCACAGACTTTCTCTCTGACCCTCATCACAACCTGCAAGGTGGTGGTTCCCTGTCCCACTTTCAGGGGAGGGCACAATGCCCAAGTGGCCGAGCCACAACTCAAACCAGGCCTGCCAGTTACCATGCCCCCGACTGTGCCTGGGTGCCTCTCAGTACATATGAGCAGGACACTTGTGAGCAACAAAGGTAGACTTGGGGGAAGACTCAGTGCTCCTTAGTCGCCAGCCAGACTGAGGACGCAGACACAGTGTGTGAGTTCCAGTGCAGGAGGTGTGGCGGGTGGACAGTGTGGAGACAGCGACGTGCCACTCAGATGTGCCGCCTGAGCCAGAGGCGAGGACCACACGAGCCCAGTCCAAGCCCCGTCCCCGGAAGCTGACATCTTGGATGCACAATAGACTTGAGGAGCTTGGCCGTCTCCCTCCCCCCCGCCCCCCACCCGTCAGGCTTCAGGCAAGGACCTGGGCCAACCTGAGGAGGAGGAAGCCTCCGTGGCGGGGCCTCTGCGGGGGTCAGAGCCAGAGCACATGCCAAGGGGCACCTAGGAGCCGCTTCCCTGGGGAAGGACCCAGGAAGAGGTGACCCGGCCTGATCCTGTCAGGAACGGAAGTGAGTATTTTCACCCGTCCGTTTGTCCGTCCGTCCATCCATCCATCCAGCCATCCACCCATCCATCCACCAGTCCATCCCACCATCATTTGCCGGGGCCTTTCCACATGCAGGGCCTTGCTCCAAACAAAAACAAGGGTCACAGAGACCCTAGAGCCTGTCCTCCAGGAGTTTGGAATCTGGCATGGCCCGGAGAACAACGCCTTGTTACCCTGTTACTCTAGCTCATGATGGGGAACCCCGAGGCTCAGAGGAGTAAAGTCATTTGCCTCGGGCCACACAGGCAACAGATTGCCCAGCTGGGATCTGAATCCAGACTTCTGTCTCCATTGCATCTTTTTTTTTTATAAAGAAAAATAAATTCCCCCCACCCCCATAAATACAAATTAGAAAGTGGCATACATAAGGAAGGCAAAATTCAGGACTGGGGAGAGTTCAGATGAGGGCAAGATTACTTTAGGACGGGCAGGAGGGTGGGGTGAGAGTCCCAGACCACGGTCCTGGCAGGTAGCTGCCTGCTTTTGAGGACCCCAGGGGAGGCGGTTGCCTTGTCCCCACCATCCCCAGGGCGGAGGGGCAATGGAGACAGCGGTGGGCAGAAGCCAACTGCCTGTGTTCAGTCGTCTCTGCAGCAACATCAAGCAGCTGCTGCTTTTCGGAAGGCAGCCTGGCGCAGGCTCCCTCTTCCTCAGGTCCTGCTGGTAGTTCCTACACTTTACAGGGGCGTCTGTGGGGGCAGCGGGGATGGGGGGAGGGAGGGCAGAGGGGTGGCACTCTGTCAGTGGCAGGGCTTTGTATGTTTCATGCAGTGGCATTTACAGGGTGTGTCTGGGTGCCAGGCACTAAGTGCCTACGTGCACACACTGAAGATGCCTCCCTCCCGCGCCCAGGCAGGGCCTCCCAGGGGCCCAGGCGCACACCTGTGCCGAGGGAGCCCAGACAGGCCCCAGGACCCTTCCCCTCAGAGGTCACTGACCCCTGGGCCCTAGAGGCAGGGGTGTCAGGAACCGTGTCCCGGAGGTGGGCCTCCTGTCACTTGCTAGCTCTAGCCATCTTCTGTCCTGGTTCGCATGAAACCCCTGGCCAGCTGCCAGCAAAAACAATGTATTTGTTCATCTTTCAAGCACTCAGCGGTGCTTGTAAGCTGATTGCATCTGCCTTTGTCCAGAGGACTCTCGGGAGGGTTCTATGAAAATAACGAGGCCACTGATTAGAATTTGCTGCTCCTCAGACGAGAAGCGCGGACTCTTAGGGAGGTGACAAATGAGCCTGGCCTCTCCCAAGGGGCTTTTTGGGGGCTCTTCTCATTGGGCATCAGAGGCAACCCTAGACCTGAGGTTTCCATGGTTGGGGGTGTGTGTGGGTGTGGGGTGCCTCTGAAGGGCTGCTGAGTGATGCCCCGGGCTATGGGGCTGGCCTGGCCACAGCCTGTATTTGCTCACTGCTTAGCGGTTAGAGGAAAAAGCAGGAGGCAAGATAAAGTCGGGGGGGGGGGGGAAAAGGGGGGGTAGGGTGCATGCACAGCCTTTAGGGCAGGATTCCTCCTGCCATTTACTAACTCTGTGATCCTGGGACTACTCAGAACCTCAGCCTCCTCCTCTGTGGAACAGAGATGATCACCCAAACTCAGAGGGTCACTGAGAGGATCCCTCGGAGTTATCCAGCCCAGCACCCGGCATGTACAACGTGCACCACAAATGGAAGTTGTTACAATTATGGCTTAACTAGCTGGCTGGGCTTAAGGGAAAGATTTGCAACTCA
The DNA here is from genome assembly GCF_000327345.1 of Myotis davidii. Taxonomy (NCBI): domain Eukaryota; kingdom Metazoa; phylum Chordata; class Mammalia; order Chiroptera; family Vespertilionidae; genus Myotis; species Myotis davidii. Next base: position 3,120,230 of record NW_006352194.1, read on the forward strand.
GCCAGTGGGGCTAGGGGTTGGGGCAACCTTCTATGTATTACCCCACACCCCAAATCATACTCAAGGGCACCTCCCAGCCGCTCAGCCCAGCTCTGGTGGGATGGGTAAGGGAGGCTGGCCGCAGGTGGGGCTGCAGCCAGGGGGTGTGGGCACTGGCACTGAAAGGGGAAGTGGGGCTGGGCTTGTCCGGGCAAAGCAGAGCCTGCCCTCTGCTGTGAGCCCCAATTTGAAACCGAAACTTGAAAGAAAAAAAACCCCAGACACTCATACAACCAAAACCAACGGATCCTTTCCCAGGGGCTGCGAGCGCACACCTTCCCCCACCCCGCCCTTCTATGGGAAGCTGGTGGAAATTGAGGAGGGAGGGGGGGCAGGGCTGGGCCTGTGAGGAAGGAGGCCACCCCTGGGCCTAACTGGATGGGGCCTCAGCCTGAGTCCAAAACCTGCCTCACTTCGCAGTTTTCTAAAAAGGACAGGCCACAGCCATACACAGGGGGCAATGCCTGCTCACTGCCGGGGCGGCCAGTACGTGAGGCTGGAGTTAGACTGCTCAGGGAGGGAGGACCTGGTCGGAGGTGTGGGCAGTGGGGCCGGGAGTATTTCCCAGAGCCCTGGCGCTGGGTCCTCTGGGCAGGGAGCGGCAATGGCGATTTTCTCTGCTGGGGGCGGGCTTAGCTGGGCTAGTGAAGTGACCCAGATAACAGTCCTCTGACCGGGGGACGGAAGCCCGGGAGGGCAGTGACCACGTGGATCCCACACCAAGGATCTCCCTGAAGAGGACAAAGGGAGCTGCCGTCCTGAGCACGAATCCAGGAGCCCAGGGGAGGTGACAGGCCCTGTCTGACCCCCTGGAGGGTAAAATCTTACTCCCCGATGCCTCCTGCAGACCTGAAGGTGGGGGAGGCCTGAGGAGCATCCCTGGTGGGGCTCCCTCAAAACCACACCCAATCACAGTCCCCTTTCCTGACACACGGCCGGCCACTCCCTTCTGGGCACTGACTCAGCGGGTAGCACCGCTGCTGGGCCCTTCTACCCGAGGCTTTACCCGCCGCTGCTGCCCCTGAACACAGCTTATCACTTCCGAGCCTCAGTTTCCCGCTCTGTGAAGTGTAATAGCATCCACCTCGCAGCGTGGCTGAGGGTTAAACGAGACATGCTCAGCACACTGTCCTACACAAAGCAGGGGATCAAGTGAATGGCAGTCACCATTATCATCATTACAACCAAGTGACTTGCTTATCCAGGGGTCTTGGGACTTGAACTTGAGTTTCCTGACACGTGGCCCTGCACTTCCCACGACCTCCCTCTCCTTTCCTTCCCAGTAGTCCTCACTGTCTGGTCTCTGCGGGTGACCTTGGCCTGACTGGGGGCTCTCTCCCCAAGTCCACCTCCCCTAGTCCTCTCCACAAAGCCAAGTACAAACACCACTCAGCACGGAGTAGCAGGCCTCTGCTGGTCAGAATGGAGCTGCTGGGAGCTCCATGAGTCAACACTTTAGAAGGCGTGGAGACGGGGAGGGGGAGCCGTCCTGGGCACTTACCCCCGCTTGCATTTCTTGTAGACTTTGTAAATGTTCTCTTCAGGAAGCCCATACTTCTCAGAGATCTGGAAGAGAACAGTGGGGGGTTCATTGTCTGCTGCCCAAAGTGGAAGTATCCCATTCTTTTATATCATGACTTTTAATTTCCTAATTATAAAAGTGTTATATGTCCAGCCCTGGCTGGTGTGGCTCAGTTGGTTGGAGCTTTGTCCCATACACTAAAAGGTCGAGGATTCAAGTCCCAGTCAGGGCACATGCCTAGGTTGATCCCGGGCTGTGGCACAAGCAGGAGGCAACCGAATGATGCTTCTCTCTCTCTCTCTCTCTCTCTCTCTCTCATCAATCAATAAAAAACAACAACACCACACACATCCTTAGGTGAGAATCTTTTAAAAAGTAATATATATCCAGATTGTGGAAAGATACAAAGAAGAAGATTACAATCACCCATAATCCTGTCTCCCAGAGATAAACACCATATAACATCAGGCCATGTATATAGATACTTTTCTATCCCACATAGGTAGTTAACTTATCCTTGTATATTATAAGCCTTCCCACATCACAACAAACTCTTGACAAACAGCATGGTTAGTGTCTGTAAAATAACCCAAAGGGCATCACCACTTCCCTCAACCCCAGCCTAACGTCCCAATACAGATCGTCCCAGTGCTGAGGGCTCCCCTCCACCAGCTGTGCACTCATTACAGAGCCCAGCTCGTAAGACTGCTGGGAGAATTAAATGAACTGGCCCACATAAAACAGAGGACAGTTCCTAGTATATACCAAATACATGGCTGATACTCAGTAACCGGTCATTGCTATTGTTTTAGAAGTGGAGCAATAGGGATGCTCTTACCCTATTGTGGGGGGAGGGTAACCCAGACATTTCCCCCTTCGAGCAGGAATTACTAATCCCATTTGATGGGCGTGGATGCTGAGCTGGAAGAAGGTAAGGCCTGTGCCAAGGCCTAGCCTAGAACCAGGTTTCCTCCCCATCACAACCCAGACCCGGGAGCTTGTTCTACAGATGAGGAAACCGCAGCTCAGAGGCCGGTGAGCGCGTCAGCACTCACAGCTTTCAGCCATTTCTCCCAGAACTCGTTTCCTCTGGGCTGACACACTGGTCCCACCTCCACTGCCCGGAGTTATGGAACTCTTGCTTTGCTGAGTCCCAGTTTCCCTGTTTGTAAAATGGGTGTAACAATGGGATGTACACAACAGGGTTGTTCTGCAGATGAACTGAGACCATGATGTAAAGGGCCCAGGCCAGTGCACTGACGGCTCAGTCAGTGATGCAGGTTGGTGTTACTTGAAGGGAACGTCACGCCAAGGGCTTCCGGTGGAGGTTCCTCACTGGGCCTTTTAGGATGAGCATCAGTTCGGCTCCCCGTTATTCTCTGCTGTGACAGAGAGCCCTCCAGGCAAGAAAAATTCCCCGACTATTTATCTTAGTGGAGATGTGACTGGAAGCTACCAGCAGTGCCTCAAGTCAATGCAGGCAAGAACGTAGGAATTTTCTACCCGTAAGTTGTACAAAGCCAACACAGGCTGCTCCATAGGTAACAAGCTCTCCATCCCTAAGTATACAAGTCAAGACTGGGCACCCATGGCATTACTGGGGAGAGAGCTCAAGCACTAGATGGGGAGCTGACCCTTTAAGGTTCTCTCCAACCCCAAGATTGAGTCTACATTCAAATGACATTTACTGGCCTTTTGTGAGCCCAGCTTCCTGGGGCTGGTGCCAAGTGGGGCTGATGATATGTGAGGAGAACAGGAGAGCGGGAGAGCCTGGCGGATCCCAGCTCTGTCACTGCGAGTAACCTTGGCAAGCTATCTGCCCTCCTGCTGGGAGGCTGTTTCCTCATGGGAAATGAGGAGATAATAATAGTACCCACTTACAGGGTTGTTAAAAGAATATGGCGAGCTGGCAAATGCAGCATGCCTGGCACACAGTGGGTCTTCAAAAGGTAGACAGTGTTATGCTTTAATTCATTTCCCCTCCACAGCCCAAGATGTTGGAACCACGTGGCTTTTCTGAGTGGGCCGACCTTTAAGCATCGCTGGCCCTGGTGAGGCTGCTCGCGCAGTGTTCGCTGAGCCACAAAGCTGCTGTGGGTTTTGTTCGGGGCCGAGTCACCTGCTCTGGTGGCTCGGGGGTGGTGGTAGGGGAAGGTCTTGCCCAGACACACCTTCAGTTTCCCTGGCCAGCACTCCATCCTCCCCCCAGCCCTCTCAGCCAACCACAAGCTACAGGAATGAGGCCCCCTGGGAAGGAAAAAAAGTGTCTCTGGGGTCTGGCCTTTTGGGGTTTCATTCCCATTAAAATAGAAACAAGTTTGCAAAGCCAACAAAAAGCTCTGGCTTGTCAAACAGCAGCCATCAGATTAAGGAGGATTTATGGTGTGTGCGACTCCCAGGGTGGAGCCAGGGTTCTGGCTGCAAGATAACATCACAGAGGCTTAAACCACCCCCCTCTCCCTCCCCTGCTCCCCCCTCTGCCCCCCACACAGCCGGGCCCAGAAGGCCCTCCCAAGTGGGTGGGACAGGTGGGCCACCACAGCACCAAGGTTCCAGTGCCCTCCTTCCCAGAGCCTGCCCGTGGGAATCTGACTGTGTGGTGCAGAGTGAGGAAGTATGTGCCCAGGAGCACGAGACGGGGTCCGCAGGCCTCTTACCGCATTCCTCAGCCCCTTCAGGTCCGGGGTCTTCAACATGAGGGCGTCAAACACCTCCTCAGTCTCCCTCCGCACATACAACAGAACTGAGAAGCAAAGGGGTGGCTTTTAGTGCTTCGAGGAGGATAAATGAGCCAGGGATACCTTAGGGGGCGGTGGGGATCTTAAAAAATATCACTTCCTTTCTTAACCTAAGACTGATTTTGGCAGAAAAAGCCAACCCTTGCTGAGGGTCTGGACCCAGCTGGGACCCCTACCCCCTTTCCCCCGGCCCTGTGGGTCCCAGGCACCTGCTCAGACCCTGCTGATCTTGGCGGGCGTGAATCCCCGCTCTCCCACCTGTCAGTTTAACATCACTGAGTCTCATTTCACCCAAATGGGAGTGGGGTAGAACCAGCCCTATTTCACAGAGTTGCTGTGGGGATGAATAATTCTAGGAAACACCCAGTGCAGGGCAAGGCCCAAGTCAAGGCTGCGGGAAGCTTTGGCTCCTGGCTGCTGGCTGGTGTCTTCCTGCTGGTCAGTTACGGCCCCCAGAGGTTCAGGCCCGTCCTTCTCTTCCAGGAAACCACAGGCTCAGAGTGTCCAAGCCAGAAAGCCGCTACGGCAACCCACCCTGCTCCCAACTCCTCTAGAGAAAGTGGGGGAGGGGGGGTTGCCCAACATAACCAGCCTGCCACCTTGACCAGCGCCCCAGGACACCCATGTCCAACAAGGTCAGGGGGGGGCGGGAGCCCTCCAGCTCCATGACTGTCTCTCTAGGCACCTTGGGTGCCCCCCTTGCCCCTCCCCCATCCTCAAGTCTTGGCCCAACCTTGGCTCTAAGGCATAAAGCAGCCCCTCGCACCCTCTCTGCTGGGATGGGTGCTGCCGGGGCTGCCTGGGCCAGAACCAGTGATTGAGATTTGGGGAGGCCTCACGGGGAGCTGGGGTGAGAGGGCTCAAACAACAAAGGCGGGGGGGTAGTGAGGGTACCTCTCTGCAGGTCGTCTTCCTTGGCCTGTTTGGAGGGCAGAGCCTCCAGCTCCTCAGCAAAGGGCAAGCAGGTCCGCTTCAGAGGCAGCCTGTGGGGACGGCAGA
>NW_006352194.1:3125575-3148765 GCF_000327345.1 Myotis davidii
GGACCCCGCTGATCCCGCAAGGCCTGAGGGGAAGGAGACCCCACAAAGGCAGCAAAGCGGGGGAGCAGGGTTAGGGCAGCATGTTCTGGGGCTGGAGCTGCACTGCCTGGATTCAAGTCCCAGCCCTGCTGCTCCCGAGTTGGGTGACTGGGGGTGAGCCAGCCTCCCGGGCTCCCGTCTGTGAAATGGGATGACAGTAAACGAGCACTGTCCGTGAGGCTGTGAGGCTGGAGGACAGGATGCACGCTGCTGTCTCACTGTGTGCGACCCCGCTGGCGCCTCAATAAACGGGGACTGTTGTTTTATTACCAACATTATATTTTAAAGGTCAGGTTGGATGTGAGTCGGTGGGAGGAGGAAGGGTTGTGGGATCTGGAGTGAGACTAAGGCTCCAGCCTGTCTCTGCTACTTAACAGCTCTGTGACCTTGGACACGTCACTTCCCTTCCTGAGCCTCGGTCTCCTCCTTCATAAGTAGGAAGGGGGGTTCCCTGCCTGCCTGCCTCCCTGGGGCTGTTGTGAGGGGATAAATGACATAATTTGGTGTCTAAGCACCTTCTGAAAAGTCCCTCTTGTAAATGCTTCCCCTTCACAAGATGCACTGACGCTCCGCCCGCTCCCAGCAGCCTCATCCCCAGGTCAGCTTCTCATCTGACAGATTTCCAGGCTGAGGGGAGGCGAGGGGAGGGGAGGGACGGCGGCTGACAGACAGAGGGTGGCGGCCCTTCCTAGACAGAAGGGCCAAGGGGAGGAGGCTCTGGGCCCCTCAGTCCTCCACCACAGCTTCCCCTCCTCACTCTCCAAACCTGACCCCATCTCTGAGGCTTTTTCTTTCCCTTTTAACAAGCAGATGTCTCGCCAGAGATTCGCCAGCTTTTCACATAAAACGAACCCATAAAAACCCAGGCAGTTTCAGTGAGAAAGGAGCATGAAGCTAGGAGCTTGGAGGTTGGGGCAGAGTCCCACGGCTGCTTCCTCTGGGCCCAGCCCTTAGCTTGGGAGGCAGGTGGGGGCAGGGAGAGCAGTGAAGGGGGTCAGGTAGGGAGGGGAGGCCCTGGGCTGCTGGTCTCCGTACCTGTTGGAGCCGCCCTGTCCTGCCGAGGGCACTGCCTGCAATAAAGAGAAAAGACATTTTCCATCATATGCAAAAGCTGAGCGGAGCCCCCAGCTGCTGGAGGCTTTCTGGGGGGACAGCCTTTGGCTGGGGGAGAGGGAGATGCAGTCTCGGTGCCTCTCCAGCCCCTTCTGCTCAGATCACAGCCCTTTCGTGAGCTGAGATCTGGACTTGAAAGGAAGCATCTCACCCACGTGGGATGAGTCAGGGACTCTGACACAGGAGGTGCGAGAGAGTGCTGGCAGGATCAGGGAGTCCCACCTGAGCCCAGCACGCCCAGGCTGTCCTGCAGCAGGTGACTAGTGTGGGAGCTGAGGCAGAGGCGGGAGGAGGGAGCACGCCCTTTGCCCCTCCTGTGGGCCTGGCACTGCTGCCTGGTGCAGTCATCGCCAGTCCCAGGAGGAAACACCGTGGCCCAGAGAGGGCAGACAGCCCTGGGTAACACCCAGCAGGAGGCAGTCCGGACTCAGGCTCCAGACTCCAGTTCTCTACTCTTCCTGCTTCCTGGGTGCCCCTTTCAGGCTACCTGTGCAAAGACTGGTCCCTCCGTCTTTCCCCACAGATTAGCTGTAACCTGGCCACGGGGGTCTTAATCTCCAGTGGTCAGTCATCTTCCTACTTGGCTAGTTGGGGAAAAGAGTGAGTTCATGCAGCTGCCTGTGCTGGAGGCACAGCACCGATTCTGGGGCGGTGAAGGGAAGAGGCGGGGGAAGAAGAAGAGGCGGACACAGAAGAGGATTTAAATGAGTCCAAGGACGGCACCAGGGCTGGCTGCTCTGCCAGCTCCATGGTCTACCTTGTACACCAGAGGCTGTTTAACACCGTGGCCCAGAGAGGGCAGACAGCCCTGGGTAACACCCAGCAGGAGGCAGTCCGGACTCAGGCTCCAGACTCCAGTTCTCCACTCTTCCTGCTTCCTGGGTGCCCCTCTCAGGCTACCTGTGCAAAGACTGGTCCCTGCGTCTTTCCCCACAGATTAGTTGTAACCTGGCCACGGGGGTCTTAATCTCCAGTGGTCAGTCATCTTCCTACTTGGCTAGTTGGGGAAAAGAGTGAGTTCATGCAGCTGCCTGTGCTGGAGGCACAGCACCGATTCTGGGGCGGTGAAGGGAAGAGGCGGACACAGAAGAGGATTTAAATGAGTCCAAGGACGGCACCAGGGCTGGCTGCTCTGCCAGCTCTTCTAGAGATCCGGAAAACCAGAGGCTGTTTCTGCACACATTCCCACCTACGCAGTGGGAGCTATGACCTCAAAGGAAGGAACCTGTCCCAGTGTTTAGCCGACAGGCTCTGCTGCTGCCTTGCTGTGGGCCTTGTCTGGAAATGGGATAACCAGTCTCTGCCTCAAAGGACGGCTGAGAGGGGAAGCGAGACGGTGCGGCCAAGGGCTGGGCCCAGCACGCCTGGCTCGTCCAAGGTGCTCCTAACTGCCTCCGCCTTGAGAGGTGGTGAAGCCAGTGGACAAGGCCACCGTTCCTGAAGGCAGGCTGCCTGGCTCGGGCTCGGCCACTCCTGTGTAATTCTGGGAGGACTCTGTGCCTCAGTTTCCTCCCCACAAATCAGGGGTGAATGGTATAATCCGCTTCACAGGGATGCGGTGGGGGTCAGAGGAGGTGATGGGGGAAGCAGGAGCCTGCTCACAGCGTGCCCTCACAGCGTCTCTGAGATGAGTAGACCCACTTGCTTTGAGGAGGCTACCATCAAGTCTGGGGCTCAGATATTAGAAACCTCCTCTGTGTGTGCTCCGAGCATAAACACTCTGATGGCTATAAAGTCCATTTCCTCATTAACATTCTTCTCTTGAGTAGAAAAGGTCACTGAAGTTATGTGATCGTATATACACATTTTAAAAATTTTCCTGGGATTCAATGAAGGTTTTTTCGTTTTGATGTAAAAAATATGAGGACCCATAAACATCTAAATGGACCTGGACTGGCTGAGTGGTAGGTTGCTCCCCACTGGTCCGTGCTAAGGAGCCAAGACCCTCTCTCAGCCCATGGCCCTTACCCCGCCAGGACGCTGCAGGCCGGAGAAGTGCACGTTGGGAATGAACAGCACGGGCGGGGTTTCCAGGTCAGCTTCAGGCCGCAGGTAGGTGATCTCATTGCCCCTGAAGCCGGACAGCAGACAGCCCTTGATGCCTGGTGGGGAAAGGGAGGCATGGTGACCTGAGGTCCCTCCCTCCGTGCCCCAACCTCTGCCCTCTGGTCTCCTTGACCCCTTCACCCCAACACAGCCCAGCCCAGTCCCTGACTGATCTCCACTGACCATTGTTGCTGGAGTCGGGGCACTTGACTTTCCTCCGGAACTGCTTCCGCTCATCATCCCGCATCTTCCTCTCGGCTCCCTGTGAGGGGGAATGGGAAGGGGTCACTAAGTGTCTTGGGAGGGGCTGGCTGCTTTGCATCTTGAATATGGCCAGCCTTCTGATGCTGCTTTCTTCCCCGTGTGAGACCAGGAAATAGGAAAGTACAGAGAGAAGGAGGGAGAGGCCTGGGGAGGGGGGGAGGGGGCAGAGAGAGAGCGCGAGAAATGTGAAAGAGACTTTTCTAGAGATCCGGAAAGAGATCTTCGGAAAGAGATGAGATAGGGCCCGGCAGGCAAGGCTCAGTAGTTGAGCTTCGACCTGTGAGCCAGGAGGTCACCATTCAATTCCCAGTCGGGGCACATGCCTGGATTGCGGGCTCAATCCGAGTGTGGGGTGTGCAGGAGGCAGCCGATCAGCGATTCTCTCTCATCATTGATGTTTCTATCTCTCTCTCCCTTTTCCTTCCTCTCTGATGTCAATAAAAATAATAAATAAAATAAAATAAAATAGGTGCGATAGGAATGCAGAGACAGGGGAAGATATACATACAGAGGCCAGGACAGACAATGACAAGCACAGAGACAGAGAGAGAAATTCAGAGAGCAAGTCAGAGAGAGAGACAGACACGCCCAGAGTGGCTGGTAAGGGTGCAGGGAGGGGCTGCCCTGCTCCCTCCCTGGGCCCAGCAGAGGGTCTGTCCGCTCCTGTCACCTTGTCACAGAAGATCTTGATCTGGCAGACAGCGCGGTGCACCAGGCGCTCGGTGGTGGAGCCACAGTCATAGGTGTCAATCTGCAGGTTCAGGGGGACACCCTTTACCCCCTTCTGCGACGAGAAGTCTGTGCTGAGGCAGTTGACGCCGATGAACACCTGGGGACAGACGGGGGAGCTGAGTAAACAGCCTGCCCAGGTCCCCAGCTCCGCTGTCCCACCAATCCCCTTTATTGAGCCCCCTGGGTGCCTGCTGAGCCCTGATTTCACACGCTCCGGAAGCAAATATCACCTCTCTTCTACAAAAAGGGAAGCTGGTGCTCAGAGAGTGGGACAGCTGTCCCAGGGTGACACAGGGAGGTTTGGGGAGCCGGGGTTTGAGTCCAAGTCTTTACTAGTGGACAATGCACTAGACTGACACGGGCAGCCCAAAGGATCAAGGCCCTGAGAGGGAGATTAATGATCCCTTAGGGCAGCGGTTCTCAACCTGTGGGTCGCAACCCCTTCGGCAGTCGAACGACCCTTTCACAGGGGTCGCCTAAGACCATCTTGCATATCAGATGTTTACATTACGATTCATAACAGTAGCAACATTACAGTTATGAAGTAGCAATGAAAATAATTTTATGGTTGGGTCACAACATGAGGAACTGTATTTAAAGGGCCAGAAGGTTGAGAACCACTGCCTTAGGGGCTTAAAATCAAGAGCCTCATTTTTCTACAACTTGGAGCGAGGAGGTGGAGAAGGGCCAAATTCCCACTTCCAGGCCCCCAGCTTCAGACCACCGTCCTGCTGGGCCTGGGCCACAGAGAGTGAGACACTGCCCCTCTGCACCCCAAACACCAGCTCCAGCCAACACCAGACCAGTCACCCCCATTCCCAGCTGAGGAAATGGAGGCCCTGAGCAGGGAGTCAGGCAGGGTGGCAGAGTGGAATGAGCCTGGACATGGGGCCACCCACATCTGGGGTGGGAAGCTGGGCTCTGCCATGCACTACCCCGTGGACAGCGCTTTAAGCACACGGAGCTGTCTCCCAGCTGCTGGGCTCTGGGTCACTAGCGGCCTTGGCATGTAGTGGCTGCTGGATATGTGTAGCTGTTGCTAGGGGGTCAGCTGGAGTCTCACTCAAAGCCTAGGCCCTACTGAGGGCAGCTCACTCCTCCACGGGGTGCCAGGGCCAGACCCCACTCCCTTGGAAATGACCCTGACCTGCACAGCAGGGGTGGGGGTGGTGCCTGAGCAGACCCCCTTCCTTCCAGGCCACAGGGGGCCCTGGGCACATGCCAGACATACCTCCCCCTCAGCCAGCTCAGCCCTAATGTAGCCCCCACCCAGCTCACACCTGAGAAAGACCCACGCCTGGGGGCTTAAGAAGCTGTGAGAAAATCCCAACCGAAACCCACCTCTCCCTTCCCACGAAACTCTGTCCCCACCTCTCTGCACTGGAGGCCCCACCCCCCCTCCTGCCCCTGGCACCTGTTTGAATAATAATAATCCCTGCCTTTGGGCCTCCCTTTGTGTTTTCAGAGCCCCTCACTCCATTTTCTCAGGCCCCCCTGGACAGGCGGGGAGACAGGGATTAGCTCCCAGCCTGTCCAAGGCCAGAAATGTCCTTGCCATGAACTGAACCCAACCCTGCTCTTGTGGGCTGAGCTTGGGCCAGGGAGGGGGACAGAGGCAAGGTCACCCAGCCCCTGGCCCTCAGACTGCTGGCCTTTCCACCATGCCAGCTCTGCCCACAGAAAACCAAGACACGGAGGCCCAGCAGCACTCCAGGCTGGCCGTAAGCATGAAATAGCTTAATTGCTGGGACAAAAAAATAAAAATAAAAAAATCACCAGAGGCTCCAATTCTCAGGCCCCCCTGGTGGGTTTGGCACTGTGCCCGTCTCTCAGACATGCAGGATCTCGTGGAATCTTCGCCACAGCCCCAGAGGCCGATTACTGTTCCTTCCTACGGCTCCGGAAAGGAGGCAACTGGGATTTCAGCCCTCGTCCACCGGACTCCAGAGCATTTCTCCCACAATGCTACACTGCCAGTCAGGAAACCTGGCGTCAGCAGGTTTGTGACCTCGCACAAGACTCAGCTTTCCTATCTGGTAAATGGGTGGACTGGATTAATGACAACAGCCACCACTTACGTGCCAGGCTGTGCGCTACCTTTCACTTATCTCATGTGGTCCTCACATCAGCCGTACAGCTGGTGCTACGATTACATCCCAATTTTAAAGCCACAACACTGGTCTCAGCTCACAGGGCTGGGATGCGGGCCCGGCCTTTCTGGCTTCACAGCCTGTGCTTCTCCACCGCTCTCCATCCTGCCTCCTCCCCTGAGGCCCTCAGAGGAGCAGCTGCCACAGTCCCAGGGACAGGCGGGCCCTGTCCCCAGGACGGGGACTTGGGGCGGCGGGCCCTGACCTGGCCGTGCTCCAGCACTGACCTTGGCCTCCTCGTTGACATTCCACACGAAGGACAGTGCGTTGTAGGCCACCTCCTCAATGTGCTGCACGGTGTTGAAGTTCTCTTTGCAGTCAGCTGCAACCACAGGAAACCAGAAGAGTCAGGAGGGCAGGGGTCTGGGGACACCACGGGGAGGAGGCACTGAGGGGCTGGGCCCCATTCTTGGCAAGGACCTGCATCCTCTCCCCCGAGAACCATGTTTCAGTGCAGAGAGGAAACTGGTCACTGTGCCTTGGGTTACAGATGGGGAAACTGAGGTCCAGCCTGGGTAGCAGATTTGCCCGAACCCTGGAGCGAATCCCTAACTTTGCCAACGAGGCCAAGGCCTTCATTGTTTTGGGGTAAAGATTATACTTTCGTTGAGATTATGATTCAGGAGATCTCCCAGATAAAGCAGTAATAACACTCGTAGTAATAGTGGTAGTAATAGCAGTGGTACCAGTACTACTAACACTGAACTATTGAACTAATAGTGAACAAATGGGAGTATCATTTAGGAACACGTACAATATGGCAAGGCCTTAGTTAATCCTCACAAACAGTGGCACTATGAATAGTCAGCTTTCACGTGAGGAAAATGAAGCTCAGAGACGTTTAGTCACTTGCCCAGGGTCACACAGGAATAAAAGGCAGAGCAAGGAGTAGAGCTCGGCTTTGTCTGGCTCCTGAACCCAGGCTCCTACCACTCTGCTCTCTGGCCTCTCAGGAAGTCACTGAGCCGTCTCTGTTGTTTCATGGTCCCCAGTATGCCGTGTTCCAGGCAGAAACAGCACTGTGGCCGCAGGGCAGCCAGCCTTGTTCCATTCGACAGGTGAAGAAATGAAGCCCGGAAGGAGGAGTAACACAGGCCACACACCAGGAAGAGTGATGGAGCCAGAACCTGGAGACCCGAGCATGGCCTGTGTCTCCCACCAACTTGGGGCCTGGGACAGGGCCTGCCTCCAGCCCCCTACCTCTGGCAAAGCCTGCATCCCAGCTCCCAAAGCAGAACTGGCCAGCTGGGCCTGGAGCCTTCCAAACCACCAGCAGCCTACACTGTTATCTGTCCTCTGAGGCCCCTGATGGAGACAAGCCGCCCGCATCCCAGGGGCCCATTTATCTGAAACAGCTGGAATCCCCAAGGCCCTGTTTATCCCAAAGCAACACAGAAAAGAGGCCACTGCTTCCAGACAACAGAGGCAAATCCCTGCAAACTCCACAGATTTTGACTTGGGGGCGGGGGGTAGGTAGGCAGCTGGGGTTGCAACTAAGTCCTTCAGAGGTCAGAGGGGGCTGGGGAAAAGGACACAGCAAGAAAGGTCTGATTAGGTAGGGGTGTGTGTGTGTGTGTGTGTGTGTGTGTGTGTGTGTGCGTGTGCGTGAGAGAGAGAGCGAGAGCAAGAGACAGACTGGGAGGGGGCTGGGGACGGCTCTCACCCACGTCGATGACCCGCTGCTTGGCTGTGGGTTGTCGGGAATGCCAGTGCTTCCAGAACCGCAGCTGCTCTACCGGGACCTTCTCGTTGTCAAAGACAACCATCACCACACTCTGCAAGCACAGTGGTCGCTGTGATCCCAGCCTTGGAGAAGGCCCCCGCTGTGTGGGTCTTCTCTGAGCCTGGCTCCATGGCCCCGTCCTGTGGCCTTAGTTTCCCCCACTCCATGGCAATGGGCAGTTACCCAGCAGCACCCTTTCCCTGGGCCCCTGGCAGGCAGGGCTGACCCGACCATCCCACCCCTTCCCACAATGCTTCAGGGCCAACGCACCTTGACTTTGTTGGAGGACAAGGCAAGGCCTTTGCCGCCGGCGGGGGTCCGCAGGGTGATGGGGTAGAACTGGCCCTTGTTGAGGTAGGCCATGGGCGACTCGCCTGACTTGATGTGGATGGCTTTGGGGGAGCCCAGGGTGTACTCAAAGTCACTGTGAGGAGGAGGGAGACGACAGTGAGGCTGGGCTCCCAGGCAGAAGGGCTCCCCGGGCAGTGGGAGGAGGCCTGAGCTTGGCTGCGGACTTGCTGCGCAAGTTGGTGAATCGGCACCCGCTTGGGCCTCAGTCTCCACAGTTTTTGGGGTCCTATGTAATGGCTTTGTTGAGCCCCAGCCCTGCTGAATACTAAATAGTGGAAACCAGAGAGACCTCTGAGGAGTGATAAAGCCACAGGGGACACGAGGGGCAACAGAGCCCTGGTTTTCTGACAGGGCGCTGAGCCCTGAGCCCGGGAAAGGGATGCAGAAACCATTCTCTTAGGTCTTTTCTTTCCTATAGCGTCACTCCCCAATTTTCATCTACTGCTCACAGGGCAGTGAGGCTCTGTCTGCAGCGCCCTGCCCCCTGAGCAGGTGACCGAGGATCCACAGGGACTGAATTACCTCTTGGGGCTAGGGTAGTCCTCTGGACACGGGGGTTCCGGGGACGTTTTCAGGATATCTGGGAAGAGCAGCGACTGCAGAGAAACACAAAGGGAATGAATGTGCATGTTTGGGCTGCGGGGCCTCAGCCTAGGCCGCTGCATGTAGCTGTGCAGGTGTGCAGGGCACAGCCTGGACAACAGGTCCCGGCAAACCCATGTCCAGAGCTCTGACCTCCTCACTGTCTTCTCTCCTGCACCCGCTGCCTATTTCCGGAGAGAGTGTGAGGGGTACGGGGATGGCCCTCACCTCCTGCGGGTCATCCTTGAAGGTACTGTCTGGCTGCCAGCGCTGTGCAGGTGGCACCCCATGAATGCTGTCAAACAAGGAGTTGAGGGAGCCATTGTCATACACATCACTGGTGGGCAGCAGGTAGCTGTCCACAGAACCAGCTTCCAGCTTGCTGGGGCCTGCGGGGAGGGCAGCTGCCTTGCCCGGGGAGGGCATGGCCACCTCCAAGCTCATCAGGTTATTCTTCTTGAGCACATCTGGGTATTCTGGGGTTCCAGACACGTTCTCTGTCAGGAACTTCATGAGGTGCGTGGGACTTTCAAGGGGGGTGAGGTCCATCTCATAGTCCATGCCATGGTAGTACCTGGGGAGAGAGAGGAGGGCTGAGTGTGCCTCTTCTCTCCGAGGCGTGGGATTAGAGAGTGACCCTCACACTGGCACACCGGCCTTCTTTAATCCACTTAATGCTTAGGCCCTCGCATGAAACAAGACATGGAGTAGGCCAATGTGTTAAGGGATGAGCCGGGAGGAGGGGATCTACCCTGGGACCAAGTGCAAGCTCAGGTTGCTTTATCCATTACAGTGTTTGGTAACTTAGAAGCTGCACGTTCATTTATTTCTTAGCCAGAGTTAAATGTCCCCACTCTAAAACACTGCTCCTGTCATCTCATGGGTGTGCGCGGGAGTGCGCATCTATGAGTGCAGTTCATTTATGTTCAGAAAAGGGTCTGGAAGGCTAGACCACAGACTTGAAGGGAGGCAGAGGAGTGGGATTACAGGAATCTTTTACTTTGTGCTTTTTACATTTCTATAGAGGTTAAATGTTTTACAGCAAGTAGGTATTACTTTTATAATCAGAAAAGCTAATATTTTTTTAAAGTTCATTTTGAGAAAAGTCCCCATGCACCAAAACCCACTGTTCCTAGCAGGGGAGGGACCCTGTGCCAGCCACCGGTGCCTCAGCAGCTGGGATTTTCTGGAAGGCAGAGAAGAACCCAAGTTTCCCAGCAGAAGACCTGTACACTGGCAGGAAAGGACACCTGGAGAGAGAGAGAGCGCACGTGCTTCCAGCGCCAGAGATGGAGGCAGAGGTGGGAAGGGTGGAGAGGCAGAGGTGGTGGCGGGGGTGAGCCTCACCTCTTTCCTTGGTCGTTCCGGCTCCCGGTGGTGGAGGACAGGATCCGCTTCTCCTTGGGACCCTGAGAGGAGAGGAAGGAAGGGTTTATGCCTGGCTCCTGGGCAAGATCCAGTTATTAGGAGCCTCGGCCGCTCCTGTGCACTTGGTCAGGCAGGGGAGCAACCTTGGTCACTGGGAAGACACTGCCAGGACTTCGAGTTGGCAGGAGCTCTAACCGTCATTTAGTCTGAGCCCAAGATAGAGAGTGGGAGAAATACCCCAAGATTAGCAATTAGAAATCGCGGAATGTTGGAGTCAGGTCGGCGTGGCGTAAGTCCCGGCTTTACCACCTTAAAGCACTTTGTGCTTTGGATAAATGAGGGACCTTTCTGAGACTCAGTTTCTTCATACGTCAAATGGGGA
The DNA here is from genome assembly GCF_000327345.1 of Myotis davidii. Classification (NCBI taxonomy): domain Eukaryota; kingdom Metazoa; phylum Chordata; class Mammalia; order Chiroptera; family Vespertilionidae; genus Myotis; species Myotis davidii. The sequence continues at coordinate 3,136,326 of NW_006352194.1, forward strand.
ATGATACCACCTACATGGACCCCGAATCCAGATTTCTCAGGTTCGATTCCTAGATCTGCCACATGCTGGCTGTGTGACCTGGGAAAGTCCCTTAACCTCTGTGTAACTCACCGTCCTTTGAAAAACAGGGATAACCACAGTACTGCCAGCCTGAGGTTGGTGTGAGTGCTTAGAACAGCACCTCGCACATGGAGAGTGCGACATAAATGTCACCTTTCACGATGATAATTATAGTATTGTTGTATCCCAGAGCATCCAGGTCACTTCTCCCTAAGGCTAATAAAGCAGCCAGGTCTCCAACCCAGGCTAGTTACTCCGACGCCTGGACTCTTAATCACACCCCATGGAGGGGATGAGGGAAGGCACCTGGCACAGTGCCTGGCAACCAGTAAGAAACGGTAAGTGGACCACATGGCTCAAAGCCACGTTGCCAGTTTGTGGCAGAACTAGATCTCAAATTCCCAACTCGGTGCTCTTCCCACACTATGAGACTATCCATGGGTTGCTCCGAATCTAGCATGCTCTGGAACGGGGGAAGGTCATGTCTCACAGGACACTATATTTCAATATACCACTCCACGTGTCCCTTCAGAGCCTATCCCCACCATTCTGGCCCTGGAAATGGCCTATTAACCAGGGGAGGTGGAGCTGGATTTTATTTTATGGTTTAACCTTAAGCTGTAAATACCAGGCTGGTATTTAAACCCAGACCTAGAATTTTGGCTCCTATTATGTCCCGAAGCTGAGGCGGCCAATTCAAATTTCTCTTCCTTCAGCCTGGGCTAAATGCTATCAGGATGCTATTGGTCTGCTGGGGAGAAGGTAAGGTAGGGTAACCACCCCCTCCAGGATGAGAACCAAAGTCAGAGAGATCATCTGGAGCCTTCTCATATCTGGGGCCATTTCTCCCCTTGACGTCTAACTTTACAACGGGCCTTCCTTCTTGCGGTGCGGTAGGTAGATACTGCACGGTAGATACATACAGTGACTTTGAGGACTTATTTATAAGATGGCTTTAAGTCTTCTAATTCAGAGCCAGTTATCTCAACAATTAGCTTTTTGTGCCTCCCATCCTCAAATTTGGGAAAGTTTCACAGAGCGATCGCCCAGCCCAGGAATAGGAAGAAAGTTCGCTGTCATGTGACAATTCAGACAAAAAGATTCTGTGGCCTCATGCACCCTCAGTGAGAATGCAGACTGTAATCCTCCAGCAATGTCTGGAACAGGCGGTGGACTGGGGGTGGGGGTGATGTCATATATTTCATATATCTGTGATGGCTAACTGGTTCGAGCCCACTTATCAGAATTGGGAGGGACTACTTCCTGTTCTCAGTAACTGAGAGTTTCCAAGAGTCCAGGCCAAGGCCCTGGAAACTATTAGAGCATAATAAAAGACAGTCTGTCAGAAGGCATTACAGTGCATACAATGGCAAGGGTATGAAGGGACAGTAAGACAGGAGAGAGGGAGGTGATGTAGCAGGATGGCTTCCAAGAGAAGGTGGGTCTTGGGAAGGGCCCTGAAGCAAGGGGATGGGTTCAAGAGCACAAGGCATGTTCTAGGTGGTAGGGTTCAAATAGGCAGGTGAGACTGACAGGACAACTGGGACAACCTAAGGGTCAGGGGCAGAAAGAAGAGGCAGGTTGGGGTGGGGGGGGGGTGTTGCTGTGATGGAGTATGGCTGAGGCCTTGAACCATTCAATCAATATGTATTGAATACTGTGTGGTAGGCAGTATGGAGCACTGGGGATTCAGTAATGATCACAACATAGCTCCTGACCTCCAAGAGCTCAGTCTGATGGGGGAGATGAAGAAATAAATGCATAAATAGCAAGTTGCTGAAGCCAGAGTCAAGGATGATGACAATAGTTGCTAAAGGTGCCCAGAGAAGGCTCAGAATGGGAGACCCAAGAAAGACTCCCCCCATTTCAATGAATGAATGAGGTGACTTTGAAGCTGACACCCAGAGCGGAGAGGAGGGTTTAGCCAGGGGGAAGGGGAGGGTGCCAGAGAGAGGGAACAGCATGTACAGAGGCTGACAGGTGAGAACGAACATGGTGATGGGCTGTGAGTGGCCATAGGCTGTTGAGCCATGAGGCCCGAGAGTGGAGCTGCACAGTCAGTCAGAGCGAGGCAGGCCCAGGTGGCTCACATACCATGTAGTAATCATAGAGGAAGCTCAGGGCCGCAACACTGTCATCATCCCCATTGACTCTCATCATGGCCTTGGTGGCAGCCGTCAAGGGGTTTTCCAGGTAGGTCTTCCAGGCCTCGTCTTCATTAGTGTAGGAGAACTTCTGGAAGTTGACTGGGTCGTTCTTTAGCAGCCGCACAGACCTGAAACTGGAAGGCAAGTCAGGAGGGTCAAATGAAGGCTATCCCAGAGGACGGTCTATGAAGGGTCAGCCTCAGGCATTCAAAGAACAGTAATCAGCCTTGAAAATTTGAAACTCCTTCTTCTACCACCTTAGGCAGTTTGGCGGCAGGAGGATGAACTCCAGAGCTAGATGCTTTGGGTCAATACCAACTGTTTCCATGCAGAAGTTGCAGACCTCGGGCCTCAGTTCCCTCATCTACAACATGAAGACCGTAACTCCAACCTTGCAAGCCTTCAGAGCAGATTCAATAAATGCTTCCATAGTAGATATTTATTCAAGGAGAATCAGTGTCACAAAGATGGGAACTAACAATGTCAAGCTGCAAAGAATAACATTTCCAGATAACTCAGCAAGAGTTCTTCTAAAGAAATTCTCTTCAAAACCATAGGTACGGAAGGCAGAAGACCATTCCTCGTCATGGAGAGAGACAGAATCAGAGCGAGGAAGCCCATAGGAGGAGTCTGGTCTTGGGAAATGGCATTTCAGACCAACACGTATTGTAGGTTGTCCAAGCAGATGCTCAGATGCCAGGAACTGGAGTGGAATACTGCTTGGCACACCAAGGCAAGCAGAGTCTGGGCACTGTGCTAAGAACGTGGACAAATTCAAGGCATGTGGCCCAAGAGTCAAACCACATGGGCTGGACGGAAAGAGATCAGAAAAGGCTCTTTAAAGCAGGCAGACATTTTAGTTGGGGACAGACACCCAGCACTGGGGATTATATCACTCAGAAATGTAGGGGGAGGAAAAGAGGGATAGACAGAATAATGATGATGATGACAAAATAATACGTAATCTTTTTTGAGCATTGGCCATGTTTTAGGCACTGAGCTACACACTTTCCATGGATCCTCTCATTTAGTTCCCACAACAACCCTGTTAAGCAGCTACTATGATGATTCTTATTTGATAGGTGAGGAAACTGAAGCTCAGAGAAGTTAAGGGAGTTCCCCGAGCTCCTGGCCCGAGGGGAGTCAGCTTTAGCAGGATGATGCTGTAATTCAGAATAGTGGTCTCCAACTTTAGCTGCATCATGATGACCTAGTAGGCTTGTTAAAACACAGATTTCTACGATTTCTACGCCCTAGCCAATTTGGCTCAGTGGATAGAGTGTCGGCAGAAGGGTCCCGGGTTCAATTCCATCAAGGGTATGTACACATACCTCAGTTGCAGGCTCAATTCCTGGCCCCGGTCAAGGCATGTGTGGGAGGCAACCAATCAATGTGTCTCTCATCGGTGTTTCTCTCTGTATCTCCCCATCCCTTCCACTCCCTCTAAGAAAACAGTCAATGGAACAATATCTTTGGGTGAAGATTAACAACCAAAAAAACCACCCACAGATTTCTGGGTCCCACACTTAAGAGTTTCTGATTCAGTAGGTCTGGGGTGGCTGAGAGTTTGCTTTTCGAACAAGGTTTCTGAAGGCTGATGCTGGTAGTGTGGGAGCCATACTTTGAGAATCACTGATAGGGAACATGCTCTTATTTGTGAGTGAAGGCATGGAGGTGGGCAAGTTCTCTTTGTGTTTGTTTTAGAGCAAAGAGTATGTACAGGACAGTGGTGGGAAGAGGGGGACAGCCAGGCCAGGAAGAAGAGCCCCAGAGATGAAGTAGTCCCCAGTGCCCCCCCTTCTGGGTGAGCCTGACAGACTCACTCATGGGAACAATGTCAGCCGCTATTTACTGAATATATATAAACGCTCTCCATTCATTAACGCTGTTCCTTACAAGAACATTACAAGGACCATTTGCTTCATTTTATAGATGAAGGAACCAGAGACTTGGAAAGGATAAGGAAATGCCCAAGATCACTCCGCTAGTCCATGGCACGACCTGGATTTAATCCCAGGCTTGTCTAGTACCGAAGCCACATACTTTCCATAAGCCACGCTGCTTTACCGTAATGCAAGAGGGCAATCTTACCACATCAGGAAACCACTTTAGTGGTGGAATATCAGGCGCTGTGGAGGAGGGTAGGTGGGCAAATCCTGTCACAGGAAGTGCCTTCCTGCTGCCCTGCAACTCAGGCCTACATTCTTAGAAACAGAGTGGGAGCAGCAGTCAGGCCACACCCAGGCAGGCCGTGGGCAGCAGCAGCTCTCTCACAGGTTTCATCCAGGGCACAGTGTCTCCCATCCCACTGGGCCCCAGGGCGTGGGGCCTTGGGCTTTGAGAGGCAGGGAGGGAGGGGGAGCTGTCACACAAAAAAGAGAAATGACAGAAACCTTCCTGCTCCAGGGGTGCGGAGAGGGAGGCACACCTCGAGTTTCTGCTGCTATAAATCAAGGGCCTCAGAGGGGGGAGTTGAGAAGAGGCCCCTCCTAGCTGCCTCCTGGGCCCGGGGTTAGAGCAGGGGTCCTCAAACTTTTTAAACAGGGGGCCAGTTCACTGTCCCTCAGACCATTGGAGGGACGGACTATAGTTTAAAAAAAAAACTATGAACAAATTCCTATGCACACTGCACATATCTTATTCTGAAGTTAAAAAAAACACAAAACGGGAACAAATACAATATTTGTATTTGCATGTGGCCTGCAGGCCGTAGTTTGAGGACCCCTGGGTTAGAGGAACTTATAGAGCAAGCCCAGGATGGCTGCCACCTCCTCTCCCAGCCCCAGGCTAAAGGGAACTCCCAAATCAAAGGGGATATGGGAGAAACGGGGAAAGGCCTTGTAGAGCCCACCCTCTTGGTCAGTTGGGACCCCAGTGCTGCTCCTTGTGTGTAAAATGAGTCTAATAAAAGCACGCGCCATGTAGAATTATGAGGATTGAGTGCACTGCCATGTGAAAAATGCTCAGAACTTTTTCTGGCACATAACAGGTTCTTAATACATTTGAGCCATAATTGTGCTCTGGGCTCAGCTTGGAGCCAGACATCAAGGTGTTGCAAAGTGGTACAAGACTTGGCCACCCTGTAAGTCAGTGGCAGAGCTGGGCCTAGAGCCCCAATTTGTTGACTCTAGTGGAATGATCATTATCAGCTTTGATGAGCTATCAGTTATCTTATCCTATTTAAAAATTAAATTTTAGAAGTCATATCAGAAATAAAAAAAACAGACAATGTTTGTTGGTCACCTGGCAAGGTTTCTCCGGTCTACAAGGGTCACCAATCCACCTGGTAGATTCCTTGACACATAGCAGCTGCCATGCCTTAAGCATTTACCATATACAGACAGTGTGCCAACTGTTTTTCTGCGCATCTCTTCTACTCTGCACAATAGTCCTGAGAGATAGCTATTAGGGAAATAGAGACCCAAATAGGTGATATTACCTGCTCAAGGTCACTCAGCTAGTAAGTGATGGAAGCTAACTTGAACCTGAACCTGTTGGACTTTAAGATGCAGCTCTTATCCCAAACTAGTCTCCTTTCTAGATGCCTTTCCCATCAAGGAAATTCAACTCCTCTGGAATATACCGAAACAATCCTCTAATGCAAGACAAAAAGGGATTTCCCACCCAAAGAAAGCTGGAGGGACTAAGTGAGAAAGTGAGATGACTGGAAGAGTTTCTGGCCAGGAGCCAGGAGCCGTAGTGTCTGGGTCCCAATGCCTGCTCATGCTACCAATCAACTTTATGTTCCAAGACTAATCACTGGCTTCTAGAAAGTTCTGGCTATGGATAAGGTTAACATTACCTTATGTGCCAAATGCTGAAATCCAATATCCTATTCTCTTAAAGGTTGGAATTAAGGGTTGAGGGCCCAATGGGTAAGAGCCATGAAAAGGGTTCCAAGGAGTGAGCCCTACTCATGGGTGACAGAGCCAGAACAAAGAGAGGAAACCAGGTGACTCCTATCATATGTGGTCACCTTCCTCAAACCTCCACAAACTCTCTGTTGGTGTCCCTGTCCAAGGCAGAACTCCTCAACTATCAGAAGGTAAACTGGGGGTGGGGTGGAGGGGATAGGGAGAGGACTTGACCCTGGGCAACCTTCTTGTCAGATCTCCACCAGGGCACAGCGCAGAAGAACCCATAGCACCATGGAGGGAAGTGGCACTAGAGCCATAGCCTGACAGACCCATCTGTTAAGTGGGTCTATTGAATGCCTTCTGTGTGCCAGTCAGGGACTCTTCTAGGCACTGGGAATCAGCCAAGAGCAAGACAGATAAGGCTCTGCTCCCACGAAACTTACAGTCTAATTGGGAAGACAGTCCATAACAAGTAGGTAAATAAGTTAATTTTAGTCAGTGATAAGTGCTGTGAAGAAAATTAGAACACAGTCAGTGATGGAGTCACCAGGGCTGGCTACTTTAGAGAGGGGCTAATCTCATGGGTTGTTAGGAGAATTAAATGCATTAACATAAGAAATGTGCTTAGCCTAGAGCCTGCCAGAGAATAATCGCTCAGTAAATAATAGCTATGTCACCACCATCATCATCAGGACCATCATCATTTCAGAACCCCCAAATGAGAGGAAAGGGGAGACTCCGCCTGAGGTTCTTAAATTAACATCCTCCTCAAGCCTCCTGTGAACCAGGTTCTGTGTGAAAAACAAAAGAGACATGTAATAACCCTTGCCTTGACTTTCACATTCATTATCTCGTGGAGCCTCTCAACGTGCACGATGTGTTATTATCTCTATTTTATAGACCAGGAAATAGACAACAGGTGACCTGTTCCAGGGGACCGGCCAGTGAGTTACAAAGCCAAGCCTCCTGGGATCTGGCCTGGGAACTGACTCAACACTAGACACCTTTCCATCAAACCACTAGTTTCCAAGAAGGGATGTAAAGAGAGGGGGAAAATACAAAATTCTGGGAGGCATCTATTTATCTAACCATCCATCATCCATCCCTCACTTTCCCAAAAATTCACTAAGTTACTACTATGTTCTAGGTCTTGCCCTAAGCAAGACAATAAGGTCATCCCTGCTTTTGAAGAGGTTGCATTTTAGCGGCAGCAAGACAGACATGACCACAAAACAAACAAACAGCTAAAATCAGATAGGTGAGGAAAGCTATGAAGGAAAGAGGCAGGGGCGTGTCTGACTCCCTGAACTCTGGGGAGTGACTGGATGTTGGTTGAGAAAAAGGCTAGAGGAGAAGAGTGAGCATGGAGGTGAATGGGGCAGACTTGAGACCTCCCAGGTGAGAGGAAAGGCAAGATCAAAGGCATAAGCCAGGACAGCTCCCAAAGCTCTTCCCCTACTATGTGTCAGGTGTGAGCCAGGTCCTTTGCATACGTTTCCTTGTTCCAAGGAAGGCCAGCCCACGGAGGAGGAAACTCGAGTCCGAGATTTGATAATCCCTCACATTTGCATAGTGTGTTATATTCTTCAACATGTTTCTCATACATTTGTCATCACCTCTGATCCTGCAACACCCCTATAGATAAGGAGGGAAGGTATGACTATCCCCATTTGATAGCAACGAAAAACTGAGCCACACAGAGGCCACTGGCTTGTCTAAGGCCACCCAGCTGGTATCTCATGGCATCAAGCATAGAGCACAAGTCTCTGGCTTCCAGCATCAAGGACCTTCACAAGGCTGTTTCCTCAGAGTGTCCCTGGTCTGGCTTCTCTTCTGAGAGAGAGTTGGATACAAAATCAAGAGACTGGAGCTTGGGCATATCCCTGATAAGCCTCACTTCCTGAGGCCTCTCAGCCCTCGCTTGTGAGAATTGCAAACGGCACAAGCACGGGCTCTGATGTGGATAGGACCACTCCCCAGAAATCCACTCTACCCACAGCATGGGAGGGGTGAGGTACTGGCTACACCATGCCCAGTCAGATTCTGAGCCTCCAACTCCAAAATGCATCATTCTAGGCACCAGAGGGAACCTACAGTGGTCAAGTGGGGCTTCATCCCAACAAGTCCCTTTGGATTCTAAATTCCCATTGCTTTCTGGCTGAGCCACTTCAAACTCCCAGTTCGGCTAAGTCAATGTATCTCAGCCATTAGTTGAAGCCTTTTGGCTTTTTCCCCCTTTTGTTAGAATCCTAGCAATTTAAGGTGCAAAGAGACCTTAGAAATCTCATTCCAGAGAGAAGGTGTGACTTGCCTAAGGATATAACAGGATTGGGACTCAAGTCTCCTAGTTTCCTATCCAGTACTTAGCTCAGTCACTGCGCTATCTCAAAGGCATCTCAGTGATTCAGAGATGGAAAAATAAGGACTCTTACTCAATTTTTCAGAAGGGGGAAGAAAACTCACTACCAAGGGGGTGGCCTCAAGCCCCACCCAAGGAGATGCTGGCACAGGACAAATCTAGCAAGTTGGACCCCACCGCCCTCCAACCTGAGGAGGAAGAGTTCCATGGGCCACCTGAGCTGGGTGTTGACACCCAGATACACCCAATGACTTGCCAAACCCTGTTGTGAGCCACCCAGTCTCATCAGCAGTGATCAATCACACTCGCTAATTACCCACAGGGAGGCCCTGGCACAACTGCTCACGGAGGAATCATTTTTCAGTCAACCCCATGCAAGGTGTTCCTGGGCAGGACAGGAGTGCTCCAGGGTTCTCATGCTTGCCAGTGGCCCATCTGGTTTCTGGATGCACAGGTTGTGAGATGTGCCTTGTCACATGCTGGGGGCTCCTGTGGGGGCTTCAGTGAGGAAATGGCAGAGCATAAGACAGGACTCCACAGTGATTCTAGTTTCAATGAGATGATATCAATTCATGTTATGGGGCGGGCCCCAGAGCTACACAGTCCTGGGTTCCAGCTCTGCTACTTACTAGCTGTGTGACTTGGTGCAACTGGACCTCTCTGTGCCTCGGGGGTTTTTTGAACCTGTCAAATGGAGGAAGATGAGAGTACTAACCTCATAGAATTATTATGATAGCTACTGTTCATTGAGGGCTTACCAAGGGCCAGGTGCTGACACAACAATTTCTAGTCATTGTTTTATTTAATCTTGACAACAACTCTGTGAGGTGTCACTGTTGGAAAATGCAGTGAGATAATGCAGGTAGAGTAATCAGCATAGTGCCAGCACATAGTAATGTGAACTATTATTATTATTACTAATACTTAGTGGGGTAGCCCCCAGCATATTGCATGGCAACCCACAGTCTCACTTTCTCCCACCTATGAATGGGATCATCTCTTCCTAGTGGTAGAAGAAGACCTGGTGCTAGGAGATGCCCAGATAAGAGGGACAAACACTGCCAGCTTCATCATCTGGATCAAGGTGGGCAAGTTGAGGGCGGTCAGGCTCCAGCCAACGCTTCCAGCTGCATGTAGATTAATTATATGCCATTTTCTAATTATACCAGAAACTCACTTTCCCTTTGAAAAATTCTTCTGTGGGAATTTTTCTTTTGTGCTCTATTCTCCGCGTGGCTTCCTGTCTAATTTTCCTATTTTTTTCCCTATTGTTCAATAAAGTTGTGAAAGCAGTTAAAATCTACCTCTAAACCCAGGCTGCCACATCTTTTCATTCATTCATTCACTCACTGATTCATTCTACAAACAGTCACTGTAACAGGCCCTGTGCTGGGTACTGGGACACAAAAGGTAAACACCACAGTCTCTGCCCTCAAAAGTTCCCAGTTCTTGCTGACCTCCTAGCAAGTGCAGTGAAAAGACACCAAATATTGGTGAGATAATTGTCCTTCAGAACCTTCACTAGATCATTTGCTCTGACCCTTTGAAGAGGCAAAGGAATAGAGAGAGGGAGGCAGCCAGCCAAGATTATTTGTTCCCTTTTACAAACCAGAAAGCCGAATTCCAGAAAGGAGAGGGAAGAGAAGGGGAGGGAAAGGAGCCAAGTTATTTAATAGGGTCAGGCCCTGTGCCTTTCCTTCTCATACATGCCCATGGGAGGTGGGTGTTATTACTGTCACTTTATAAATGCAGAAACTGACACTTCTAGAGGCGAAGGAGCTCGTCCAAATGTCACCCAGTCTGTAAGGGCAGAGCGGGGCTCAAACACCAGCAAAGTTCTCCGCCTGCTGACTCAGCAACTACGCTGCAGGTCAGCGGTGGATCTGGGAGTATTCTGCCTCCCAATTCTCTGCCAGGACTTCTAGGCCAATGGTTCTTCAACTTGAACATGCATCAGAATCACCTGGAGGGCCTGTTAAAACACACACTGCTGAGTCCTACCTCTGCCGCTGCCCCCTCCCCCCAGGTTCTGATTCAGTTGGTCTGGGGTGGGGCTGATAATTTGCATTTCTAACAAGTTCCCAGGGAACGATGATGATGATGATGATGATGATGATCATGGTCCAGATCCCGGGGACACTTTAAGAATACTGTTTTTAGGTAAACCAATAATTTTCTCTTTTAAAAATTACTTCCTCTCCTCCCCCTTCCCATTTCAAAAGTAACGTAGGTTTGTAAAACACAATGCATAACACATGGGAACAATTGGAAGTAGATACGAGAATTCACCTGTATTCCTCCACTCAGAGATCATCACTGTTAACAGTGTGGCACATCTCCTTTTTTCAGTTCCTCTGCAGTTCCAAGCAGGGAGGTATATTGGTGTGCAGCATCCTTATGGCGCCTGGGTTAAGATCCCAGCTGTTCCGTGAAATCCTGGGCAAGCTGGAGGCAAGCCTCAATCTCCTTCTTTGCAAAATTGCACTTACACTCCCCATCCCTCGTTGGATTATTGGGAGAGTTAAAGGAAAGAATGCATTATCAAGCACTGGACACTGTGTCTGCAGTGGATTCCACGCTCAATAAATAGATGACTGTTATTTTTGTTTTCACCAGGTAGAGCTCCGACTATGCTAATTGGGCTTCAGCCCTGCGGCCCTTCCTCCCCCTCCTTCTCCTCGGTGTGGATCCCGGGGACCCTGTTGGCTCCAGGCACCCGACGGGGGCCCTCACTGGGAGGGGCAGAAGCCTCCGGCGTGTGCCCGGGGTCGCCAGCGCCGTTAGGGTTGTCTCAGCCTCTCCGCCCAGGCCGCCTGTTTTACAGCCCGGGCTTAATGAGGGCTTTTAACTTTTCATTCACCACCAGCGTAACTCCGACTTTTAATAACACACCTTGTGCACGACAAAAATTTGCTCCTGGCAATCATGGTTTCGACCACAAAACCACAGCGGGGAGGCGTTCCTGGTTAACTCTTTCAGTGCTCCAGGCCGTCTGGAGACAGCGCTCCTGGAAATCAGATGGAGTCTCGCCGAGGCCCGAGGCCGCAGACTGGGAGGCTCTGGGCCCCTCCCCACCCTGGGTCGCGGCTCTCCGTGGCTTTGGGGAAGGAGAAGACTCCAGTTGCCGCTGGGGCCCGGGCTGTGGACCTGGCGAAGTTGTAGAGGGGAATGCGGGTGGGCCTCGCTCACTTCCCTCTCCATTGGGTGGACCTACTATGTGCTCATCACTTCCGCTCAGAACTCTCATTTCCTTGAGGGGCGAGATGAAATAGCACAGGGGCGCCCGGTACACAGTATGCCCTCGGCACCTCTACACACAGAGCTCCAAGGGTCCCGGGGGGCACCCTGGCTAAGGCCCAGGCGATGGCTGCCAGGTCTGTAGCCCCGACGGCGGCCAATGCGCAGGCGCCCGCCACCAGGGGAAGACTTCCGGCAGCGACTTCCGGTGCTCCCCGCTGCCCCAACATCCCTTGCGTCCCGCTCTAGCCCCCGGGCTGCCAAAGGCCACGGGCTGGCGGCAGTGCTGGCGCAGGCGCAGGGCTGGACGCTGGCCCACGCTCCCCAGTGGGCTGGGCCCGGCCACATGAAAGTCCCCGCGCTCCACCCGCCAGCTGCCTGCAGCTGGGTTCTCACCGCGCTGGCCCGGCCTCCATGCACGTCAAGATCCGGCCTTGGCAGCGGGCCTTCCACCAGAGGCCCAGCAATCAGGCTCGCGTTCATGGAGCTCCTACTCTGGACCGAGTGGCCCACGCACGGAGCCCACTGTCCCCCCGCCAGGTAGGTGTGTATCGCCCCTACGGGACAGAGGTGGACACTGAGGGTCAGTAAGGAGAGATTCACCAGGACCCTGCAGTTGGTAAGTGACAGAATTTGGAGTCATATGCAAATCCTGCTTTCTATGGGCCTCAGGATGGACTCCAGGATCAGTCCTTCACTCGGCACTTTTTAGGGGAAAGAGGCACCAGCGGCAGCCACTCGAAACCTGCAAACCAAGCACTTGATGCCCTGAACCCTACC
>NW_006352194.1:3153336-3171136 GCF_000327345.1 Myotis davidii
CACGCCCCCCTTCCCACCACCCACACACCGTAAGGGCAGCTGAGCCCCCAGGCACTGGGGCTCTGTCATTGTAATCTTAAATGGCGGCTTCAGAGTCGGTCTGCAATTACTCTCTGCAGGCTCAGGTCCCCTCACCCCACCCCACGTGGAGAAGCCTCAACTGTCAGCGGATCTGACTTCAAACTCAAACCATTAAGGAAGAGAAAAACAGGAAGCCTTTCTGTTGGAGCAGCCAGGCACTGGGGCTCTGTCATTGTAATCTTAAATGGCGGCTTCAGAGTCGGTCTGCAATTACTCTCTGCAGGCTCAGGTCCCCTCACCCCACCCCACGTGGAGAAGCCTCAACTGTCAGCGGATCTGACTTCAAACTCAAACCATTAAGGAAGAGAAAAACAGGAAGCCTTTCTGTTGGAGCAGCCCAGCTTCAGGACACTTACCCCCTAAGGGGCATCAATGAATAGATTTCTGTCTGCAGCCTCTGCAGTTTTAAGCCCCAGATCTAAGTGCACTAGAGACACATCACAAATTTTTTTCTCTCGAAGTGTGGAAAAATAGGAAGCAAAAAGTTCAGAAATGTTCACTGATAGGGTATGTGTATATGAGGTACCAAGAGTATTATTAGCTTGCTGTTTACCAGGTTTTAAACTGACCACTTTTTAAAAGTTGTTGGATTTCCCCCAACAGTTCCCAGAGGTGGGGACCACTATGGCCACAGTTGACGGGTGAGAGAACTGAGAGTGAGAAGTGATTTGCCCCAAGTCACACAGCTAAGAAGTGGCAGAGCTGGGACTTGAACCCAGATATTGGTTCTAGTGCCCCTACTCTAATTCCAGTTGTCAACACATTGTCAACTCCAGGGAATTCATTCAAGAGAAATCTGATGCCAAGTGATTATAGTATGAACGTAGGTGGCTAACCTAAGAGCTAGCTGGTCTCACAGAACACTCTGCAGTCAGGACCCACCAACTGCTCTGCCCTCAGGTCTTCACGTTTTAAAAACAATCTATTGAGGAGTAGCTAGAAAAAAAAGATTGTTCAAACCTTGTCTCTGCCCACTCACCTCTGAGGGTGGCAGGAAGAGGTGTGTTTTAGAAGCCTGGCTTCTGAAAGCTCCCTTAAGCCAAGCTAAAAAGCAGCCCAGAATCCCAGCCTCATCCCACCTTCTCTGAGGTCCAGACACCAAGCAGGGGGTGGTCAGCATCAGCCAGTGGGGATTCTAAATCCCAGATGTGGGCAGGAAGGCACCAGAATCCTGCCAGTTAATAGAGATGACTTCACTGAAAACCACATCGCAGCTACCTCAGCCTTAGAACTGCCTCCGAATAAAATCAACCACATTTTATCGAATGCGTCCTCAGACCTTGGCTCTTTACTAAGCATTTTACAACCTCTTTCACACTTAACTCTCAAGGATCCAACAAAGCATTATTGTACCCATTTTTTCAGGTGAGGAAAATGAAGCTCAAATAAGTTAAATGACTTATCCAAGATCACACAGCCCATGAGGAGCAGACCCTGGATTTGAACATACAGACTACAGAGTGGGTCTGTTTAACCATCACACTGTAACCGTCCCACTTGAGACTGTTCCAGCCCAACAAACAAGTCCCTTTGGAGAAATCCAGCTCTCTGCCTAAGGCAGCCCTTAGAACCACCTCAGAGAAGTTCCTTTTGGCAAGAACATAGAAAGCCCAGAAGGAATAGGGGCTCTCTCTGATTTCCAAGGCCCCTTTAGAGTATCCGAAAGTGGTGCTGAAAGCCGCAGTCAGTTTCAGTCCTGTGTTTCCCTACCTGGTTCGAAACTGCTTAGCAGAGAAAGAGAAGAAAAAAAAAAAAAACAACACAACTATTTTCCCAGGGAAACACTCAGCTCTCACTGGAGACGGTGCTTGCCTCTACACGCCAAAGTGAGATCCTCAGCCCATTCATTTACCCGTACAAATTGCTCTGTGAATCCTGGCGCCGGCGGCCGCCCTGCTCTTTCCCCTTCTGGAAATCCCATCCAGCCTCCACGCTCAGAGAGCGCCAGGCATCCACCGATGTTTACTCACTCAAGTTCATTCGACATCTTCCTGGCTCCCAGGCTCCAACAACAGGCACCGGCACCCAAGGCTCTGCTGACTGCTCTTGACTCTATTTCTTGCCTGACACAGACATTCCCTGTCCAGGGAAGTGTTTGATTTATGTTGGGGTTGGAGTGTCGGGATTTTGCTGACAGGTAGGTTCCTGGCAGCGCTGGTGCTGATTGGCTACAGGCACAGGTGCCGGGCGACAGCAGGTATACTTCAACAGGTGCAGCTGTTAACTCTTGGCCTGCCGAGTTGGGGGCGGAGCCATGGGGGCCGGCTGGGTGGAGCTGGCCATTCCTTCCTTGGTGAGGGGGTGGGGGGTGGAGATGAGGGAGGAGAGAGGGAGGGGAAAAATGTTGGAAAGAAGATAGCTAGAGGAAAAGTACAGTGACAAACAGATACTTGGCTGAAGGAAATTTCAGTTCCTGTTTCTAGTTTTGTATTCTAGATACCCAGGAACATCTCCCCCCAATTCTTTTGCCCCCCCTTCTTCCCCCAGCATCATACTTCACAACCACTGGGGAATTCGCAAAGGAGAGAGATCTTCTACCTGGTGGGTCTCTGTGTCTGGTGACAGTGCCCGGCATTTGGCGGCCTCAGGCGATGCGCATGCTCCCCCACTTACATTTTACCCCTGAGAGAAATGGAGGCCAGAGAGGTGAAGTGACTTGCCCAAGGGCACGGGCTAGTGAGTTGTCAGGGCCCAGATCTGAACCAGGCACCTTACTCCAAGTCTGGCTGTCCGTTTGAGCTTCACCCAGCGGCCTCAATTTAACAGACATTCATTGAGTACCTGTTGTGTGCCATGCCCTACTCTGGGTCTGGGGAGACAGAGGCTAAAAAGACAGGATGAGTGCTTCTGGAGGAGTTTACCATCTGGGGTGTGTGTATGTGTGGGTGGCATGGGGTGGGGGAGTAGGGTGGGTGGCAACCTTTTATTTGCTGTGATACAGATCTGAATGAGATGTAAGCAAACCACATACCTTTGGCCAGCACGGAAGGGATGGAAAAGTTGAAGTCAGCCACCTCCAAAGCCTTAGCAAGCTGGTCATTTCACAAACTCTAATAAGTGCGGCATGCCGCCATGGAAACAGGAGAATTCAGGCTTCTGCTAGACTGAGTAGCTGTGGAATAATCACTGTGAGCTGTCTCTGTAAAGAACAAGGTTGGTAAACCCAGAAGATCCACAAACACAAGCAGGAGAAGGCTAGAGCTTTCTTCAGAGCTTACACCAGGATTAATTTGAAATTAAATTTAAGCCAAAGATCTTGGCATCTTTTTCCCCCTTTCTCTCCTTCTGTCTCCCCCACCCCCCACTTTGCTCTGCCTTCCTGCGAGCCTTGCCTTGGCCCACTCCTTTCTCTCGGGGGAAGGCGAGGTTTCAGTTACTCCTGCCAATTTGATAGAGGTGTTCAGGGTAAAGTCAGAATCCAAAGGAGCCCTCTTGGGAGGGGGTCAGGCCTCTGGAGAGGGGGTCCTGGGTTTGAAAACTGTCAGAGGTGGGTTCCTCACTGGAGGCTGTGTTGGGGGCTGTCTTCAGGGAACTGACAAATACAGTAAGCAGTAATTACAATTGCTAATAAAGCCACCTCCTCCGAGCAGGCCTCTCCACCCACCGATTACCCTTGACATTTAGTCACTGTATCTCTTCACTTTATTTTGGTTCTCTGCAAGGCCCGCAGGACTTTTTGATAGTTTTCTTAGTGTTTATTGTCTATTTTCTCTTCTGGAATGTGCACTCCATAAGAGCAAGGACCTTGTCTGTCTTGTTCACTGTTAAATCTCCAGTGCCTACTACACTGTCTGGCATACAGTAAGTGCTCAATATACCACATTGTGCTAAGCCTCCTCCACTGTCTCATTTAGTCCTTACAACAGCCCTTTGAGATAGGCACTTTTCTTATCCTTGTTTTAGAGATGAGGAAAATGAACTACTAAGTGATTAAATAAGTCACTCAAGATGAGCCTGGAGATGGTAGAGCTAGAGTTGGGATGTGATCCGAGAGCAGAGCCTGAGTGTTATTGGTGGTAGGAGGGCCTTTTGGTGCGAACCGTAACTGCAGAGCTCACTGCAGCTCAAAGGATGGCACACTTGTCTGTTTATCTGTCTGCCCACCTGGAAGGCTGTGGAGTTTCTGTCAGCGTGTTGCAATTCACAGGTTAAGGGCTCTGGGGGTGACTCATACTGGCTGGGCTCAGGTGGAGACTGGGATTCAGGTGGCGTGTCTGTGCTCGCTGGGCTTTTTAAAATGGGTCCTCTCCCTCTACCTCTGGATCTTGCCTCTTTAATCGCCTGCACCCATCTGCAGAGATCAGCAGAGGCCCAGGTCATGGAGCAGAGGGTTTCTGTGTCTCCACATACGGGAACGCTCCAGAAGGCGTCCTGGGCAGGATGGAGGGACTAGTGGTCTCGGACAGGGCTAGGCTGGGCTGGCATCTCTTCCCCTTCTTGGGTCGGCCCAGTTCTTGGATTCTTGGCTAAAGAGCT
Organism: Myotis davidii; assembly: GCF_000327345.1. NCBI lineage: Eukaryota > Metazoa > Chordata > Mammalia > Chiroptera > Vespertilionidae > Myotis > Myotis davidii. The sequence continues at coordinate 3,157,894 of NW_006352194.1, forward strand.
TGAAAACAGAGGTGAGCCAATCGCATGCAACATAATAATTATATTCACAATAGTAACAGTAAATAGTGATGGCTACTCATTATTTCGTGTTTGCACGTTACAAGCACTATGCTGGAAGTTACCATGTTATCTGATAGTATTGCTCCAAAACTGACAGTCCTGGGTTTCAATCCCAACTCAGCTGCCATGTGATATCAGGCACAGGACATCTTTTTGAGCCTCAGTTTTCTCACTGTAAAAGGGATATAAAAATAGTATCCCCCTCGTAGGATTATTGTGGAGATTAAATGAGATAATGTATATGACTTGCATTGTGCAGACCCTGACACACAGCACTTGATAATTTTTAAGAAAGTTTTATCCTTCTTATTTAATTCTCATTTAAACCTAATAAGGAAGCTGTTACCTCTTTCACAGATGAAGAAACTGGTACTCAGAGGGATTAAGTGATTTGTTAAAAGTAAAAAACTAATAAGTGAAAGAGTTGAGATTTGAACCCACATCTTTCTGCCTCCGTTCTTTAGGATGAGACTATGTTAGGGATTGTCCTGTGGTCAAGTTCCGCCTGACCACTGGCCCCTTACCAGCTGTGTGACTGGGAAAATCTCTTCTCTCTGAGCCTCAGTTTCCCTCTATGTAATATAAGACAAGATTAGTGATTCGCCATAAGGGCAGAGTTACATGTTAAATCACCTAGGTTTTCTTTTCTAGATTACTTCTGGAAAAGAAACGTTCTTCCTCCAGACTTTATGATCTGCTCCCCTAAAAGATGGCACAGCTCTTCATCCCTCCCTGTCCGTTCCAGGATTATGACTGCCCGTGAGCCACTGTTTGAAAAGCGTGTGATACTCCTGCCATATTGGGAGGAGTAAAGGTTAGGACCACTAAGGTACGTGTTAAGAGTTTACATATCCAGAAGGTTGTGCACTGCACAGTACAGTGCCATTTACAATACAGGACTTGTATTATTGGATGTGATGGCCATGCTAACAGCCTTTCCTTTTCTAACACTTTAAGACTTTATAGTTATCTAAGATGTGATGCAAATCCATTAACCTATATGAAACGATTAAAAGGAGAAATGGCCCGGCTGGCATGGCTCAGTGGTTGAGCATCAACCTGTGAACCAGGAGGTCATAGTTTGATCCCGGTCAGGGCACATGACTGGATCGGCATGCAGGAGGAAGCTGATCAATGATTCCTTCTCATCATTGACATTCCCATCTCTTCCTCTCTCCTCCTCTCTCTGAAACCAATAAAAACATATTTAAAAAATAAATAAAAATAATCAAATAAATAAATAAAAGGACAAATGCTCAAATGTCAATGGTGCTTCTGTATGGGCACCAAAGTGATAGAATGTAAATATTTTCCTGTTCCTCTCCCCAACCAAGTTGTCTACATTAATCTTGCATTGCTTTTATCATTAGAAATTCTAATACAAAACCCCAGTTTAAGTGTTATTAAGCCAAAATAAATGTTCATTAACTAAATGGTCCCTATTTTTCCTGGAACAAAAGTGCAGATAGATAGTAAAAACTCAGAAACCTGGCTCAGAGTTTCCCTATGAAGCACATAAATGGAGAATGGAGGCCGCCCACTCTGCAGGCTCTAAGCAGTGAGTTTAGGAATCAGACCTGATCTTGACTTAATTAAAATTATCATTTATTGAGCACTTACTCTATGATACTTGCTTTAGATATGTCATCTCATCCCTCCCTGTAAAATAGGGAGGAATCCACCCAGGGGACAGACTTGACTCCTGGAGTATTGGCCAAGTTACTGCAGGGTGTAAATTCTGGAGTTGACTATCTAAGACCATGGACAAGCAACTTCACTTCCTTGGTACCTGAGCTCCTCCTTCATGAAATGATTGTTATGAAAATTAAAGGAGATAACTCATGTCCTTAGTATGTGGTAGGCACAGTTATAGGGGCTTTATGTGTAGATCATGGAATTATCTTGCATCTTAGGAAGAAGTTGTCATTATCTTCACTTTACAGAAGAGAAACAGACTCAGTGAGGAGAGGGAACTGGTCACTTGGCTATCTACTTAGTGACAGAGATAGAATCAAGCCGAGGTATGCCTTACCACAAGCCATGACAGTAGTCCTTTAAGTCTCTTGAATTCATTTTTGGAACAAAGCCTAGGATGGACGGGTGGGTAGGAGGAAAGAGGGAAGGAAGAATAGAAAGAAGAAAAGTAGATAGATTGTTGATAGGTTTTATAAGGTAGGAAGGATTTGTAAGCTCTGGACTGTAGACACTACACAAGGAAAAACAAATTTCACGTAGCACTTGTCCCAGGTCTCAATGTAATAAATGCTCAGTACGTGTATGTTGAATAAATAAAAAATGGAGGGATGCATATAATTTACACAAGATAATTGACATTCTAGGCAAATCAGCTGTTCTAACCCCACCCCCCAGAGAAGACCTCCTACTAGTAGTTTGAATTCCTACTCTCCCTCTAATTAGTATATACATTTGGCCCAGTGACACAGTTCCGTAAGTTTCAATACGCTTCCCATCATCCCTCGGTGGGTTGGCCTGAGGAATAAATTAAATAAGATCTCAATGGAAAGCCAATGGCAAGTGGTAGGAACAATAAATCATAGCTGGTGTTACAGGTGAGCACCAGCCTCCATACCCAGCACTCAGCACTGGCTCTCCCCTAAAAAACAGTCCCTTCCGTGTGCAAAGCGCTTTTCAGTTTACAAAGTGTCTTCCTAGGCTGTATCTCCTCTGAGAAAGCACGGGCAGGAGCATGTGTCATTGGGCCCGTTTGATAGGTCAGCAGGTTTAGAGAGAGCTCCCCTACTGAAGCAAAGGAGTTCGGACCAGGACCTCAGATTTTGGATAAAGCATCACCCTAGATATCATTATTGATCCTAATGGGTCCCAGCAGTACTATCCTGGGTGCACACCTAAAGCTCTGTAAGTGTTTCATCGTACTCTCTACTCTGCCACCGGACTTACGTGGAGGCAGAGACCACACACCCTACATAGAGAATGTGGCCCTAATGGAAGGCCTGGGAGGACCTGGAAGCTGTGCTTGTGGAGGGTCCGGACAAGGAGTGGGCAGCCTCTAGGCCCCTTTACATTCTGTACTTTAGATTTTTATCACAGTTCTGCCAATAGCATCACCTACATTCCTTCCAGAGGTCCTTTGGACGTGAGGAATTGTTATGGGGTCTAAAGTTGTCCTAAAAGCTCCCTTTAAAAAAAACAACAAGAGTCTCCCAATAACCTGGAAACAAACAAGCAGCTTTAAAAAAATAAATAAATAAAGATGATAAGGATGAACGAAAACGCTAAACCCCAGTTCTGGCACGGGTGAGGGGAGACCTCTCTCCTTGCTGGAGTGAGTGAATCAGTCCAAACTTTGGCCTCAGATTTTAGCTCAACTTTTAAAAAATATGTATATTTTTATTGATTTCAGAGAGGAAGGGAAAGGGACAGAGAGTTAGAAACATCAATGATGAGAGAGAATCATCAATTGGCTGCTTCCTGCTTGCCCCCGCCCCCACCGGGAGTGGAGCCCGCAACACAGGTATGTGCCCTTGGTGGGAATTGAACCTGGGACCCTTCAGTTTGCAGGCCAATGCTGTATTCACTGAGCCAAACCAGCCAGAGCTTAGATCATCCTTTGAGCTAGCAATTTCACTCACAGGAATTCAGTCTAAGCAAATAATCTCTGTGTGCAAAGAGTTATCTGCAAGGATATACATCAGAGCACTGTCTATAATCCTGAAAAATTAGAATGAATATAAACGCCCTTCAGCCGAGGCTCAGTGAGGTAAGTTAGAAGCCTGACTATCGGTGCATACTGGGCCGCAGTGTAAAAGGATGCTACGGCAGGCCCCTTAGCACCATGGAAGTTATTTCCTGAGCTCACAGCACAATTGGTAGCACTATGAGTCCTTACTCTGTGTGAGGCACTGGGCTCAGTGTGTAATCTCATTCAATCCTCACAATGACCCTGTAAGGAAGTACTGTTATCCTTATTTCACAGTGGAAAAGGTGAGATCCAGAAATGAAACAGTGGACCCAAGGCTATTTCCAGGAAGTTTCTGAGCAGGGTCTCACCCGAGGATATTTTTCCATTGAAGGGAGAGGGAGAGACACAGAGAGAGAAACATCAGTGTAAGGGAGATACATTGATTGGTTGCCTCCTGCATGCGCCCCATTTGAGCCTGCAACCGAGGTATGAGTCCTTGACCGGAATTGAACCCAGGACCCTTCAGCCTGGATAGGGTCAACACTCTATCCACGGAGTCAAACCAGGTAGGGACCTTTAAGTATTTCATTTTAGAAAATTGGTCCATTCCTATTTTTAAAACCCATTTATGTGACTAGAGGAGGTACAGGAAAAATACACACCGGAATATCATAAAATTGGGGGCTCCCTGGAAATAACAGAATCCAGCTGGCTCCGCCCCACAGGCCCACTCTTCCCAGGGACTGGCCTGGGACCCGAGTAGCTCACCCACTGTTGTAGGCATCACCACTCTGCATCTTAAAAAGGCCAGTGGACAAGATACTGTCCATTTCCAAATACAAGAGGGCTTCACTGGTAAACCTGCTTATCCCCCCCACCCCACCACAATGGCAGACACTACAAATGTATTTCTCCCTCTTCCATCTGTCTCTAGGAGTCAAACTGGGGACTTGGAGGGTTCGAGTGAGGGTTTCCTTGAGGAACTATAGGGGGAAATGCCCAATGCCTGGCTTGGACAGCGAGGGTCCTGGGGCCCCGGGCCCAGTGCTGAACAGGAGGGAGTGAGTATCTGGGGTCAGAGCTGCCTCTTGGTTAGAGTGAGGTGGGCTAGGGTGACTGGGTAGCGCAGGACTGGGCAGGGTCTGCTCCCAGGCTCAGAGAGGTTCAAGTAGGCACAATTAACCCATAAGCCCCTTCTATTCCCTCAAAGGTTGCCCTGGTGTTTGTTTAGATCCCACTGGAGGTGGGATGAGAGGGAGAGATTTGCTAGGGCCTCTGGGCCCCACACCTTAGGAAGGCAGAGGCCCTGTGAGGGGGTTAAGTGCTCCACCTTGGACCTTGGACATTCAGGTGAGGGTTTCTCTAAGTCCGAGCTGGACTGCCAGGAAGATTTTTAAGGCCTTAAGTTTGGGGGCAGGTGGTTGAGCAGAAGGGGAAAGACTTAGAAACTGGCCTGGAAGAACTAAGATGAGGCCCCTTTGGCTGTCCCCTCAAAAAGGCAGCCACTCAAAAGTCACCACCAGTCTCCCCCACCCCTTCCTTGCGCCTGCTCACCCTTTCAGACTGTGCTCTACGCCGTGGTCAGCTTTCCCTCCCAAATGGGTTCATTTATCTGGTTGTATCACCCTCCATGTTTCATTCTGCAGTTGCCCTGGGATTCCCTCCACCTCAAGACCCAGCTATCTATATTTATGCATTGTTCACTTAGTCATTCAGCAAATATGGAGATTTGTTTAATCCTTAAAAATTATAATGGTAGCTCTCATTTTTTGAGAATTTAACTGTGTACCAGACTCTGTGCCAAGTACATGACCTGCCCTGTTTCCCTCAATCCTTAAGACTACCCAAGGATTTAGATACAGTCGCCACCTCTGTTTTACAGATGTGGAAACCGAGACTTAGAGGCCGGACTTAGAGAACTTGATCAGGCCGAGCTGGCATTGGCCAGAACCACCACTTTGCTTTCTCAACAAGCAGCTGTTCAGTAAACAGGACCTGCTCTGGGCAAGCATCTGTAGCACAGGCTGCGCAGAGAAATGAGTAGGGTCTGTTCCTCCCACAGGGAAGCCTGGCAGGAGAACCCCAATCAGCCCCCCTGTTCTGGAAAGCCTTTCCTCTCTAGCGACAACTGGATTTCTGCAAAATTCATTTCATTATCAAATTTCACAGATTCTCGTGTTGGAGGACTCTGAGAGTTCCCCAGTCTCACCTTCCAGGTGAGGCAGGGATTTGTACTGCAAAGCACCTGCCCCAACACACACACACACACCACACGCACAGACACACACACACACCACACCACACACACACACACACACACACACACACACCACACCCCACCACACACACACACCCCACCCCACACACACACACACACACACACACACACCACACACACCACACACCATACACACAACACACACACACATCAAACACACACTCACACACACTCACTCACACACACCACACACACACACATCAAACACACACGCCACACACCAAACACACACACCAAACACACAGTGAACCACACACCACACACCACACACACACACACACACACACACACACACGTAGTTGAGAGCTTGGATTCTGGACCCAACTAGTTGAGTTCAAATCTTAGCTCTACCATTGACTACTTGTATGACCTTGGACAAGTCTTTTGATCTCTTTGCACCTCAGTTTCTTCATCTTTAAAGTGGGCATCACTCCTGCCTTGCAGGGTTTTGCGAAGATTAAATGAGGTAACACAGGCAGAGCATTTCGCACTTCTCTTGCTCTGGGAGCCCGATAATGTCAGCTGTTGTTGTTCTCATTAGGGATGGGCATACCGTGCCTCTCCAGGGAAACAGTGAGTTCCTGTCTCTTCCTGTGCTACCCCGGGGACTCAGCCCAGGGCAGGTGTGCCTGGTGATGGAGGTTAGTCACCAGGTTCCTCGGCTTCAGAGGGGAGCTGAACATGAGTGTTCCTCTCTGCCCGGGCTCCTTCGGAGTCTGAGTCATGCCTCCACAACTCTCCCTAAAGAGATGCTTCCGTGAGCTTCAACCCTGTCCCCTTTCACAATAAGTCATTGGCATCCTCCCGCATATTGAGGTCACATGCCGACACCCTAGTATTACCCATGGAAGGGCCTTGAGGAAACCTCCAAGAACGTAAGAGTCTTGGTAGGCAGCTGACAGGGACTTGGCTCTCTAGCAGGTGGCTTTGGCTGTTTGGCCATATTTCAAAAACTACTAGAGGCCTCTGAATTGACTGATGACCTGATACTGGGTCACAGTATTTCATTCGGCTGCCCTTGGACTGAGTGATGACTCGGCCCCAGCCCCATCTGGTCGGGACCAGTCTGGGGGAGCCTTTTGTTTCACTCTCACTTTCCAGTCCCTGGGGGCTCCTTAAAGCCTCTGCGGTGACCTGCGGGTGTTGAAAGTTAAGACCCTCAACTTAAAAGGCTGAATGTGCCAGAGATAGTTTAGTGTTACAAGCCGCAGGTTCTAGACAGACCTGGGTTTGACGCCTGGCTCAGCTTGTTTGCTGAGACCCCGAACTTTGTCATTTGTTTCTCTGAGTCTGGTCCCCATCTGTAAAATGGGGATAATAGTATTTCCTTCATAGGCTGTGAGGATTTAATGCAGGTGCAGCACTTATGTCCTATTGCCTGGGACAGAGCTGTAATCAGTCCTGTTGTGATGCAATGGGGGAGAGGGCACTGGACCCAGGGTCAAGAGATCAGGGTTTGTTTCAGCGCTGCCGCTCGTTGGCTGTGTCGACCTTAGGCAGGTGAACTCCCTTCTCTGAGCTACTGTTTCTTCTGTGAACTGAAAGGTTTGGGTTTGAAGGTTACTCAGGTTCTTTCCAGCTATCTAAGATCTATGACTTTGAAGGAAAGAAAACAGAAGGAAAAAAGAATTAGTACTGGATGCCTTTGTCTGCCAAGATCATGTTTCACAAATCCCAGGGCCTCGAGGCCACTGTCCTGGGGCTTCTAGGCAGACTCTTCCCAACCTCACAAACTGTTTGCAAGACCCCAAGAGGCTTTCAGGGGCCACGGTGAGGCCTCAGGGAAGGCGGAGGCTGGAAAGCAAGCCCGCATCACAATGAGCCATGAACCGGCCAATCCCAAACCTCCCTGCGGTGCCTTGGGCAAGCGTCACCTTTCACTTCACCAGGATGGATTAGTTTATGGCAAGGGAGGAATGTTTCTGCTGGAGCCTGAGGATGTTCTGATCTGTTGTAAACAGGCCCACCAGGTAAATAGAACTTTTTCTTTTTATCTAGTGACCTCTGACCACCCCTTTCACGCCCACCACACAGTCTGAGTAACCCCCAGCAGGACCCCAATGCGGGGAATAAATAAGGTATATTTCCCACAAGGAAGCCTGGTGGGAGAACCTTAGTCGACCCCTCTGTTCTGGAAAGCCTTTCCTCCTCTAGTGACAACTGGATTTCTGCAAAATTCGTTTCATTATCAAACTGCACAGATTCTCATGTTGGAGGACTCCATGAGGGTTCCTCAGTCTCCCCTGGAGGTGTCCAGTAGCCCTGAGACTAAGAATGCTTCCCCATCGGAGTCTCCGCTTGGGCAGAGTCCCACTGAGTTACTTTTGTGTCGGTTTGAACTCGGGGGATAATATAGGTGGGACTTAGAGAAAATAAAGATTTGGTTTCAACTAGTTTTACCAGTTTTACCCCCTACAATAAAACACCACTTAATCATTTTAATGTAACACATTTCCCTTTATAGACATAGTGGGACCAGGGATGGAACCCACAACCCAGGTACACAGAGATAGTGGGCTTTAGGGGAATTTATTGGTGGAAACCAATAAACACGGGTATCTTTTATGAAGCCCTTAGTGTCCGAACTATGCCAAATAGTTTATACCCATTAACTTACTATTTTAAAAAAGTATTGGTTTCACCATGGGGGAAAATATGATGAGTTTCATTTTTTTTGGTGGGAAACTGAGGCCCAGAGAATTAAAGTGATTTGTTCAAAGTAAATGGTAGGATTTGAACCCAGAGTCCATTTTATTCCAGAACATCACTGCAGCCATGACTTCATGTATAAACTTTTGTTGTTGTTGTTGTTAATCCTCACTGAGGATATTTTTCCATTGATTTTTAGAGAGAGTGGAAGGAGGGGGAAAGAGAGAGAAACATGGATGTGAGAGAGACACATCAACTGGCTGCCTCCTAGCGCCCCCCCCATCTCCACCCCCTCGCATGTGCCCCGACTGGGACCAGGGATGGAACCCACAACCCAGGTACATGGCCTTGACCAGGAACTGAACCCGTGACCTTTGGTACACAGGCCAGCACTCTAACCATTGAGCACAACCAGCCAGGGCTTTATGTACCGACGTGACTGAAGCCTTTTTGGTGAAGCTCTGCCCAGACTGCAAAGAGACACAGGTCTGCCCACCTTTCATGAAAGCCCAGCCTCTGCTTCTGAAGCCCAATGATCATCCTCCAGCCCTTTGACGTCTGGGGAGCTGAAGCGCAGTGAGGACAGGTGACTTGTCTGGGCCGCATGAAGGGCAGAGCTCAGTGGTCTTCATGCCTCTGTCTGTGGGAAAGGCCAGCTTAGGGGTAGGATTGTGATGGGAGACCCTGATTCGCAATCACTGCATGTCCAATGGCCAGTAACCATGAACTTTTCCCTCCTTCTCCTTCTGTCCAGCAATTGCACGGTCTAGGTGCAGCCAGTGTTGAAGATCGTTTCCATAGGAATTCTGCAATATGGATATCCTTTCTAGGCCCCAGTCCATCCCCGAGCCAGTTCATTCTTAGCTTGGAATTTCTTTCCTCTTCCTACTTTCTTGCAACTGCTAGGCTCAACTGAAGCCCATTTCCTTCCCTCCTTCCCTGTATCTTCCTGAGGAAGTATCTCCTCCTTCTTTACAGCTTCATGCTCTCCTTGCTCTGGCTCAACCTCCCTGGGCAGTTTGCTCCATAATTCTCCTGGGTCCAAACCACAGGGAATCCCACAGATGCGTTCTGGGTGACACAAGAATGTTCCCGGTGGAAAAGGTTCTGGGATCAAAACATTTGGGGAAAGCTTCATACCAGGCCCTCTTCTTAGAAGTTAACAATGCAAAGCCATCACGTCAAGTCTCTGGAAAATCCTGCAGCCAGGAAACCCGTTTTGTTTGTGTTTTTAACAGTTTCCCAAACTGAGATGGCCATGAAATCATCTCCCACGTCCTTACCCAAAGAGCCAGTGATCACTATAAAACACACTTTGGGAAATGCTGGCCCCAGTCCTCTTCTAGAGTATGGAGTTGACCTTCATTGATTTAAACCAGCCATGGGGCAAACTATGGCCCGTGGGCAAACTACGGCCCACGGGCGGATCTGGCCCGTTTGAAATGAATAAAACTAAAAAAAAAAAAAAAGACCGTACCCTTTTATGTAATGATGTTTACTTTGAATTTATATTAGTTCACACAAACACTCCATCCATGCTTTTGTTCCAGCCCTCAGGTCCAGTTTAAGAACCCATTGTGGCCCTCTAGTCAAAAAGTTTGCCCACCCCTGATTTGAACCCTTCCTGTTTCTCTGGGCTAATCTCACATATGAATCATCTAAGGTGAAATCTGCTCAGTAGGGTTTTCAAGAAAGACATACTCAATGGGGATAATGATGTTAACAAGATTTAATGACGGTGCTATGCGAAAAGATCAAGGGTTTTCCAGAATTTGGGAAGGGGGAGTAAGAATTGAAACCCAGTATGAGGTAAATACATTTTGGGTGAATGAATAAAATGAATGAACAGACTATTTGGTCAAAAAGTTGGGAGCCCTAGCCGGTTTGGCTCAGTGGATAGAGCATCAACCTGTGGATTGAAGGGTCCTGGGTTTGATTCCCGGATCAGGGGCAGGTACCTCAGTTGCAGGCTCCCCGTCCTGGTCAGGGGCATGCAGGAGGCAACCAATCAATGTCTCTCTCACATTAGTATTTCTCTCTCCCTCTCCCTTCCATTCTCTCTAAAAACCAATGGAAAAAATATCCTCAGGTAAGGGTTTTTTTTTTTTTTAAGTTATTAAAAAATAAAAAGTTGGGAGACAGACTGACTGAATGAATGAATGATCAACTGGTCCCCTGACCTCCAGACTCTTCCATTTCATGCTACCTGCTGTGGAGGATAGACATACCTTCTGAGATCCCAGAGTTCATCACTCTATTCTGCTCAGGAATCCTCGGCGGCTGCCCACTGCTTTCTGGATAGCATTCACATGCCTTGACCTGGCATTTAAAACCTTGCAAAACAAAACCCCAATCTGCCTTTCCATCCTTTCTCACTAGTCCTTGTTGGGCACCCCTATTGTAGTCACACTCCCCGTTCCCAATGCACTTTATGGTTGTCTTTCTCCCTTTCTGCCTTTTCTCAAGCGATTCTCTTCACCTCATGCCCCTCTCCTACCCCGACTGTTATTCATTCCTAGCAATGCTTTGAGTCCCAGCTCAGAATCTGCCACCCATGTTAAATGAAAGAAGTCAGACATAAAAAAGACATTGTGGAGGTGAAGAACAGGCAAAGCTAATCTATTATAGAAAAAACAGAGCTGTGGCTGCCTTTGGGGAGTAGGCATTGACTGGAAGAGGCACAGGGGCTTTTGGGGGAAATACTCTTTATCTTGACTCCAGTGGTAGTTATGAGTGTATACATCTGTCAGAATTCACTGAACGTGTCCTGGCCAAGTGGCTCAGTTGGTTGGAGTGTCGTCCCGTACACCAACAAGTTTACAGGTTCCATTCCCTGTATATACTATGATTACATATATACCTGGGTTACAGGTTCGATCCCTGGTCCGGGCGCGTCATGAGAGGCAACCGAGCAATGTTTCTCTCTCTCTTTCTCCCTCTCTCCCTTCCCCTCTCTCTATAATTAATAAACATATCTTCAAATTAGGATTTTTTAAAAATTTATTGAATTGTACATTTAAGACCTGTGCATTTCTCTGTATTGTAAATTTAATCTAAAAGTAAAAATCTTACCACTTAGATCTCCCTGGTAAGAATTCACTCCTGTGTCCGTTATTATTCGAAGCACTCTGTCTGCACTGGCAGCACACCACTCACCATAGACGCCTTCTGTGAGAATCAGTCATGTCCACATCGATCTCTCCCCCACCGCACACGAGCCGCCTCTCCAGCCCTCACATAGCACAAGCATTTAACAAATGTGAGACTGAGTGAGGCCAGATGCATAAAAAGGAAGAACAGCAGCTATCGTGTATTAAGTAACCACTGTGCGGCAGGCTGTATGCTAAGTTCCTTACACAAATATTTAATTACATAAATGTATGTGTTTATAAATACAGATATATACAGGGTGTCCCCAGAATATATACACACTAACAGCTGATAGCTCAATTGATATGTTTTTCTTTTCAGATTTAAGCCATTGGAATTAATAGTTATTCAAAGTGTGTATACATTTTTGGGACACCCTGTACATTTTGGGGGTACCCTGTACATATACAGATATGTATATGTATATGTACACACACACACACACACACACACACACACATATATATATATATATATAACCCCCATAAGATAAATACAAAGTAGCCATTAAGTGTGAAAATGGGCAATATGCATAATAAATGTGAATGGTTTAGCTATGTCACATTATGATACAGGTAAAATGATAGTGTCTGTTTCTAAACTTTATGGTCACTGTGTGACTGTGTACGAGTGTGTATATATGTATTATTATCAATCTCTGTTTTACATTGAGCTCACTGAGGCCCACGGCCACAGATACACGTGGTGCTGGAAATAGGATGCAAACCCAGGACTGCAGGTCTCAGAGTCAGAAACTGGATGCCTCCACAGTGGCATCCCATAACCCAGAAGAAATGTGAGACCTTTCTGGCCAAGAGACTTAAAAACAGCAGTTCCCCTGGAAACGCAAAGTGTGTGTATGTTTGTGAGTGTGAGTGAGTGTGTGTGTGTGTGTGTGTGTGTGTGAGAGTGTGTGTTAGTGTGAGTGTGTGTGAGTGTGTGTGTGAGTGTGTGTGAGTGTGTGTGTGTGTGAGTGTGTGTGTGTGAGTGAGTGTGTGTGTGTGAGTGTGTGTGTGTGTGAGAGTGAGTGAGTGTGTGTGTGAGTGTGTGTGTGTGAGTGTATTTGAGTGTGTGTGTGAGAGTGTGTGTGAGTGTGTGTGTTCTCTGAGAAGAGTAAAGGCTGGTTAGGGCTTTCCACGGCTCCAGGAAGAGGAGGACGGGGTTTATAACCCTAATGTACTGTGTTTCAGCTGCCTGGTATGACCTTGGGCAAGTTATTTAACATCAGCCAGCCTGGGTTATCCCAGCTTCAAGACTGGTGTAACAGCAGTGCCTGCCTCGTGGCTTTTTAAGGGAGGGCTCTGTGAGATCACGCATGTAAACCTGGCGGCACATGTACGTTCTCAGTAAATGTTGAGTTTATTATTATTACTTCACTATTTTTACTATGATTACAGCTCCCTGCCAGCCTCCTCCTCCCTACCCCCCTCCCCCGCCCCCCCAGC
>NW_006352194.1:3171271-3174868 GCF_000327345.1 Myotis davidii
GGCCTGCTCCCAACCCCTCCCTTTCCTCAGAGGGTAGAAACCCAAGATCTAGTCCTCCAAGAGCAGTTGTGACAAATAATTTCATCTTGAACACTGATCCCTGCACCCAGTTAGCCCAGAAGGAGTCGGCTAACTCCCTGGTGGGTGGTGACTCTAGGACAGTGATGGTGAACCTTTTGAGCTCGGCGTGTCAGCATTTTGAAAAACCCTAACTTAACTCTGGTGCCGTGTCACATATAGAAATTTTTGATATTTGCAACCATAGTAAAACAAAGACTTATATTTTTGATATTTATTTTACATATTTAAATGCCATTTAACAAAGAAAAATCAACCAAAAAAATGAGTTTGTGTGTCCCCTTTGACACAAGTGTCATAGGTTCGCCATCACTGCTCTGGGGCGAGCATGTCAAACTTTTGGCCCGAGGGCCGCACGCAGCCAACAACGAGCACTAATTTAACGATTACCCATTTATTTCAGCCCTTTATATTCAGGTGTCTCTATCGAAATAAACCTATGTTTCTAAGAAAATTGAAGCTTTTGTTTTTTCTGCGGCCCACATGAACTTAAACCTTGTTTATTTGGCCCGTGTTAGCCTTTGAGTTTGACATGCTTGCTCTAGGGCAGCGGTCAGTGGTCCGTGAGGTCTGAGAGGTTGGCGACTGCTGCTCTAGGGCAGTGGTCGGCAAACCACGGCTCATGAGCCACAATGCGGCTCTGTGGCGCCTTCAGTGTGGCTCTTCCACAAAATACCGACTTCTGCACATGGGCCATGAAGTTTCAATCGCACTGTATGTGCGCGCCCGCACGTGGTATTTTGTGGAAGAGCCACACTCAAGGGGCCAAAGAGCCGCATGTGGCTCGCGAGCTGCGGTTTGCTGACCATGGCTCTAGGGGATCCCTAGATGATTTGGGGGGAATCTTTCCTTGCTTTTTAAAGAATCTTTGCCATCTGTTTGGGGGTTCTCCTTGTCTGAAACTGATTCTGAAATGAGGTGGTTGGAAGCCTTACAACATGATGAGTGGGGCCACTGTGGCCTTTTTTGATTGCAGATGGAGTCCGGGCCTGGGAATTCAGGGGAAGATGGGAAGATGGGAAGATGGGAATGTGCTAGTCTTGCTAGCCACCAGCCGGGACCTGGCCCTTTGGGATTCTGCCTGGGGGGGCTGGCTGGGGATGAGGCCCCCCATTGTAGTCCTGAAGACCAGACCTGAGGGTTTCTGCCCTCCGCCTGGAACAGCCCTCTACCAGGTGGCGAACTTACAGGGAACAGCCCTCTGGACAATTGAAGCTTCGTTCTTTTAATTTGGGGCGTTCAATAGGCAAGTGCTATTTGAAACAAACGAATGATTTTTCTTATGAGCACAGGAGTTAAATGCAGGCTCTGCGAGCAGGACTCTCATCCTAGCTACACCTATGGGGCCAGACTCAAGCTCTCTGAGCCTGATTTCCTCACTTGTACAATGAAAACAAAAAGAGCACCTATGATGTTGGGTTGAAATAATGCCTAAAAGTGACTCAACATATTTAGTTCTTACTATAGCAAATACATACTCTTACCCCCAAATGCCATCACACATAGATGCTGTTTGTAAGCCGCCGTTTCCCCGCACACTAGGCAATAATGTGATGTTTTTCCGGCATTCAATACCCTATAGTGGCCTGGCTCGTTTACCAGTCCCCCGTGGATGGGCATTCAGCTTACACCCAGTGTTTCATTATTAGAAGCAATGCTGCATGCACCTAACTGGCGGAATCTTTGTGCCCAGCCGTAATTATTTCCTCGGGGCCAGTTTCAAGGGTAGATTGCAGGGTCTTAAGGGTATGTGCAATTTTATGACTTGATACCCGTTACCAGACGGCCCTCCAGAAGGTTCTGCCGGGTGCCTTTCCCGCCAGCCAGTGCAGAGAGTGACTATCCCTGCCATCACCAGCGCTGGTCATTATCTCTGTCCATCTTTAAACAATTGTTCTTGAGCAAGGGAATGTCTTCCGTCTGTCTGATTCAACTGGGAACTCCCAGAGGGCAGGACACGGATGCAGGCCCTCCATGTCTGTATAGCTCCCATGCCTGGTGCGTGCTGTGCCCCCAGAAAACACTCAGGAAATATCCCAGCTGAGTCTCAGAAGCCAAGAGTGACCTTTAAGTACCTGGACAGCCAATTCTTATTCAGTGCACACCTCACAACTAGGACATGGACCGGGTGAAATTCAAGGCCAAGCGCGGAGCAAGGCAGAGGCATTGCCAGAAGCACTGCCCTGATGATGTTCACATATTAATCAGCCCAGTGATAGGTTCTGAGATCAGCCTGGGTTGGGGCCACTTATCTGCCAGGAGATCTGCCTGTGCTCGGGTTTCGCGCAGTCACCGTTTGGCAGTGGCTCAGGACACGTCATTTCATCCTTCTGGACTCGATGTCCCCATCTTTTTATTAGGGGAGCTTTAAAGTGTTCCCACCAGAGGTATTTTAAATCATGGGGTTCTGCCTTCCTCTCCTTGTAACATTTATTGAGGATTTATGACGGCAGCCGCCTGTGCCCAGAGGTAAGGAAGCCACTCAGGTCGCTGCCTGGCTCCGGGGCCAGAGAGAGGAGCCCAGGAACACACGGGACTTGGGCAACCCCGCGGCCCAGCACAGGCCAGCCGCCCGGGGAAGCCATTTTTGTCATTGGCCACTCCAGCTACTCCTTTTGTCCAATAACCCCAGTCCCCGGTCTCCTCCCAGGAGGATATCTTGTACCAACTCAGGCCTGGACCTGTCCTCTCCACAGCTCCCTCGGTGCCAAGGCAGGGTGGCTCCAGAAGTGGCCGCTCCCATGGCCGGGCCTGACCCTGCTCCTCACCTCAGGTCCCCACTGGGCAGGGCGAGCTGAGCCGAAGGGTGAGATCCTGGGAGGAGAGGCCCTCCCCCCTCCCCCCGGCTACCTCCCCTTGCTTGTTTTAAGGCTAACCTTTTTTTTTTTAATGATATCTTTTATTTCACCCAATTTATAAAAACTATTTCAACATGTAATCAATATAAACTATTAATGAGCTATTTTATATTATTTTTTGTACAAGTCTTTGAAATCTGGTAGGTACTTGACACCTGCAACACATCTCAATTGGGTGCTACATTTTCAGGGGCTAGCAGCCAAAAAGTGGAAACAACCCGTATGCCCATTAAGGATGAATAGCTGACCCAAGGGTGGTATATCCGTGCGGTGGAATGTTATCCAGCTGCAGAAAAGCCAAGTACAGCATGTAGGGAACCTGAAAACATGCCAAGTGAAAGAAGCCAAACTCAAACGACCATCCCCTGAATGGATCCATTTATGTGAAATGTCCGGAATAAGCAAGTCCATGAGACAGAGAGTAGGTTACGGTAGCCAGGGGCTGGGGGTGGGCGTGGCGGACATGGAATGACTGCTAACAGGTATGGGGTTTCTCTTTGGAGTGATGAAATGTTCTGGCGTTAGTGGCAATGGCTGCACAACATTGTGAATATACTAACAGCCACTGGATTGTATACATTAAAATGGTAAATTTAATGCTATATGAATTATATCTCAATAAGAAATAATGATATATTTTTAATATATTAAAAATAAAATG
>NW_006352194.1:3174921-3177692 GCF_000327345.1 Myotis davidii
GTCTTTAATGGGAAAATATTTTATACTGATTCAGTTTCCAAATTAAATGTGAATTAACTAAGATTAAGAAAACTTAAAATTCAGTTCTCAACGTTATGCGAAGCGAAATAAGTCGAACAGAGAAAGCTAAGAACTATATGATTTAACTCATATGTGGACTATAAAACTGAAGCTTATGTACACAAACAGCAGTGTGGTGATTGCTGGGGTCGGGGTCGGTGGGGGGGGAGAAAAGGATCCTAATATGAGGTGACAGGAGAAGATTGGACTTTGGGTGGTGGGCACATGGTCCTATATACAGATTTTGTAAATGAGTGCCCACACGTGTAACCTATATGTTCATGTTGACTAATGTCACCCCAATAAAATTTAAAATAATTTAAAAAAAAAATTCAGTTCTCAGTCACACCAACCCCAGTTCAAATCTCAATAGCACATATGACGAGTGGCAACGGTATCAGACAATGCAGCTCCGAGGTATCGCTGCTTCAGGCGACCAAATGAGGTCCTGACTGGCCATCCGTGGCCACTCCCTGAGCAAATCCTGAAGGACTGGAGGCAGATTGGGACTAGGACACAGGGGTGAATGAATGAAGCTGCAAGAGTATACACACCCCTTTTCTCCCCACCACGATGCAAAATCATATCATTCCTTCTCAGCAACTCCATAGGTGAGGAAAACCAGAGATTGTCAAAATCCGAAGGAACTGACATAAGCAATTTTCAAAAATTTCCATAAAGTACAGCCTCTCTCTGTGGAGTGTGGTTCTGTAGGTTTTGACAGATGCATGGTGTGGTGTGTCCTCTACCACGGTCAAGGTGCAGAATAGCCCAGTGATGGCGAACCTATGACACGCGTGTCAGAGGTGACACACGAACTCATTTTTTTGGTTGATTTTTCTTTGTTAAATGGCATTTAAATATATAAAATAAATATCAAAAATATCAGTCTTTGTTTTACTATGGTTGCAAATATCAAAAAATGTCTATATGTGACACGGCACCAGAGTTAACTTAGGGTTTTTCAAAATGCTGACACGCCAAGCTCAGAAGGTTCGCCATCACCATAATAGCCTGTCACTCCCTGGACCCCCTCCTGCTGCCATTATTGTTCTATGCTTTCCCCAGGCCCCCGCTCTGCACTGCACAGGAGCTTTCTGACTTAGTCCCCTGGACAGCCCTTTGCAGGGGGCCTTCGGTCTCTGCTCCAGGCCACACAGCTCTTGCTGGCAGCCCGGGGATGTGCCCAGACCCCCGGCTCCGGAGTCCACGTTCTTTACGGCCTCTCAGAGGCATTCGGCACGGGGCCAGTCAGCAGGCCCTCCTCGAAGCTGCGCAACACTCCTGAGCGCAGTGGCCAGCAGTCAGCTGACCTCTGCCTGGGAAGCCGGGGTCTTTTTCCCCATCCCGTGGGAAACGACCATCTGGGCTTTCAAAACCAGTTTTTAAGCTTCATCAGCCAAAAATGCTGTTTTACCCATTGTCATCTTCCAGATCTTCTAGATCTTTCTTATAAACCCCTCTCCTTCTGACGGACAGTGGGATGCCCTGCCGGTGTGGCTCGGTGGTTGAGCATTGACCTATGAACCAGGAGGTTGTGGTTCCCGGTTCATGCAGGCTTGATCCCCAGGTAGGGGGCATGCAGGAGGCAGCTGATCAATGATTCTCTCTCAACATTGATGTTGCTCTCTCTTTCTCCCTCTCTGCAATCCATAATTTTGGGTTTGTTTTTTTTTAAGTGGGGTTACACCAGGACTTTCCCGTTTTAACTTCAGGTGAGGAGGGGTCAGGCCATTCGGAGGCAGCTGAAGAGATTTCGGAACCGAAGATTCTCCGGCCTCGCTTGTCCCCGGGTCCTGCTGAGAACTCAGCCCCTGGAAGAAGGCTGGTTCCACACCCAAGGTTCTGGTTGCCTCAGCCCAAGTTCAACCAGCACATTTTTATAATCCAGCCCCATCTGAGAACTGTACAGCAATTCGACCCCCCCGCCTTCCAGGATAAAGCAAAGGATAGGGGGGACCACACATTTGAGGCTGTGGAGAGGCAGCCACCCCCGCTGCCGTGTACTTGCTTCTGTGACAGCTCTCATGGGAGGAAGCCAGGGCAGCCAAAAAGTGCTGCAGAGTCAAACACAATGATGACCATAGCTCTCTTCAGCTTCAGCTCCCTGGGCTTGTGGAAGGTGGTATAAATGGCCAAAAATAAACAAATTTTTGCTTTGGCCTGAATCTAAGAGACAGCTTAAGCTAAGCTTGGGTTTGATTTACCAGGAGTATCCTAGGGTTTAGGGGTTTACTTTTTTTAAAGTCTCAAATGTAATGTATATGTTTGTTGGAGAAAGTTTTTCAAAATTGCCAAAGGCATCTAAATAACCACAAATTTTAAAACTACGTTATTCCACAATTCAATGCTAATTTTATGTATGTTTCATTGATGTATAGTTGGCATACAATATTATATGTGTCAGGTGTACAACATAGTGCTTCGACATTTGTAATTCCCTGTGATGTGATGTGATGTGATCACCACAATAAGTCTTCATTGCTAATATTTTAAACCTTCCAAACCATTTTTTCTGTCCATAAGTGGATTTTCCCAAAAATATGGACTTGAACACAAGATACTATCTTTCCAGACTTGCTTTTAAAAATAATAATGAAACGGTCTCAATGTTTTCCTTTGTTGTTTTTTGAAATGGCCACATCAGTAGTCCCGAGGCACACCAGGTAAATTATTACTATAACCAGAAATGACCGCCCCCCCCAACCCCC
>NW_006352194.1:3177717-3179560 GCF_000327345.1 Myotis davidii
GTTAAGCACAGCAACCTCAGGGGGGCTCATTAAGGAGAGACACTCCCCCATCTCTCCTTGCGAAGTCCGGCTGTTAAACCATCAAGGCCCGAGATGAAAGGGAAGGGGCCTGGCTGAGTCAGCACTTCGCACTGCCCTGCCTGCCACCTGTTTTATTAAGCGTGCTGGTGTGTCCACACCTCGGAATGAAAGGGGAGCTTTCTTGGATGAGGACGGTGTCCCCTCCCCCGGCTCCTCCCCGCCCACCTCAGCCTTGCAGCTGGGGGCTGCAGGATGTGCCCTCAGGGGACGCACAAACCTGCCCTGAAACCAGCAGATGGGTTGGACTCTGCTGTGTGTGGAGACCAGTAGCTGGGCCTCCAAACTGGACAAAGAAATGCATATTCAAAATCGCCTCATTCCATCACAGTGATGTGTGTTGTGTTTGCCTCTGGGGCCAGGGAATGGGGGGGTCCGTGGCCCTTGGTGAGAAAGAGCCTCCCTTGCCCTGAGCTGCAATGGCTCCTCCCTGTCCCCTGGCATGAGCTGGGCATCTCTGTCCTTTGCCCCGCGCCTCGTCCTTTCCAGGGAAGGAACCAAGTTGCCTGGTACAACGTCAAACTTTGCAAGGCCGTAAACGGCCTATAAAAATCCCAAGACAGAGGCTCGGGAAGAAGGAAACGCTAATTAAGGAAATCCTGAATCTCCTAAGCATGCTCATTAACGAGAGGGAGCATAATAACAGGCAAAGTGCAGAAGCCCATAAATTACCCACGTAGCCCTGGCAGAGCCGAGGGTGGGGCCTGGCGGATGGAGCCCAGGTTCCTTTCTGGGGCTCATGGAGCCTGCCTGGCCCTTGGGTTGCACAATGCCAAGCGCGGGCTTCCTGCCTGCCTCCCTGGGACAGGTGAGTAAGTTTGAGAGGTGATCATGGCATAGTCACCCGAACCAGAGTGATACTTGCTCTGAGCCACAGAGAAAAAAAAGTGGGTCACCCGGGATGATTAGAACTCCTGCTGGGAGAGGTGCTCCCACGTCCGTGAATAACACCCCCCTCCCATCCCCTCTCCCAGTTGCACATCGTCTCCGGTCATTTATCACAGGAAATAGGGACAGGCAGGAACAAAGACTACCTGGGCTTCTAAAGTCCCTCTCCCTCCGGGAGCTCCGGGCACCTCACTGCGGCAAAAGATCAACGCATTCAACTAGAGACCCGGGAACAGAAAGGTTCATTGACTGAATTCCACTCACACAGCAAACCGGGGGATCAGTTTCATCTGCTTCCCACGAGAGAGCCTGCTGTTTACTATCGGTCTTCCAGTTCAATGGCTTAATATAAGCAACATGGAAACCCCGTGACTCAGTCCACATTTTCATGACTCGGGATCTGGACGAAGTTGGAAATGTCACATGTGGCCCCTCCAGTGCCAAGAGGTTTCCTAATGCCCTGATGACCGCGTCTGCATGGACATGATTTCAGGACTGAAGCCTACCAATAGCAACAGCGGCCCCTGAATGGCACCTGGCCCTTCCCGAGCCCTCATCCACCCAGGCACATATGGGCACATGTATGGTCTTCACTGCAGACCTGGGAGGAAAGCCAGGCTCAGAGAGGGCATGTGATTGTCCAGGATCTCACAGCATCAGAGTCAGGACTCAAACCCGGGGCTGCTGAGTTCCAGAGTCTCGCTTCCTGACCGTGTGACCACAGTCCGATTTCGGTACCATTTGGGATGTAAACTGGGATGGAGGTGAAGATCCAGGGCTATGGAGCCAGAAAGTCCTTGGAGCCTTCTTGGTCACTCACTCTAGGCCAGCGGTTCTCAACCTGTGGGTTGCGACTCCTTTGGGGGTCAAACCACAA
>NW_006352194.1:3179632-3182077 GCF_000327345.1 Myotis davidii
GATTCATAACAGTAGCAACATTACAGTTATGAAGTAGCAACGAAAATAATGTTATGGTTGGGTCACCACAACATGAGGGGCTGTATTAAAGGGTCGCGGCATTAGGAAGGTTGAGAACCACTGCTCTAGGGTGAGTCACTTTGCCCCCCTGAATCTCAGTTTCCTCATCTGTAAAATGGGCAAAATAAAGCCCTTTGTGAGGATTCAATGAGATACCTCACATGAAGTGCTGAGCTCACTTGTCAGTCATCAGTCCCTGGGCCAGGAGTGCCAGCCTCTGGGGGCTCTCAGGCAGGTAAGTGGGGCTGGGGAGCCCAGAGAGAGCCTTGAGAGGAACCCCAGAAAGTGGTGCTCCTCGCATCCACAATTTCAATGAAACCCACAATTATAGCCCCTCCCGCCAGCCTGGCCCTGGGGCAGTGATAGGATCTTTGCAGTTCTCCAGGGTCAGGTCTGATAATTGAATGGACAGGCAGACACAGGGTGGCCCAGGAGATGGGTGGGGAGCAGGTGGGCGGGCATTGTTCTCTGAGTCAGGCAACAGGACACACCCAGGACTGCACTGTGGGACACCCACCCAAACGGAGAACTGCTGCTGCCCCTTTCACAAGAGATTACGGAGTGAGATTGAAAACCCTGGAGTTTCTGCCCAGGTTCTATTTTGTGTGTTTTTTCTCCAAGAGCTCGCGTATAATATGCTGAATTTGCACCAAGTCATCTATATAACAAAAGACTAATATGCAAAGTGTCCCCTCGGGAGTTTGACCTTGAGACTGGGAGTTCGATTGTTCGCTATGACATGTGCTGGCCACCAGGGGTAGTGCGGAACATGGCGGGCGACCAGCGGTGGCAGTGGGGCGCTGAGGGAGCGAGGGTGGGAAGAGGTGGAGAGGCAGGGAACCTGATCGGCCCTGATCGCTGGCCAGGCCTAGGGATCCCACCTGTGCACAAATTTCATGCACCGGGCCTCTAGTATTAAATAACAGCTTCTGTCAATTGTACTCTTACCATATGCCAGGCTCTAGGCTGGGCACATTTTAATTATGATCTGATTTAATCCTCCTAACAGCCTTGTGGGGTGGAACAGTTACTGTGCCAGGCACCATTCTAAGCACTTCATGTGCACTCACTTTTCCAGGCCTATGAGGTGAGAAGTACTATTACCCCCTTTTTACAGAGTGAGAAACTGCAGCTCCAAGAGGCTAAGTAGTGCCTCTGAGGGGCGAAAGGAGTCATAGCCCAGAGGAACAGCATCTGAGTGGCAAGGAGGGCAGCTCCTGGAGCTGGTTGTGTGGATTCTGGTCCAGCTGCTCTGCTAACGAACCCTGTGACCTTGGACAAGTTACTTTGCTTCTCCGGGGCCTCAGTTTGCTCATCTGTAAGGTGGGAGCAGTAATACTCATCTCCTAGGATTGGTGTGAGGATTAAATTAGTTAACACACTCAAACGACACATCACGGAGCCAGTCACGTAGCAAGAATGCCTGTTATGCTAGTGCCTGTTATGTATTCGCCAACTCACTTCAGCCCTCCCCTCCCAGCGGTGGTCGGAGGTGGGGACCACGAGGGGTCCGTTCATGGGCTGGCTCACTTGGTGGCTGGGTCCAGCACCCACTTCCTTCCTTTTCCGTCTCCTTCCACAAAGCCGTGTGGAGAACTAACTCTGGTCATGGCTTCCTCCTTTATTTAAGAGGTTCCACAATTGAAAAGTTAATACAATTAAACTTTGAAGTTCCCATTATTCTCTCAGCCTATTTATTCATAGTTTTATTAGAATGGAAAAAATATGTATTTGGGCCATTTAGGACTTTTAGATGCACCCGGTAAAGGTGAAAATATCAATAACGAGATACCACTTACTTATTAAGCGCCCACTGGTGACAAGTACTATATTGTAGTATCTGCTCTTCACATGTTCATTGCTCTCTCTGTCTGTGGGGTGTGAATGTTCTCTCCTTGGTTTAACCTTTTCCCCGTTGGATGGACATTTAGGTTGTTTCTTTTTGTTTGTTTGGTTTTTGTTATTACAAACATTTTGTGTGTACATGACGGCAGGCCTTCATAACTGTACAAGGCTCCTTCCTTCCCGAAGGGCCGTCGCCGGGAGAGACTGGGATGCAGCTTCGTTCAGATGTGGGGCGGAGTGAGGACCAGGGACCGGGAGCCTCCCAGGAGCTCCACTTACCTGTGAGAGGAACAGGTGCCTGGGAGGGCAGGCCGCGAACACAGAGGCTCGCTCCCCGGCAGCGCGTGTGGTCCCATTCCTCAGGCCCTTGTGCAAACACCTGGCTTTGTCATGGGCTGAATGGGAAAGTCAGCCCGAAATTAGCACTAATGTGAGGGCGTTTAACCCTCTGGTGAGGCCCTTTGAGAAAGCACAAAAGAGCTTTTGCAGGGGCCAGGCTGTCCAGCCCAAACAGGTCTGACTTGGAGCCACATGCCCAGC
>NW_006352194.1:3182112-3190133 GCF_000327345.1 Myotis davidii
CTCTCCCGGTCACCTGGCGGGTGGATGTTTGAACACAGCTCTGGGTTCTGCAGGTCTACACTCTAGGGCCACGGCAGGCCGGGCCGAAGTGCCAGGAGGCAGCATCACGGGCAGGTTAGCGCTTTGGCATCAGGGAGGTCTGGGTCCCCGTCCCTCTTGTGCCCTCACAGGCCGAGAGTCCTTGAGAAAATTCATTCTCCCTGTGAGCCTCAGTTCCCTCATCCATAAAATGGGATGATCATCATAATAACTTCAAGAGCTCGTCCAGCAGGTGCATGAGACAATGATGGTCCCCACAGGAGGCTTTTCCTGATAGGCCCCTTGGAATTGCAGCCCCACGTGTCCTTCCCATTTTATTTCCCTCCACGGCACTTGTCACCGTCTAACCTGCTCTAGGAGCTACTTTTTTAATTTCATTTACTAGAGGCCCAGTGCATGAAATTCGTGTACAGCAGATGGGGTGGGGGGGTTGATCCCTCAGCCCGGCCTGCAATGATGCCAGTGTCCCATGCCCAGCCTCTGGCCAGAGGCCCCTCCCTCCACACGGCCCCGGGCGAGGGATGCTGGGCTCGAGTCGCCAGGGCGACGCCACCAGCACTGCCCCCCTCAACCCCCACAGCTATAGGTGCTGCCATCTTTGTCATGGAGTGATGGTTAATTTGCATATAACTCTTTTATTAGATAGGATTGTCTGTCTTCCCCAACCATCGCTGCACAAGAGCCGGGCCCCTGACCGCTTGCTCACGCTGTGTCCCGGCACAGAGTAGGTCTGATAAAAGGCAGCTTCCGCCACATGGACTGCTGTTGGCATTGTTCTCATTCTCAGGAGCGCCCCAGGCACACTGACAACCAGGTCCCTGGGCCCTGGGTCAGGGTTACAGGACCACACCCTCCTCAGCTCACAACCAAGAATGAGGACTATTCGGGCCCCTGAGAAACGACAGCAGAGGCTGCCTGGACCTTGCCCAGAAGTTGTCTCTGAGAGGAGTGTGTGAGAGGCTGTATGTGTGTTTATTAACGTGTGTGTCTGTGTGTTTTCCCTGTGGCGCAGGAGCTTGATGGGACCACACTCTGCACTGGGGCTTCCCTTCCTCCCAAAATGGAGACGGGGTGTCACTGTAGGGGGGGAGCTGCCCCCGCGTTTCGCTGGGCATGTAGCAGCCTGAGTGCGTGCTGGGTACAAGGCGGCGTGGGTGAGGCTCAGGGTTTGCCTGCCCCAGTGGCCTGTCTGGGCCTGCCCACCCCTAATCTGACCACAGAATCAGGGAACCCACTGAACCCCAAGTTCTAGGGGAGCTCATCCTGGGGCCCCGAGCCACAAAGCACCCCAGCCTGAACTCCGAGGCTCTGCCACAGTCCCCCTGGCGGTGGCCCCAACTTTATCGATCCCAAGTCTAAGGGCCTCACGTGGGTGTTGGAGGTTTCAGATCCACGGGCCATGGTTCTGAGAGGCCGCTGGTGCTTCGTGAGTGCCAACGAAGGGTCAGAGTGCGCGAGGAGCTGGGCGTGGGCTGGCCCTCCTCTGAGCAGCTCCCGGAGGGCTGAGGAGGCGGAGGTTAGACAACAGAGAGAGCTTAATCACAGCTGTGATGAGTGTGAGGCGGAAAAGTATGAGGAACTGGGGTGCTCCTTACTGGGCGCCTGGAGTAGGCTGAAGTGTCCTCTGAATGAATAACGTGGAAGCTATAGCCAGTGTTGGTGTCAAGCCAGTGGAGAGGCTGGCCGCGGTGGGGAGAGGAGAATTGTATCTCAGGGGGAGGGACAGCATGCACAGAGGCCTGGCAGCAAGCCCCATGCTCCGTGTCAGCCCACTGAGGCTCGCAGCACCCCCCGAGGGAGCTCCTAACTTTTCAGGAAAGTGAGGCTCGAGGGGCTTATGTAATGCGCCCAGGGTCCCACCGTTGCGTCCTGAGCACGTGGGGTTTTCCTGAGGACTCCACCTGAGTCACCTTCCCTCCAGAAGACCAGTCCCACGACCTCTGGAAAATGTTCCAAGTGCCCCGGGGTTCATGGGGTTTCTGGGGAGGACAGCTGTCAGCAAGGAGAGAGAGAGCGTGCGAATGGGAAGCGGGAGACTCCTGCTTCCGAGGTTACCGGGAAGGTGATTCCGGGATTCACACATTCCTCCCCGGCCCGCTTCCTCCTTGGATGCCGTCCCATCTGATCGACCTCGGCTGAAGTGAATCACAACGCAAAGCAGGCCCGATGTGTCTGTGGGGAAACTAACCACCCGTGCCCTCCTCCCGGAGGGAGCAGCCACGCGGAGTCTCCAGCCAAAACGGCGTCTCTTGCCGTTTGAGTTTAGAGAATCAGGTGATTTTCCCTGTGTCGTTGAGTAATGAGCTCGAGCAGGTCATGAAAACACCAGTGTGATCGGGCGCCTGGGGAGCGGGCAGATGGCGGCCTCCTGATGGAGGCCTGAGTGAGGTGAGGTGCTCACTGTGACTGGCTCCACGTCTACGGAAAGCCCAGTAAGCTGTCCCCGTCCCAGCGTGAACCACAGCCTGACCTCCTGGGCGGAGAAGGTGATGTGTTTTGAGGAAGCTCGACATGGTGCTCTCCATGCTCCCCCACAGGGGCAGGAGGACGATGATTGAGGCCTCCAAGTGGTAGCAAAGCCAAGGCACTCACCTGTCCCAGGTAAACACACCTACCCGGCTGGGCACTGGGTAACTAGGCATGAGCACTGGGTAACTAGGCATGAGCCACCCATCTGCATAGGCAACTGGTGCAATTCCCCTTTCATCCAGGTGAATCCATGTCCAGGTGAATCCATGTCCGGGTGAATCCATGTCCGGGTGAATCCATGTCCGGGTGAATCCATGTCCGGGTGAATCCATGTCCGGGTGAATCCATGTTCGGGTGAATCCATGTCCGGGTGAACCCATGTCCAGGTGAATCCATGTTCGGGTGAATCCGTGTCTACCTCGCCCGTGGCGCAGTGACCTCTGGGGAGCGGCTCAGCAGGGCTGTCTGGTCCAAAGGACTCCGCGCATCCAGGCTCAGGACTCGCTCTCATCCCCGCTCCTTTCTCTGCCCAGAGCTGAAGAGGTGGAGGGCCCTGGAGACATTCCGAAAGTCACTTACACAAAAGAGTGTACACTGTATGATTTCATTTCTACGAACTTCCGGAATAGGAACGCTGTCTATCATAGACACATCTCGATACAGGGGCTGCTCAGGGGTGTGAGGTGAGAGAGTGAGAGGAGCGGAGCACGTGCACTGACTTGCAAGGGGCATGAAGGAAGTGTCGGTGACGGGAAAGTTCTGCAGCTTGGTAGCGCTTGGTTACTCATCAAAACCCAACTGTGAACTTCAAACTTGTGCATCTCATCATGTATAAATTTTACATCAAGAGGACAAAAATCGCCCTGGCCGGTGTGACTCCATTGGATGAGTGTTGTCCTGTGCCTCGAAAGGCTGCTGGTTCAATCCCTAGTCAGGTGTGTATGGGAGGCAATTGGTCGATGTTTCTCTCTCACATCAATGTTTCTCTCTTTCTCCCTCTCCCTCTCCCTTGCACTCTCTCTAAAAATCAATAAAAACATGTTTTTAAAAAGAGGACAAAAATTGTGAACAAATATGAAACTCTTCAATGACAAGCAGGCTGAAATATTTAGGGGAAGTATACCAATGTCTACAATATAAACATCTAATAAAATAGATATATCAATGGCTGGAGGAATGGCTTTGTATGAAAGAAAAGCAAGTGCCGTAAAACGTTCATGGTGGAATGTAGGTGGTGGGTTTGTGGGAGTGCACTGCAAAATTCTTTCAACGTGGCTGTCCGTTGAAAATTTTTCAAATAAACGTTGAAAACCACACTTGCTGGACACAAACATAATGTGGCCTGAAAGGATACTGGGTCTGACAGAAGAACTCATGGCGTGTGATTTCATGTAGCTAAAGAGCAAAAGCGACACACTCAAGCGAGGAGATTAGCCATCAGCACAGGGTTAGGATGTGGGCACGTCGGGGTCTGAATCACCGGGAAGTCTCTGCCCCTTCACCTGGTGCTGATGGGAGTGCCCAGTTGTGAAAGATTCATGATTGGTACACTTTTCTGTAATGTTCATTGCTCTTCTCCGTGTGTACAGGGTGGGCAAAGGGAGGTTTACAGTTGTGCATTTGGAAAAAGATCACAGATTATGATCATTACAATGAAATAGCTTTATCACCTTGCCAGAATGTCACAGTGGCACAGTGCACTTAGGTACAATCTCGTAAGTGCTCAAATTGCCGGCCTTCTTAGGTACACACTAGAGGCCCAGTGCATGAATATTCATGCATGTGGGGGGGCGTGCAGGAGGGAGTCCCTCAGCCCAGCCTGCACCCTCTCGCAGACTAAGAGCTCTCAGGGGATGTCTGACTGACAGCTTATCGGGTGACAGCTGGCCCCGGCCCCCATCATCCTGCCCCCCCATTGCCTCTCCGCCACCACAGGTCAAAGCTGCCCCCCAATCACTATCCCCTCCCTCTGCCTGCTGGCACCCGCTTTGGCTGGCCTGGTGCTGCCCACTCACTAGCCCCACTCCCCGCTGACCTGTTGTTCTGCCCTTCAGTCAGTTTGCATATTAGGCTTTTATTATACAGAATAGGATTCTTGTAGTCGACTTGCTAGCCTCAGGGGCACTTTGGCACACAGTTCTTTATTTGTCACCAATTTCTTGACCACTGTAAGCCTCCTTTTGCCCACCCCTGTATCCATAAAAAGTTTATATTTCATTTACAATTTAATTATAAAGAGTGAAATTGAATTAAAATTCAATTTAAGTCAATAAATTTAATTGAATAAATTAAAGCAATCACATTTAATTAAAGTAAATAAGAATTTTAATTCAATCTATAATGTAATACAATGGATTTTTAAAAGATGTGCAGTGTTACCAACGTGCTTCAATGACCATACGATAATAATTCACCGTTTATCCTGCTTCCGCTGCCCTTTATTTTAGCCTCTTCCCCGGGGCCCTCTGTCCCCTCCCCAACCACCCCAGCCACCATTGTGGTTCCTGCGCCCAGAGACAGCCCCGCGGCCCAGGCTCAGCCCAGGAACCCTCCAGTTATTAAGCCAATGGCTGCCCTTCGGTGAGTTACTTGCCACCCAGGAGCGGTTACCTGCCGCTGTCACCACACAAAGGAAGCTCTGTTCAGGCTCAAAGCCGGGGTGTGCCCAGGGTGCCGGCAAGACCAAGGGCTTCCTCTGGGCCTCGGGCCAGGACCCGGCCCCGAAGGTGGGCCCCTGCTCTCCAAAAGTGTCTGCCAAGCATGGGCTCACTGGGATGTGCTCATTCCTGAGCAGCAAGCCAGCTCCTCTTCCACCCACCCACTCGGCCAGGGCCCCGGCTGGCTTCCTGGGGACAGGTGGCCATTCTATGGGGCGGTGTGTAGCCGCCATGGACCAGGTGGTCTACAAGCCAGGACCCTCAGGTGGAGAATCAATCCAACTCTTGCCCCAGAGGGGCGGGTGCTGAGGACCAAGTGGGATCTCGGTAAACACGCATCAGAGAGTACGGTAGCTGAGGGCTTCATTGCAAGGCGGTGTGTCAAAGCATTGCTCGCATTGTTACATTTGATGCTATTATTATCCCATTTCTCAGATGAAGAAACTGAGGCCAGAGAGGTGAAGCAACGTGCCCCAGAATCCAGGTGGAGTGACTGGAAAGTCCCTGCTAGCACCACAAAGATAACAATAGGACCTAACATTTATTAAGTACCGACCGTGTACCAGGTACCATACTAAGCATTGTGCATGTATACATTATTATTGTATCAAATCACTAGAATGATCCTATGAAGTAGGCATTATGATTGTTTTCCATTTTACAGAAGAGAAAGCTGAATGAATGGCTGCTGGCCTTGGATTCCAGAGAAGAACTAATTTTCATCAAGCGCCTTCTCCATGGAGCCGAGTATTGGGACAGTGATGATCTCATTTCATCTTCAGTAAGAGATAGATGTGAGTTCTCCCATTTCCTAAATGGGGAAGCTGAGGCTCAGAGCAGTTAAGTAACCTGTTATACAGCTAAAAGTGCTAGAGCTGGGGTTTAAGCCTGAGGCAGCCTGGCTTAAACCCACACTCCTATCATTACACCCCACTGTACCCGTCACCTGCAGCCATGCTCGAATAAAGAGCAGTACCATATGGATTACACCTGGATGGACTGATTACAGCAGCCGAGCAGGAAAAGATCTGAGCGGGCAGGAAGAGAAAAAACTAGGGGAGTCAAAAAAGTTGTGTAACTGCCCCCAGAGGCCCTTAATTCTTTGGGGACAGTATTGTTTAGGGGTAAAGAGCACAGGGTGCCAGAGCCAGCCCACCTGGTTCCAATTTCAGCTTACCACTTACCAGCCATACGACCTTGATCTTACCACTTACCAGCCATATGACCTTGATCTTACCACTCACCAGCCATATGACCTTGAGCTTACCACTTATCAGCCGTACGACCTTGAGCTTACCACTTACTAGCTGTACAAACTTAAGTACGTTGCTGAACTTTTCGGTAAAATGGGGTGATGGCAGCAGTGTAACAGTATCTCACACGGGAACCATGAGGTTACAGCAGTTAATGTATGTGAACACAGCCCGCCACGCTGTCGGCATTGTCGGAGTGCCTGAGGTGCCGTAAGTTAGGCAATACACCCAAGGGACTTTAATTTTGCCCCATGCAAATATGTCTTAGCTGGGTTATGATTTGAGGTTAGACCTCGGCTTTTATACAGGGTGGATGTGACAAACAGCCACCGAAGAATGCGTCACTGACATTGGCAACACTGGCGATGTCATTCAGCCCGTTGCACAATGGCCTTATCTCCAGGTTGCCAGGTTCCGCCCCTCCCCAAGCAGAACATCAGGAGAGAATGGGTCTCGCGGGACCAGCATGCATGCTGTCTTGGGGGTGCTCAACACCCCCTTGGCTATCATATATTTGAAATGAAATTAAATGTGATGTTCATTGGCCTAAGCCCAGGTTGTAGGGATAACAAGCCTTTCCCTCTTTACGTTGTTTCCTTTGTTAAAGGAAAAGGTTTTCCCTGGCCAGGTGGCTCAGTTGGTTGGAGTGTGTCTCATACATCAAAAGGTTGCAGGTTTGATTCACAGTCAGAACTCATACCTAGGTTATAGGTTCAATCCTTGGTGGGGGTGTGTATGGGAGGCAATAAATTCATGTCTCTCTTTCTCTCTCTCTCTCTTTCTCTCTCTCTCTCTCTCTCTCCCCCCCCCTTTCTCTCTCAAATCAAACATATCCTCAGGTGAAGATTAAAAACAGGTTTATAACAAGGTTGTTTTGAAAATAGAAATCGTTTTATAAATTATTTCTGAATTTAAAATAAGTGCATCTTGACCATAAACAAAGAATTCAACTTGTTGATGTACCCCCTTGTAGACTTTGATTAGACATTTAGGTATGTAGAGTGTGTGTGTGTGTGTGTGTGTGTGTGTGTGTGTTTATATTTTTGGAAACAAAATTTTAGAAGAGGAAGAACAAATGACATGCTCTGTCGAAACATACTCTACTGTAGACATTAACAATAGCAATAGTATTAATAACTTCATTCATTCAGCAAAATATGATATCCATAAATATTTTCTAGGCATTGAGAATATAGAAATGAACAAAATAGAAAAGGTCTCCCCTCACTGGAGTTATCAGGCCATAAAACACTAAAAATAAAATAAATTAAAATGTTCATTTCAGTTGGTGTTGTGAAGAAAGCAATGCACGGCCCTGGCCGGTTTGCTCAGTGGATAGAGCGTTGGCCTGTGGACCGAAGGGTCCTGGGTTGGATGCCAAACAAGGGCATGTACCTCAGTTGTAGGATCCTCCTTGGCCCGGGTCCTAGTCAGGGCACATGCAGGAGGCAACCAATCGATAAGTCTTTCTCACATTGATGTTTCTCTTTCTCTCCCTCTCCTTCCACTCTCACTAAAAATCAATGCAAAAATATCCTCAGGTGAGGATTAACAAACAAAAAAGTTTGGACCTTGATGTTTCATTTAATCTAAATGTATATTT
>NW_006352194.1:3190171-3204059 GCF_000327345.1 Myotis davidii
GAGGAAGGAAGGAAGGAAGAAAGGAAGGAAGGAAGGGAGGGAGGGAGGGAGGGAGGGAGGAAGAAAGGCACTATGTTGAGGGCAACATTTGAAAGGGGTGATCATAAAAGCCTTCTTTGAGGAGGTGACATTGGAGCCAAGGTCAGTCTTGAACTGGATCCAGGCAGCGGAAACAGCAAGTGCAAAGGGCCTGCGGAGAGAACAAGCTGGTCTGTCTTAGGAACAGCAATAAGGCCTGTGCGGCTGGAGTTGAGTGAGAGATCGAACTACAGCTGGAGAGACAGGCAGGAACCAGATCTTGCAAATCATGGGGAAGGTTTGGATTTTGTTGTAAGTGTCGAGAGCTGACTCAGCCATTGGAAACATAAGATCACTGTGGCTGCGTGGTGAGGACTAGACACCAATTGCAGAAACACAGGTGGCACACACAGGAGTTGTAGTAGCAGACATGGCGAGCACTGGGTGGATTCAGACTTCATTTTATTTATTTCTTTATTTTTCAGACTTCATTTTGAAGTAAAGCAACAGATGTAAGGAATCAGGAGTTCAAGGATAGCCTGGAGGCTGGGGTAAGAGCAGTCGTTCTTGGCTGAGCATTCACTGATGCCAAGAACTGGGCTGAGCCCCTTTGCACACGGTAACTGCACAGTTCCCCAAAGCAGGTCTGTGGTCGACGGCGTGTGAGCTTGCTGGGAACACCGGAATTTGTATCCACATCTTTATTCCTGGGGGTCTCATTGTACTGGGCTGCATATCTGGCACTTCGGCCAGACGGGTTATGCTATGCTGTCTGTTCCTAAAACACAGATAGGAAGGTACGGACATCAGGCCAGGCCTTGAGATAGGATCTCATGGCCCCTTCCCAGCATGCAGGCCTTTCTCAGAAGGCCCGGAAGTCTCATTCCAAATTTGGGAGACAAAAGACTGGAGAAAGTATAAAGAGAGTTTCCTCCATACTGGGGGGCCCAGAATTTGAAAGACACATTTTCTCTGGGTGTCCACAAAATTTAATAATAAAATGTAACTCTTGCAGTCAGCACTGCAGTTCAGCCTCTGCTTCGGCAGGGTGCTGTAACTGTAGTCACTGGCCAGCTTAATAAAGACTCTTAAATTTAAATTCTGAGTCGGTGGTCTATCTCGCTGAGTGAACCCATAACATCATTCCGTGCCCAGACTGGGGACGCCAGCACACATTCATCACTCCGCAAGTCCACAGGTGGGGCTGCTTACAAGTGCTTTAAGGAATGGGAAACTGAGGCTCTGAGTATAAGTGACTCAAAGGCTCACCGGTCCCCCGGCTTCACACCGACGCTTCAGGGCTGCAGTCAAAATACTGGCGATAAATACGGCGCCACACATGGCTTTCATCGCCACCTGGAACTCTGCTCTATGGATTGCTTGGCACCAAACCCAGTCTTCCCTTTTTTATCTTTATTTCCACCGCACTGGGGTGTGACATGGGCGCAGGTTCGAAACCACGTGCTTCCAATCCTCTCTAGATGCAGCCAGAGTGGAGGGCCCCCGCAGTAGCAGTGACTACCTTCCGTGAGAACTGATAACGCTAATGATTGCATCTCTCATGTACCGAGCGCTTGCCGTGGGCCCGGCCCTGTGCCAAGCGCTTTGAGGGCACCATGTCCTTTATCCCTCCCAAGTGAGTGTGGGCTGGAGCCAGTCACATGGCCCTGGTCCCCTCCCTTCCTCCCGGGTTATCTATCTGGGGAGGCAGAGATAATATCAGCCCGGCCTGGTGATTAAGCATCTCAGGCCTTTGCTACTATTTCAATAATGAGGCAGGAGCTTTTGACCCACTCCCTGGGCCAACGCCAGCCTCAGGGC
This sequence comes from Myotis davidii, assembly GCF_000327345.1. Classification (NCBI taxonomy): domain Eukaryota; kingdom Metazoa; phylum Chordata; class Mammalia; order Chiroptera; family Vespertilionidae; genus Myotis; species Myotis davidii. The sequence goes on from NW_006352194.1 coordinate 3,192,011, forward strand.
CGCCCCCTCGCTGGGGGTTTGGTGGTTCTGGTGGCAAAATCTGACCTGTGGCCGCTCTCCTGGTGGTCAAGAATCGGGGAGGGGCGGAGTGTGCTGGTGGAGGGACAGAGGGTGGAAAGAGCCCACGTGTGAACCAGGCTCTGGCCCCGTGCTCAATGAGGGCCCGGGAAATCGGCCTCACGGGGGTGGCATTCAAGAGGCTGGCATGACTGTTGTGGCTGGAATCTGGCCGCTGCTGCATCCACCACTATGACACCCTGAGGGAGGCTTGGTGGTCACGTGGCGTGCGTTTTCTTCTCCACTTGTCTCCCACAGTCCGTTCCACTCTGGGCCTGGTCCTAGGCTGTCCATGGGGAAGGGGCAGGAGGGAGAGCTACTAAAGAGGAACTGTGGGCATGCCAGGACTTCACCTGGGGACTTCTCTTTTCATCCACACTGGTTCATCTGCCTATCGTCTGTCCATCCTTCCATCCATCCATCCATCCATCCATTAAGGGAGAGCTACTAAAGAGGAATTGTGGGCATGCCAGGACTTCACCTGGGGACTTTTCTTTTCATCCACTCTGGTTCATCTGACTATTCGTCTGTCCATCCTTCCTTCCATCCATCCATCCATCCATCCATTCTTCATCCACCCATCCATCTACCTCAGTGGTTCTCAACCTGGGGGTCGCGACCCCTTTGGCAGTCGAACGACCCTTTCACAGGGGTCACCTAAGACTATCCTGCATATCAGATATTTACATTACGTCTTCATCTGCCCATCCATCTACCTCAGTGGTTCTCAACCTGGGCTGCACATTAGAATCACCTGGGAATCTTTTTTTAAAGTCCTGATTTCTGGGCCTCCTCCTCCGGAAATTCTGTTTCTTGGTTATGGGCTGGGGCCGCAACATTTGTAACAGAGGAACAGAATTTCCGGAGGAGGAGACCTGGAAATCAGGATTTTAAAAAGATTCCCAACTGATTCTAATGTGCAGCCAAGGTTGAGAACCACAGATCTACCTGCTCATTCAAGGCACACCTGTAGACATTTGGGAGTGTTAGAGATAGGAAGAGGATTAAGACACAGACCTTGCTCTCAGAGATCTTAGTCTAACAAGGGAGCAGAAGTAAACTGACAGCTGCCACCCACTCTGAGAGCGCTTCCAGGGGACCTCCTGCGCTGCGCTGAACAGCTCTGCTCGAATTACTCACAACCAGTGTGGCCTCTAAGGGCACACAGCCTGGGCTCAGATCCCAGCGCTGCCACTGATTCTCTTCATGGCCTTGGGGAAGTGCCTGCACTTCTCTGAGCCTCAATTCCCTCATCTGTGAGATGGAGAGCATTACAATGCCGACTTTATCCAGCCGTCGTGAGGATTAAAGGAAATGTGAGTATATAGCACGATGCTGGCCCGTAGTCAATGTGTAATCATTGGTTATTTCATGTCCCTTTCCTTCTTTGAGTCCTTTGAGTGTACAGGGGCGGATAACATCTAGTTCCCATCATGAAGGGACCGAGAGCACAGCAGTGGAGAATGGACCTGTCTTTAGCCCTTACTGTTTGGCAGACACTGTGAAAGGCTTTCTGTCTATTTTCACATTTAGTTTGTACAACATTGTGAGGGAAGGTTTATGATCCCCATTTCACAGATGAGAAAACCGAGGCTCAGAGATTTAAGTGACTTGGGAAGGTTTTACAGCAAAGCTGGGATCTGAACCCTGGTTTGTTTTACTTCAAAGCCCACACTCAAACTCTAGGGCTGTAGTGTCTCTATGTAGCTTTACATCCAAGAAGGTAATAGGTACCCTTATAAAGGTTCAAGCACATTATTCTGGAAACAGAGAGAATGGGTCTCTCTGGCTTTCTTGGACAGAGTGGTATCTGAGCTCCATCTTGAAGGGAGCAAATATAAATAGACTGTCATCACGAAGAAACTACAGGTGGTCATCGTGGCCTCCCCGGACAGAGAGCACAGCTTGGGTGAAAGCATGTAGGAAAGAGAACAGTGTGTTTGGAGAGCAATCTGAGATCATACCATTCATAAAACGTGAAGATGACGTTACTCCAAACCCGTCATCTCACAAGGTACAAAACCGAGGCCACGAGAGGAGCGGCGTCTAGCCCAGGCCACACAGTACAGAGTGCAACACTGGGCCAGCCTCGCATTGCTGGGCCACCGTGTGGGACAGGTAAGGCTGTGGAGGGGGCTGTGGTCGGGTCGTGGTTGAAGGAGTTTGGATGCTGTCCTGGAAGGAGTGGTGAGCTGCGGAAGGCATTTGAATGGGGGCGAGTCTTGGCCGATGGTGGTGGAGCTGGAGGGGTGCATGCAGCCCCATGGGAAAGGGATTGTGGGTGGCATCCGGGAGACCACTGACCTCCCAGGATGTGAGCTGCTTCCACTGGTCTAGAGCTCTAGGCCACAGGGACCTCTATTGATTGACTATCAAGCAAAGAAATATATTTGGGGATCGACAGTTCTGACAAGGTAGTTGGATTTTTTTTTAATTTTTTTTTTTGTATTTAGAGGCCTCCCTTAGCAAATGCCCCCACAGAACTCTGTGTTTTTCCTGTGGAGCACTTTCCACAGCTGTACCTTTAAAATTAATTGTGTAAAATTAGTGAATGTCCCTCCACAGTTAATGGTGAGCTTCAGGGGGCAGGAACTGTCATCTGTTTTCTTCAGTACCATGTACCTGGCATCTTAGCAAGGGGCTGGCATAGAAGGGCTTGGTCAACATTTTTTTGAATGAATGGGTGAGTCAATCCTTCACTAAGTTCAGCCCATCGCTTTCCACATAAGAAAACCAAACCCAGAGTGAAGCAATTCATTCATTCAATTTGACAAATATCTCTTGACCACCTACTAGGCACCTGGCAATGGAGTGAATGTGGCAAACAAGATCACGGAGTTCCCTGTCCTCAGAGATTGTAAATGAATAAATCATAAATGAGTGAACAGGTAGATAAAGAAGGCAGTTCTGTTAGGGACCGGGCACCTATCTTCAGAGCAAGGTTTCCTGTGGAAAGAGGGGGAATTAGCCAGGGATGACTTCCTTCCTTATCAACACTTCATCCCTCTACCCCCTCGATACTCATCGAAGGTATTGGTTTAAATGAATTTGCAATATCGACCCTCAGGGATTTTCTGAGAACAGAGTTTGGGAACACACGTCGGATTCAGGATACGTAAGTCCATCAGGAGATGACAGCCCAGAGCCTGCGTCATCTCAGAGGTGGAGCTCCACTTGGTGAGGCCAAGAGAACAGTGGAGGCCCTCACTGTTTACAGTTGCATTTCCCTGATGGTCGATGAGGTTAAGCATTTCTTGGCCACGTGGGTTTCCTCCTCTACGAAAGCTTGCTCATCGCCTCCATGTGTCCTGTGGGTCCCTCCTCCTTCCGCACATGAGGAAACAAAGGTTGGGAAAGTCCAGTGACCTGCCGAAGGTAGGTTAACCACTTTTCCATAAAAATTACAGGAAACCATGTTATCCTGCTCAAGACAAGCACGCCAGACTTGCTTGGTGGACGGAATTTACGTTAATTGAGAGCAACCTCAAACCAGAGGGCAGGTGGGGCCTGGGCTCTGGAGTCAGGCAGCCCTGGAGGACTCGAACTCTGGCTCTGCCCGGTGTTCGCTGTGTGATCTTGGGCAAGCACGGAGCCTCTCTGAGCCTTGATTTCCTTGGGCAAAAGGAAATCCAATATACGAGACTCTGTCCCCAGGTGAATCAGGGCACTTGTTTTCCTTTCTAATCTCTTCCTGGAGGAATGAAACATGGCCAAGGGCACAGGGGCGTGGGTGGCCAAATCCAGGAGGCATTCGTGGTATGAAGGGCTGGACAGTGGCCCCCAAATGTCCAGAACTTGTGACTATGTTACCTTTGTGGGTGTGGTTACGTCAAGGACCTTGAGATGGAAGGTGGGCCCAGGAGGGAAGTCGAGGCTGGAAGGAGGCACTTGGGAGATGAGGAGACCGCAGAGCAAGGCTCTCTTCTGAACGAGGAAAGCGGCGTGAATTTGTGGTGAAGCCATAATAACCTGCTCTTTTTAAAAAGTGTTTATTTGGCACAAAGCCGTGTTCAAAACCCTTGTTTCAAATGATCTCGTTCAATCCTCACGAGGTGAAAACCACCATCCCATTTGCCAGCTGAGAGACCAGAGGCCCAGCCAGTGGAAGTCATCTAGGCCCGGGCAGCCCGTGGAGGAGCTGGGGTGCGAACCCAAGCCTACTCGTCACCAAACCACCACGCTGTCCCGAAGGAATGCTGGGTCTGCTGTGCACAGGCGCGGCCAGAGGAAGTCTGGGAGTTTTGGAGCTGGCAGGTCTCTGCCAAGTCCGTTCAGTGTGCATTTCTTCGCACAATTTCAATGAGCCCTAGTGTTATTGCGCTAGTACCTGGGAGACCCCTGCTCCCTGGGGAGGTGAGACACAGCAACACATTAGAAATCCACCCAAAGGATTCTGAAAACATGACCAGATTATGAGATACCCGGCTGTGCTAAAGGAAGTGGGAAGGAAGGGAAAACAAGAGTAGGGCTAGCAGGGTGGGCCATTGAGAGGAAGTAGAGCCTTAGCTGGGCCTGGAAGAGTGTGTGGAAGTTGGGAGAGGCCACTGTAAGGTGGCAAAGGGCTGGGGAATGAGTTATATGATGTATCAAAAGCTTGGTCCTGCCCTGGGCATTGCCCCCTGCACCAGGGGGTGGCTGGTTCGATTCCAGCTCAGGCCACCGGAGTTGTGAGCTCTAATCCTGTGCAGGAGACAGCTTATCGATGTCCCGCTCTCACGTCGATGTCTCTCTCTCTCTGTCCCTCTCCCTTCCTCTCTCTCTAAAAATCAATAAAACTATTTTTAAAAACACACAAAAAACTCAGTTCTGGGAGACTGGTGCAACTCCATAAGAAACACTCTAAAGTCTCTTAAGGGCGAAAGGGATGAAGGAAAGGAATGGTTAGGAGACAGGAACAAACACTTCACGAATGCATGGAAGGACATTCTTTCTCACTAGTTATCCAAGGAATGAACATGAAAATAAGATGCAAATGTTTGCCTACCAAAACAGCCCAGATTTGAGAAAATGACAACACCCAGGGCTGCCGAGGGCGTGGTGAAACAGGCACTCTCATTCACGGCTGGTGGGAGTGGAAATCGGTACAACCCTTTTGGAAACAATTTGGCAGTTACATCAAAAGCCTTGCTGTGTTTTCATCCTTTCATCCCGTGCCTTCTCGTTAGTCCAGGGAATCGCAATAAAGACAATTTTTATGTATAAGATGCTCAACTGCATCTTTGTTTATTCAATAAAGGACCAACCTAAATATGGGAAGGGAGAATGTTAAGTAACTTATGGTATTTCTACCTATAAACATGATGTAGCCTTAAAAATAATGGTAGATGGCCATAGTGGCTCCGTTGATTGAGCGTCGTCCCATGTGCTGAAAGGTTGCCGGTTCGATTCCCGTTCAGGGCACAATGCCTGGGTTTTGAGTTTGATCCCAAGTTAGGGAGCAGACCGAAGGCAGCTGACTGAGGTTTGTCTCTCATCTCTCTCTCTCTCTCCCACCCCCTCCCTCCCTCCCTCCCTTTTCCTCTCTCTAAGCGTGGTCTTGGGTGAGAAAATTGACGAAGGGCCAGGTTCTCTTGGCTTGACTCCTCACTGTGAACCCAATGCATTAATAATAATAATAATAATAATAATAATGGTAATAAAGAATTTGGATTTACTTTAATATTTTACATTGTTAAGTGAATAGGCTGCATACAAAATTACACTTATGGTTGAGCAGTCTTATAAAAAACCAAGTATTTTTTATTGTGGCTAAAATCACGTAACATAGACGTTCCCTCTGTGAAGGGTACAGCGCAGAATTGTTAACTCTGTGAGCATTGTGGTACAACAGGTCTCTGGAACCTTTTCATCTTGCACAACTGAAACTCTATAACTCATTGGACAACTCCCCATTTCTCCCTCCCGCCAGCCCCTGGCAACCACGGTCTACTTTCTGTTTCTACGAGTTTGTTTACTTTAGATTACCTCGTATGAGTGGAATCATGCAATATCTGTCATTTTGTTCTTTGACTTATTCCACTTGGCATAATGTCACAGAATTTTTTAAACTACCCTGTAAAAAGGATTCAGATAAAATAGGCCAACACATGTTGCTGAATTTGAGTGGTAGGTCTAAATATGGTTTTAAAAATTCTTTCTGCATTTCCCTTTTCCCAAATTGTTTAGGTGTATATTACCTTTTGAATAATAAAACAAGACTTGTTTCTTTTTAAGGAGGAAAGAAAAAAAAAGTGGGCTGAAGAGGCCTGAAAATTAACACATTCTTAAATTTGTCACATCCCATAGTGGTGATAGCCTGGGACAAAGGAGTCCCTGGGCTCAAGAAGATTTCAGTATGAGGTCAGAGCATCCCACCTGCCACCTGACATCTTGCCCTCCCAGACAGCAGGCACCTCTGGGAGGGCCTGAGAGCCAGGGGCATGAGGCTGCCCTGTTCTCTTCTCCAAGAGCCTACCCTTGGCCTGGCCGGTTTGCTCGGTGGATAGCGAGTCAGCCTGTGGACCAAAGGGTCCCGGGTTCGATTCCGGTCAAGGGCATGTACCTCAGTTGCAGACTCCTCCCCAGCTCTGGACCCTGGTTGGGGCTGATGCAGGAGGCAACCAATCGATGCGTTTCTCTCACTTTGCTGTTTCTCTCTGTCTTTCCCTCTCTCTTCCACTCTCCCTAAAAATCAATGGAAAACTATCCTTGGGTGAAGGATTAACAACAACAACAAGAGGCTTCCCTCGCTGGGTATTGATTAGAGACAGGGCCACTGGGCACTCATTTCCCAAGAATCCGTGATTCATTCATTCCTGCCTCTTCCGGGGAATGCTAAGTAGCTGTCTGCTCTTGGCTGTCTCTAAACCCACCCAGCCAGACAGCCCGTGGGGACTAACAGGAGCTGAGCTCCACCCACTGCGTGCAGAGGTAAACGAGGGACTGACACAGATTTAAAAAGAACCTCAGTCCGTGTGAAGTAGGGGGAGGGGACAGACATACATCCACCCAGTGCTACGCCTGGGCCCACTGCTACATCAGAAGCTCCTCGCGGGCCCAGATCTTTTTCTGTCCGGCACCTCCACCCTCCAGCCCTGATTACAGGCCTGCCTGCCGTGTAGAGATGTCATAAATATTCAGTCATTGGATGGACCAAGAGCATCCTACCATTTAAGCAAACAGTTTGAGGTGTGGTGCCTTCATCTTGAGAAATCACCAAGAGACTGGAAAGTTACAGCAACAGGCAGGACACAGGCAGGGAGGGGAACCTGGGGCAGGGGGGCAGGAGGATGCAGGGCTGGTCCCTGGGGCTGCCAATTCCTCCCATCCCACAATGCTGCTCGGAGCGCCGGCCTACTCCCCAGCTTGATGCTCGTTCTAATCCCTGAGAAGCACCGTAAGAGCCCAGGGAGGCCGAGGACAGCCCGAATCCCTTCTCCAATCCCACTCAGGTTGGCTGGACTGTATAATAAGCACCTGCCAGACTGTCCCTGAACCAGGGCCAGGAGAACGGAGTGACCTTGGGTAGGTCACACGTCCAATGGGAACAGACTGTATCACCATTAGGTAAGGCAATCCCTCATTTTTTCATACTCGGTTTTTTAGTTCTTCCAAATGGGACATAGACCATCTAATTCCCACCACCGCCCATGGTGAAGGGACTATTTTTATCCCCACTTTACAAAGGACGTCCAGGTTCAGAGAGGTTTAGGAAATTTCCCAAAGCCATAAAACTAGGAAGTGATGGAGCTGGGACCTGAGCCAGGCCCATAACCCGACTACCTGGCTTCTGTCCTCAGGCCAGCCTGCCCCTCATCCACACCTACCTGCAAAGGCTCACGAATGGGCTCACGTATGTGAAAGCATGTTGTGAACGCCAACGCAGGGCATGATCGCGAGGCTGGCTATGGAGACAGTCACAAGACCAGGAAGGGCAAGGAACTGAAAAATGCCATGACCACCCACCACACCTGCATCTGTTCCGATAACCCCCTCAGTCCTGGGAGGGTGCTCGGCCCTCGGGCAGCCCGTCCCTCCCAAGGTGGGCAGGAAGGGATTTTCCCTGCTGGAACCGAGAGCGGTTTCATCACCACGAGGGCTGTGTCCCATGGATCCTCTACATCATCCAATCAGCAGACAAGGTGCCTACTGTGGGCTCAGCACAGTGCCATGCCCTCCGCCCCCTTGGGGGGTCATGTCAGGCTAGCAGAGGTGGGTTGCCCCATGAAAGCACCTAATGAAAGAGAGTTTGACTAGCAAAAGGCCCCATTCGGACGCCAGGGAAGTTAAGGAAGCAGAGGTGACTAATCCCACGCCACCCTGGCTGCCGACTGACTCAACTGCACAAGTCATACCCATCCGTCATGGTGACTGCACAACTTCTCAGCGAGGCCAGTAGCTCAGTGGTCGCCACATGGGCTCCAGAATCCGCCAGCCCCGGGCTAGAACCTGGGGCTGCTTCTTCCTCCTTGGGTGACTTTAATGCAGTCATTTCAACTTTCTGGTTCTCGGTCGCCGCATCTGTAAAATGGGGCTAATGGGGCCCACTCACAGGCTTTCTGGGAGGCGAGGAGAGGTGTTGCACGTGGAGGCTTCAGCTCAGTGCCTGGCAGGTAGTCGGTGCTCAGCAATGTACCCGCGTATGGCCAGTGCTGTTGGGGAGGTAAATAGGATGAACAGCGAAAAGCCCTGCCCCCGAGGATTATACATCTATAACAGAGGCAGCAAATGACAGAGCTATACTGTAATGACGGCTACAGTTAATATATAGTCATTTCATTTAATCCTTGTCCAAAATCAGGCAACAAAACAGTTACAGAACTACAATTTAGCTTATTAAAAAAAAAAAAAGAATATGTGTGTGAGTGTGTGTGTGTGTGTGTGTGTGTGAGAGAGAGAGAGAGAGAGAGAGAGAGAGAGAGAGAGAAGTGGGGGAGGGGAGAGGGGAGAGATTGAAAAAGGGAGAGATTGAGTAATTTATTTAGAGAAAAAGGGTTTGATCTGGAGTCCGAAGACAGAGAATGAGTCTCCCTTTTGTATGGATCAATTCCCCAATATCAACAAACAAACAAACAATTGGGAAACGAATGTGCCGTGTACTTGTCAGGTCGATAATAATTATTTTATCCGGTGGAAGCAACCGAAACCAGACATAGTCCTATAGTTAGTAAGTCACAGAGCCCAGATTTAAAACTCAGTCTGACTTTTGGGGGGTCTTATATTTTTTTGAGTAAGACTTGTGTATATTTAAGGTGCACAACATGACTTTTTAAACATACATAGTGAAATACTGCTGGTCAAGCTAATTAGCATACATACATCTCCTCACATAGTTACCACTTTTGTGTGTGTGGCAAGAGCACCTGCAGTCTCTCTCAACAAATGGCCAGTGTACAGGGTGCTGTTAGCCATCGACACCGTGCTGCCCATTGGGTCTCCAGACCTTACTCGTCCTACCGAACTGTACCTGTGACCCACCTTTCCCCATTTCCCCATCTTCCCGCCCCTGTAGCCACCTTTCTACTCTCTGTTGGAGAGTTTGACTTTTTTAGAGTTACATGGAAGTGAGGTTATACAGTATTTTTCTTTATGTATCTATCTGCCTTGTTTCACTTTGTCCTCCAGGTTTATCTGTATTATCGTCAATGGCAGGATATTTTTCTTTTTTAAGGCGAATCAATATTCCATTACATAAGAATTAATTATAGTGGAATCAATATTCCATTTACATATGTCATTCCATTATATATATGAACAATTTCTCACAATTTCTTCCTCCATTATCTGCTGACCCATACTTGAGTTGTTTCCCTATTGTGGCTGTTGTAAAAAAAATGCTGCAATGAACTTGGGAATGCAGATTTCTCTTCAAGGTACTGTTGTCATTTCCTGTGGGTATATGCCCAGAAGAGGGACTGCTGGATCATATGGTGCTTCTATTTTTAATTTTTAAAATATTTTTATTGATTTCAGAGGGGAAAGGAGAGGGAGAGAGAGATAGAGACATCAATGATAAGAGAGAATCAGTGGTCGGCTGCCTCCTGCACGCCCCACACTGGGGATCGAGCCCGCAACCCTGGCGTGTGCCCTGACCGGGAAATCCAACCGTGACCTCCTAGTTCATACGTCAACACTCAACCACTGAGCCACACCAGCTGGGCGTCTATTTTTAATTTTTAAAGGAATTTCCATACTTCTTCCGTAATGACCATACCAATTTACATTCGGGTATCACATCCTTACCAAAACTTTTTTCTTTGTCTTCTTGACAGTAGCCACCCAGACAGGCGTGAGGGGAGACGTGCAGGTTTGATTAGCCTCCTCTGGTGATTGAGGAACGCTGAGCACCTTTCACCAGGACACAGTTCACAAGAGAAACGCGTAAAACCGACACAGTCACGCTGCCTGAGCTGATCCTTTCTCACGTTCTCCTTTTGTTCTTTTCTACTCTCCGGTGAACATGTATTGTTTTGGCAATAATACAGTGTGATTATGGGTACATTTATTATTATAAATATAAATGTGTATAGAGACGAGTAGACCGGAAGAACCACACCCAGAAAGCTAGCAGTTTATGGAGGAGAGATGGGATGGTGGGGTTTTCACTTTCTTCTTTGGGTTTATCAGGAGTTCCTACATCGTCTTTACCCCTTTTGTAAGAGAGACAGTATTGTAAAGCACTGAGAAATCCCTCCCCCGCTGTGGATCAGTTTTAAGATCTTTTTATTCTACCCCACACTGACCCCCACCCACGGCCCCTCTCTCCCTAAGTGGCCCCACACTCATCGCCTGGTTTTGGGGGGGAGGGGAGACCGAGACAGGGGGGCCTGCTTGGGCATGCTGGGGCTGGCCTTCTTTTGGGGCCCAGCCTCTGAGTCACTTGGTAAAACCTTAAACACACACTCTGGACACCTCACTCCCTCTCCCATGGCTGCACTCTCCCGGGGAGAGGAAGGGTCGAAAGAGCCATTCAGGAGTTAGGCTCCCATGGCCTGGAGGGAGGGGGCGCCCCAGACAGGGAACTTTGCTAGCCCAGGAGAAGCTGGGTGCAGAAGGAAGGGTGGGCTCTGACATCAGGCTGCCTGAACTCCAATTCCAGACCCACTGTCTACCCCAGGCTGCTTCCTTACCCTCTCCAAGCCTCAGTTTGCTCATCTGCAAAATGGTACAGTAATGACACCAAGAAGGAGGTTACGTGGGAACAGAGAGACATGTTAATAAAACGTCACACAAAGCATGAAAGAGTATACATTCCCCCTCCCTCAATGAGAAACTTATCAAAACCCACATAATTCACAGCAGGCCGGGCAAGCGAATTACAACATCTTCACGCCGTAGCCACACGATCATAACACCTTGTCAGGCAGGGCCTTGTACCATGTGAGCTTGGAATTATGTAAGGTCTTCAGCGAAAAGATTCCCACATGAAACAATTTCATGCCGAATCTCACAGGATCATAAGATTCCAATGGATACTTTACGTCCAGGGCCTAGGTTAATGCCCGGCAGAAAAAGACTGCTCAGTGTGCAAGTATCTGTTTCTAAAAGCCGCTTACCTCCTGCCCACTGGGGCCTGAAGGCCACCCTGAGCCCCATTCTGCCACCACTGGCCCCTGCTCCCATGCAGGAAAGGGAAGGGGCAGCTATTATTCTCCCAGCTGGCGTCCCATCTGATTCTCACCCCAGAAACAGAATGTAAGTGGGGGATGGGACTTTCAATAGAAATCCTGGAACTCCTCCTGGGCTGGAAGTAGTCTAAAGGGAGAGGAGGGCATTGAGTGTGTCCCCTAAGATGCTATTCCTGCAGCTGGGATGCTCAACCTCCTCCTTGCTTGGATTGCCCGGACTTGTCTCTGGCTTATGCATCACCTCCTCCAAGAAGCCCTCCTTGCCTACCTTCTCCCCAGTCTGAGTCAGGGGACTCCTCTGGCTTTTTCCGAACCCTACTCACCCCATCACAGCACCTGGCACAATCAATTGTCATTGCCTGTTTGCTTGCTCAACCCTATCCTCC